>NW_026136703.1:17913310-18423310 GCF_905237075.1 Dicentrarchus labrax
AACAAATATCTCGTTTTTTAACAGAAAAAAGACGACATCTGTTATTCATCCACAGGGAGTGTTTTTTGTGGGAATTCATACAAATGATGAGTTATGAGAATATACAGTCGTGTCTTAATGGAAAATATTTGACTGTTTCCTGAAGGACAAATGTTCTTTTGGCCCACCTGCCTCCACAGAAAGGTCAGGCTCAGCTACAGAACAGTGCTGTATATACAACTGACTCTCAATATCTCACTTCTGAACACTAACGGATTAAACTGTCGAATCCGTCATCTTCCGACCATTGTACAGTGTGTAGTATTACAACAATGATGTTTTCAAACATCAGCTCTGCGTCCGTGTTGACCACCCCCTCCTGTTTTGAGTCACTTGTTGAGTGTCTTTACTAAACAGACGCCAAAAGTCTCACGCAATAAAGACAGCCACGCACTCACCGACAGAAAGAGCATGCAGTACATCCCGAAGGACGAGTGGCCGGAGTAGAACGACAATCTGAGGAGCAAAAACAGCAACAGAACACAGGTCGTTTACAAAAGTTAGTGATCTTCTTTTATTGGTTTTCAATAAATATGATAATGACGTGACGAAGAGTAAAGCTCAGAATGAGACCCACTTATCGGTTTATTGTCCACCTGCAATTTGATCTATATAATATATTTTAAAATAATTATATATTTATGATGGAACCAATTGATCCCAACAGGGCGTTTTTTTGTGATCCCACCCGTGCATAACCATTTAGAATAATTATTTCCACACTGAGAAAGTCTGAACAAACTAAATATGATTAACATTAGGTGGTCAATTGAATAATTGAGGCCTGTTCTTAAATGTGACACTAGAGACAATACCCAAAAGATTTTTGGGTATTGACTGACTTTAAGACATCACTTGTGATGAACATTTGTCATTGTTTTTGACATTTTATGAACTTACTGAACATAAAAATAATTTTCTGATGTAGATCATATCCAAGCCGGTTGACAGTGACATTAAGTTCATAAAATAAAAACTAACTTAACAACTTAACAATAATTAATAATAATAATAATAAAAATAATGTCCTTGTACTACAAGGCGTTTTTAACTGGTTATGAAACAGTCCCAATTTAATACTGATGCCTCTATATGACCTACATAGACAAACAAGACTATCAGCAAGAAGATTGGCTTTTTATATATAGATATTCTTAATGGCTGTCAGACAAAACGAGGTGGTGGAATCACTACCAGAATCAATGAAAAATATAAAAATAAAAAAGTTCCATGTAGCTCCTTTAATGAATTAAGCAAAAATACAGAACGTTTCCTGGTTCCAGCTCCTCAAATGTGAAGATTTGCTGCTTTTACGTGGTTTATAGAATTGTTTTAGACAAACCAAGCTACTTTAAGACACCAGCTCGTGTTCTCAACCTCTATCTTTACAGTCTAAAGATAAAACTGTTAAACAGATATGCATGTCGACATGATAAATATATAGCAAAATATTATGTACGTCTGTTTAAGTCACTGAGTGAAACTTTATTGATAATAAAGATGTAATAAGACAGTAATAGAGGCAGAGAGTTGAGTACCTGGATTCTGTCACATTGCGGGGGATGCCGGTACAGTTGATCTGCAGCATGTATCCTGTACAGCTGACCGGAGCGCACACAGCTAAGAAGTTTGGACGGGGACGACCTATAGTGAATTTCGCCAGGTCGGTCAGTGATTGGCTGACGGCTCCTCCGAACAGGAAGGTGCCCACCACCTTATAAAGGGCCGACAGGTACTGGTTGAACTGGGAGTTGGAGTGCAGACGCTTTGTGTGCACAAGGTAGGCCTCCCCTGTGGTGATCTGCGGAGTGGACAGAAGAGAGAAAAGGGTTTATTTTCATTGCTGTGTAACAACACTGCTCAGACGAAGAGGATGTTGGGACTCACAATGACGATGGAGCAGATGATGGTGACGGCAGCCATGCCTCCGTGAGAGATGGTGTCTCTCCTGTAGGGATAGCTGATGCTCTTATCGTCGCAGTAGATTCCTCGTTGGTACGGGCTGAACATCAGCGTCAGGATGGCCGAGGGCAGAGCCGCTGGAGGGACGAGAGACATCAATTTGTCCTCTGTATCATGAGCACAAAATCCACTCTACTGCTAAAGACAGTGTGAAAGTAAACTAATACAGTGAACTGATCAAACCCTAATGGTGAACACATGGAAAAGTAAATTATTATTACCTCCACCTAAGCTGTACAGTCACTACGTTTGTTTTTTTAATCTTACAAAACATTGATACTAAATACTGTTCGAGTAAGTTATGGGATGCACAGCAAATGAAAATGTATTCAAATACCGTATTCTACAGAAATCTGCATCAGACACTAATAACCTGTTTCACCAAATTAAAAATGTGTTAGTTTATTGATGTACTGCAAAAAAGAGCTGCTGATTGTCTTATTGCTGATGTTTTTTTGTTGTTATTCACCCTTTTATGCTCAGTCTATTTCTCTTCTCATCCAAGACGTGAACAGCTGCTCTCTGTCTGTGCTGCTGCATGCTCCAATAAAAAGCCAAAAAGCCCCCAAAAAATAAATAAAACAACCAGCACATTTCGCCAGTGCTTAATTCATGCATAACAAAAGATAAACATCGCCTACCGATATTGGCGAATACCATGTTATTTGCAGATAGGCCGATATCAGTGCAATAAGCAGGACCACAAATATAATAATATACTGCAGATAATTATAGGAAAACAACAAGAAAACAGCACGAAAGAACAAGCATAACCACACCAAAAAAAAACCAAACTTGAGTTACTTAAAATGAGACACTGAAGTAGTAATACTGTAGTCTTTGGGAGCCGCACTGTACTAAGAGCTGAAGGTCCATCCTGAGAGCAGCTTCGACCCTTCAGCTGCACGTTGACAACTGAACCGCAACACAATGAGGTGCAGCTCAGGAAACAGCTAAGAACACACAGATGGACTAATCTTTTGGCTTTCGGTCAGAAGGCCCAAGTCTGCCAAGTATATGAATTTGTCATCGGTAGAGCTCAGTGGCAACAACTTCACCTAACGGGTCACAGTCACTCTCTACGGAGAGACCACCTGTCGCCATGGAAACACGCGGGACAGGACAGCTATGACCTTTGACGGCGGGGGCACCGCTCACACAGAGAAGGGCCTGGGAGCTGAGGATTGAACGAGGACACACTCTCACATAGAAAGGTGTGCACCACAAAAAATGCATGTATTTATCGTTTCCATGTGTACGCTGACAGAAAGCTTGGTTTAACAGTTTCTCTGCAAGAGCAAACAAAAGACTCAGAGTTCAGGCGGCGGCTGAAGCACATAAACCTGAGCAGGGACAATGGTCCGATTTACAGGGCTGATGTCGTGAACCCTCTAGACTACAACTAGAACAAATTTCCTGTTTTCAAGAAGTCCTCACTGAACTGCTGAAGCTAGTAAAAGCGTGTAATGGATGTATTTATGTGAATGTGTCAGGCAGAACTAACTTAAACCACACAAAGACACACAAACAGAAATGAAAACATGTTCTATAGACGGTAATTTTGGTGTGTACAAATGTGGAGTCCACTGGTCAAGAGTGTGAATTAAGTCTGAGGTCATACACACTGTGGCAACCTGTCTGCTGTGAACATTCAAAGCCAGTGTTGTTGTTTCTGCTTTTTACTAGAAACAAGAATACAACACCTTAACTATTAAATACATTTGCTGTGGTGAACGCAGGCAAAAGAAGAAGTTTAAAAATGGAAATGTGGAAAGGAAGCAAGAGCTCAGAACTGGTAGAAACCAAAAAAACTTCCTTGCACATGTACAGTAGCCATAGTTATTATGTATATGGTTATGACTGACAATGGGATCAAGACAATGTAGCCATCCCAAATGCACAGATGTTTTCTTTAACTCCATTTTATGTAAATATGTAAAGGATAACAAAAACAATAATTATTTTGGCCACTTGGGGGCAGTTGTGAACACAACACTGAGATATCATCTCTATTTAAGTTGATATGGCAAACTTATTAGCAAACTGTTACTCATTTACACATCCACCAGTTAGAGAGCAACATAAGAATTAATTTGGAGCTGTGTGTGTCTACCTGATGAATGAGAGTCCAATATTCACTCTCTTTTGGCTCAGTTTTTGGTCTCTACCAACTCCTGAGGGAAATGTCCTGGCTCTTTAGCTGCTAAATGCTCCCCTATGTTCATGAGTTATTGGTTCTCACTCATCGCTCTCACAGCGGCTTGACAAAAAAACAGCACATTTGCGGGCCGGACAGCTGAACAATGAGCTGAAACTCACTGTAAAAAAAAAAAAGCTACGTAAAGCTGAGAGACGCTTCAAATTTAGGTTCTATCTAGGTTAATCACCCCAAGCAACTTTTCACATGATCACATTTAATACATTAATACTATAAAAATATTGATTATAGCCTAACCACTTTAACCCTCCCAGAATCCAGTGTTTGTGTATGTTGCTCTGTATGTGAAGAGTGCTCTCTCTCTCCATTATTTTCTATAAGCAACATCTGCACAGTCTGTGTGTGTTGTACTGAAAGTTTTACAGTTGTCTGTTAGTGTGCAGACTCTTGCATAAAAGGTTGCTTTGTTTTAATTTATCAAAACTAACTAACTATCAGTCTGTCGCCCACTAGTTTATGTAACTACACACTGCCTGAGGAACACACTCACACACACAGGCCGCAATGCCTAATCTAAAATTTGTTCCATTTCCTGAACAAGTGCCACTAATGATCTTTGATGACAAGCAGTTTCCTCATTAAAGAGAATTTATTTTCATGCAAAGGAAGCTTTCCCTTCGCTCTGCACATCTCAGGGTTCATTATTCCAGCAGGTCAAGCGTGCTCTCAGCTTCTCTTTGAAGTAAGGCCCAACCATTGTTTATTCTGCAGGGTGCAAGGATAACATTTAGATAAGAGACTGCTTGTTTGACACAAGTCTCTGGTGGCTACACACTGCTAGGCTTGGAGATGTGAGTGGACGGAGTTGGGCAATGGCTTTTTGGAACCCACTCACACACACACACACACACACACACACACACACACACACACACACACACACACACACACACACACACACACACACACACACACACACACACACACACACACACACACACACACACACACACACACACACACACACACACACACACACACACACACACACACACACACACACACACACACACACACACACACACACACACACACACACACACACAGCTAAGCTTATTTAACAACAGAATCAGTGAGGAAGTCAATTCCCCTTCGTATCAAACATGCTCCAACAGCCTCTGGCAGCCAAGTCCATGGAGAGTTTCTATGATCTGAGTGGGACTGACTGTTTTTATCTGCTTTATTATTTCAGAAGGCCTGGTATGTTTTTATAGGCCTGTACTGGTGGGGTGGCCTTTAGGCTGGGTTGAGCTGGGGAAGAGAGGTTCATTCCCCAAATTCACCCCCCGAAAAAAAAGAAATTCCAGTCCAAAGTCCACGAGAAGAACTTGTTTGTGTACACGCTTTAGCAACATGTTTTGTGATAGGAGTACACAAAAGAAGGGTTTCCCATGTCAAAATGCATTAGTGGGAAATAACAGAGTAGGTGTTTACTCTGTGACTCGATGGTAAATATGTTTATTTGCTTTCTTAGCGAATATTAGATCAATAAGGTCGATACCACTCTTATGTTTGTATGTGAAGTACAGAGCTGGGGTCAGGACATGGTTAGCCTAGCTTAGCACAAAGACTGGAGGCAGGGGAAAACAGCTGGACCGTCCAAAGTGGACGATAATACACCGAGCTAACAATGGCAATTTCTTTTATATGGCGTTACATGTTTTAATTATTTCAGTTTATAACAGTTTATCCATCTTCCCACAACTTTATTTTCACTCCATTTACTGTATATTATTACTGTGTGTGTGTGTGTGTGTGTGTGTGTGTGTGTGTGTGTGTGTATATATGGATGGCTGAACCCTGAGACAATTAGCCTAGCTTAGCATCAAGACTGCAAACAGCTTTAACCTGTTCTTGGTGAACAACCAGGACCAGTGACATTCCCGAGTCATGTCGTCACGGTGAAGTTGCCAGGCAACACTGCAGTTGTGCTTTTATTTTATTTTATTTTATTTTTTACCTTTACTGTTTCTGTTCAGAAGAAAACAAGCTACAACCACTATAACTGAGAGCTTTAGAGAAGTGCTGGTACTTATGCTAAGCTAGGCTAACTGGCTCCCAGCTCTAGCTCTGCAACAACAACAAAAAGGCACTTACATAAAAGTCACATTTATCCCTGACTAAGTATTTCTAAACTATTCTCCCAAGTTCAGTTTTGAGGTACTTATACCTAACTCGAGTAATTTAGTTTAGGCTAACAGCTGTCAGTTACTTTTTGCTTTGCAGGTTGGAGATTTTACTCGAAAGATTTAGGCGAAATAAGTCTTATGTCCTCATAATGTCAACTCAAACTCTGCAGCTTAGTAACAAAATGCAGTTTTAGAGAACATGTGCAAGACTTTAACGTCTTTCCTTTCTTTCCTTTCTCATGACCTGCTTCCTTCCTTCCTTCTTCCCTCCTTAAATCCTCTCACCATCAGTGCTTTCACTTTCACATGCAGTACATTTTACTGCCCATTGTACTAAGTACAACTTTGATTGTTACTTTTATTGCAGTAAATCAGTACAAGTGAACAGCCTGTATCATCCTACTCTGACATTTCACATGTAGCTGTTGAGTTTCTTTTCACTTTCCCAGTACAGAAACACACACACACACAGTTTCTGCTGAGTTTTTGTCCTCAGTAACAAAACGTCCACAGGAAAGATAAAAAAGGAAGAAGGGAAAGTATTGTTTTACGCTTTCACAATCTCCCCTGGCAAGAGCGGACCCCCGATTCCACTTTGAGAAAATAAACATGATGGAATTTGGGATCATGAAACAAGTACAACTTCCCCTCGACCTCTGACCCAGCGGAAAAGTGGGAAGTGTTCCTGTTATTCAGCCCTCAAGACGAGTGGCCGAGGTCCATGCATAGCTGAGACATTGATAGGAAACAGAAACAGGTAACAGTGTTGTATGAACATTTGTTTGAGCTCTGCATGTAAAATCTCAACAGACGACTGTGAGGTTTGTGGATCTGCTTGGTGACCTCGCAGTTTGTTAGCAGATAGAGATTCACACTGAGGTGCCCAGAAGACTAATATTTAACTTCTGAAGATCCCTCTTTGGTTTATTTTGGCTGAATCTTTGGTGTTAGGCGCTCATTGTTATCACTTCATCATTTCTGGAGGGATTAATCCAGGAAAACTATTGTATGAAAGAAAGTGCATCATTTCCTGTGAGGCCGGGTTTTTTTTCTTCCTGGGAAAGTCCTTCACGACACCAGGTGATAAAAAGCTTTTTCTTGGTAAATTGCTGCTTTGGAGTAACAAAACTGTTTTGTATGAAAAAAGGTTGAGCGTCACTACTTTAAACACTAATGGTACATATTCTTTGTGTTGGATTGTATCCCAGAACGACTGAATTGTCTTACCAAGGAGGAGATGTTTTTGATTTATCTGTCTGGTTTTTTGTTAAGCTTTATACCTTGTGTGTCAAATATATTTAGAGCCAGGTTTTAGTGAAATTGTTGGTGTGAATCCAGATTCTTCAACATTGTGAGTCATTTTCCAAAAGATCTGTCTCTCATTAAAATACCCCACTTGAATAATAAAGAATCTGGCATGTGTCCCGCCACGATTATCTTTCACTTTGTGTTGAATGCCAAACACTTTATTACATTATTAACGTACATTTAAAAAGGATTGTGTGATTGTGTTTGGTGGACATATGTTCTCTCTGAAGACTTCCTAGTCTTGCATTATGTTTAAGCAGTCTGTAATTCAAGCAATTAATCCTGCAGACCTCTGAAGCTCACATCTTACTGAAGTAACAGTGAGAAAACTGACCCTGCCCTTTAAAGACAAAAAACAGAAATAATTCTTCCTCTCACATGAAACCGCAACAGTACTGAAAAGACCTTCTGATACAACCGAGGACAACACATTTAACCACACACACACACACACACACACACACACACACACACACACACACACACACACACACACACACACACACACACACACACACACACACACACACACACACACACACACAGTATCTATTCTGCCAAATAGGTGTCAATGTCAAGTGGGAAGTGTTGACTTCTGCTCCCTGACATTCCTGTGTGAAAATGAAAGATGGATGCTAAAGAGTGTGTGTGTGTGTGTGTGTGTGTGTGTGTGTGTGTGTGTGTGTGTGTGAGCGCACGTGCGTCAGTGAAACAGTTCAGATGTCAGAAATGTAGAAATGGCACATAAATAAAATCCAAAGAGACAAACAACAACAGCTGTTGTCAGCCGCCTCTGCAGCTCCGTTACAAAACTCCTCTGACATTTCTCAAACACTTTAAATCAAATTCTTAGTCTTGTAATGACTTGTTGGAGTGTAACCGTTTTTATAACTACACGAGCAACAAACACTTTCATTTTCTCGCTGCTGATTCTCACATGAATGAAATATGTGTTTCCATATCATTCAATACATCTAAAGCTGAAATTAGTTGATTAAGTCATTTTTAAGCAAGAAGGTTGCATAAATTCTCTGGTTTCAGCTTCTTAAATATAAGCATTTTCTGCTTAAAGTGAATATATCTGGGTTTGCTTTGACATTATAAGAAGTCAATTTGGACTCTGGGAACTTGTGATGGGAATTTTGCTATTTCCAAATGATTCAATTTTACAGAATCATTGGTAGATTGATCGATGCCGCCCTGTATACACAGTAACATCGATATTTTACAACACATGCAACAAAATTGACCAATCACTTTTCATCCAACAGTTGGTTTATACATACCACAGCTCTTATCCTTCTTTCATTAATCAATTCTTCCCCCGTTGATTTACACAGGTTCACAATAACAGCCAACATACTTTTGGTTATTGTCAAAACATTCATTAGAATCCAGAGAATAAAAAAACAATATTAGTTGAAAAGACTTTTCATATTATTATATATTATTATTAAAGTCCTGAAACTTTGAAGTGGGGACAGTGAGGGCATTATAGTTTGTCGTTCAAACTCACAAAATATTTGCTGATCCGTTCAGATCATCTGACTGACATGCGAATGACCGGCATTTGCAAGTTTTAGAGGTTGTTGACCTGCACCTCCCTTATTCCTGAATGCCAACAGCTAACAGGAGTTTGGCTCCTGACACCAAAGCTGCACATTATATGGATCCTTTCTTCCTGCTAGACAGGTATAGACCAGATAACGAATGCTACAAATAAAAGTGAAATTATGAAATTATACCTGAACTGAAATAAAAAGCAGAAACCAGAGTCAGTACAGCGATCTTCAGTGACCTCTATTGAAAAGTGCAGCACCAGCTGTGCCCGGTCTTGTTGACAGGCAGCCGGAAAGGCTATAGCTCTTCAGTGTCTCATAACGTACAAACACCATTAAAGCTGAGACAAACAGCATTAAAACAGTGTCGAAGCTGAAAGCATTCAGATGGATTTGTTCAGCTTTGTGAGGTAAACACTGGGAACAGATGTTTTTTTTCTAAACAGAATAGCGATGGTGAAAAGAATAGTTTGACATGTTGGGAAATACACCAATAACACAAACAGCTGTCAGTTGAATATGAAACTACAGTCAGGAGAGGGTTAAGTTAGCTTAGCTTAGCATAAACAAGGAGGCAAAAATGTCTTACCGGCATCTCTAAAGCTCACTAATTAACACCGTAGTTGGTGAACACATCTCTTTTGTTCAATCCAGACTTAAAGCAAAGTGTAAAAACTTTGTGCTGTTACGGTGGGTTATGGGTCAGACTATTTCTAGGCCAGAGAGTCCAGCTAGCTGTGTTCTCCAGCTCATGACCCCTCGACAAAGCCGAAGGTGTTTGTTTATAAGAATTAAAACGAAACATAATGTGTCAATAAATGAACTTTTTTGTGAGCTGAGCTGATTTTGTTACTTTCAGCCAGAGCCAGGTTAGCTGTTTCCCCCCTGCTTCCAGTCTTTATACCAAGCTAAGCTAACTGGCTGTAACCTCTTTAGTGTACAGATATCAGAGTGGTATCGATCTTCTCATTTAACTTTCGCCAGCGATAGCAAATAAAGCTTATTTAATGTCAGACTATTCCTTTAAATCAGTATCGCATGAACTTGTAAACTGTTATTGCCTTTGAAAGTGAAACAAAGACATGACCAGAGCAGCCTGTTCAGATACAAGTTAATCTTTACCATCTTTATTGAGATGTGAAATGTGACTGACATTGTAACAACAGACTGGGTGGCATCGGCCTGTGTCAAAGTGAGATACTGTGTGCAGTGGTAACAAATAATGGCAGGATGGAGGTTTGACTGCAGAGGGGAAGAGGGAGAAATAAAACACTGAGCAGTATCACAGATCAGTTACAATCTGGATACTCAGCACATTCCTACACACACACACACACACACACACACACACACACACACACACACACACACACACACACACACACACACACACACACACACACACACACACACACACACACACACACACACACACACACACACACACACACACCTTTCTAAATGAGGGGGGGATCAAACCTGATGATAGTTTACCCTCCACACAGACACACACATACACAGATCTCAGCAGACTCGAGATGAAGAAGCAGAGTGAAGATGCAGTGATAGTTTGCACAGCCAGATAGGCGTGTTATAGTAAACCTGGTTATGAAAACAAAATACAAAGGCAGGCGAAGCAACCAGCAAATGACACCAGAGCTGTGAAATAAAACAATATGAAAAGGACAATATTGTAGTATATAAAGTATATTCCAGGGCTTTTTTTCACCAATAAATCAATTGATTGCTTTATTAATTTTTTGAACAGAATTTGCAAATATTAGATGGTTTTAGCTTCTCAAAGGTCTTATAAATAATAGTAAACTGAATAACTTGGGGTTTTGGACTGTAGATAAAGAAAAAGGAGTACAACATCTTCACTTTGGGCTCTGAAACTCTGAGCTTTTTACTATTTTCTGATGTTTTGTTGTTTTTACCTCTCAAATACGCGACATTTGTGCTTAAAAATTGACTTTAACAATTAAATCATCAAAACAGTTGCCATTTCATTGTCTTTTGATCAACTAATTGATTGATGGACTACTTGTTGCAGCTTTTGGTCATCACATTCACATCACAAATCATCTTTAAAGTGTTTCCTTTATAATGGTCCCTACATTATATTGTTATATTATACAAACTAAGGTAGATATAAACATACCACAATATTTGAATTAAGTGCTGATTTTCATTTGCAAAAAGTTTCGCAATTGAATTCACAGGAAATTATGAAATAAAATCATTACTGTGACTGGCGATGTTATCTCATCTCCCAACTATGACCAAACATATATGAAATGATTCATAGCACAAATCTTAAAACTAAAACATTCACTTTTTTAGGCCGATGACTAACTTACACGTCTGACTGATTAGAAAAAAAAAAAAATGATGCATGATACACCCTGATGATACATACATGGACCTCGAGCTTAGTCAGCAAAAGAATGTGATTTCACAAGTGTAATGTTAGATAATTAGTCCCTTCTGCATTCAACCAGAAAGAAAGACTCAAGATGTCCTTGGCTTTTTTTAAAATTATATTAGCTAAATCAATATGTCCAAGAAATCCTTAACATTTCATCTGCAGAAAGGTTTTTACCTAGGTTTTTCTTTCATTGAGTTTGTCCCTAGAAAACAGTGGCGGACGAAGTATTCAGATCCTCTACTTAAACCTACTGATGCCTCTATGACCTACATAATCACAACATCAGTGAGAAGATTGTCTATTTTTACATAGTTTTTCTTAATGCCTGCTGCCAGGATCAACACATAATGAAAGTTCCTTATTGCTGCTTTAAGTAGAAGTATTAATACCACACTGTAAAAATACTTTGTTACAAGTTTAAGTCCTGCATTGAAAATGTTACTTGCAAGATTTTATTGTTTTAGTAGGTTGAGCTAATTTTTAACTATTTTATATAGGACTGCATCTAATGATGATTTTCATGACGGATTAATCTGTTTATTACCGTTTTCTCCATTAAACAGTTAAATGTTTTCTTTGTAAAGTTTCAGAAAATAGTGAGAAATTATGTCAGAATTAAACAGAGCCAAAAGTGACTCCATCACAAAAGGTTGTTTTGTCCAACTAATAGTCCAAACCCCTTAAAACAGTATGAAAATAATTAAAAGGAAAACAGCTAATCCTCACATCTGTGAAGCTGGAACCACTTAATGTTCATAATAAAGCACAATAATAACCCCAACCCTATTTTACAACTCATCATATGTTTTGTGTGTAAGAATTCTAATTTATAAAGTAACTTAAGGTGTCAAATAATCGTAGTGAAGTAAAAATAAAGTACAATATTCCCCTCTGATTAGATTAGATTAGAAGTATAAAGTAGCATGAAAAGTATCATTTAAGAAATTTCAAACTTATACTTGAGTAAATGTACTGAGTTACATTCCACAACTGCCTAAAGATTAAGACTCTTCTACACAAAATGGACATGCAGGGCGTTGACAGTGGACTCAGGTGTGAACACACATTTTGAGTGTAGAGGGGGGGTTTGAACAGCAGAATGGTCATTATCATTCCTCTCCGTCAGGTAGCAGATGGGTCCACAACTGGATGCACACTCACACAAAAGTTGCAACCTTTAATGTTTCTTGCTCCCTTTACAGAGTTTCCACCTCAGGCGAGTTCTAGTTTAGCCCCATATATCACCCTGAGAAACAGCTACAGAAAATAAACTCTTTGAGGAATGAACATCCCCGATTCCTCCCTTCTTTCATCGCCATCCTCATGGTGACAGAAAATGTGAGCAGACATGACACAAACAGCTGGAAGATGTCAGTTCTCTTAATGGCTTTTTGTCGTACATGGAGTCCAGAGCAAGTCGCAACAAGCCGCTTTGTTCCTTGTACATTATTCACAACAACAGAGACCACTCTCATCACACATACAAAGACAAACACATGCATGCACGCACGCACGCGCCACACACACACACACACACACACACACACACACACACACACACACACACACACACACACACACACACACACACACACACACACACACACACACACACACCTGGTCTCCAGTTTCCAAAACAGGATTTTAACTGTCACAAAAAAAGAGATTCATTGACAATGATCTTTGCTCTTCCTCCTAACCCAGTGTTCAGAAAAAGAAAAAGGGGCCACAGGGTGCAGGGTGCATTCACAGAGTCTGGAAATTATTCATCAAAGAAACAAAAGAGACAGCTTGAGATTGAGCTTCATGGTTACTTCCAAACAATGTATTTAAATAGTTTGTCTCAGCAAATCAGCACTTTAAAAGCCAGATAGTGAGATAAGATAGGATGTATCTTGTGTTAACCCAAATGATTTCCTAAAGAAGAATCACTCCAGTGACAGCAAGAGATCAACAAAAGTCTCTGCAGGACTCTTACTCACTGCTGAGAAAGAGTCTGGCCTGTTTGGACAAGATAGAGACCAATGATGACTTGCATTGTTTCATTCTATTGCTGTGAGTGTAAAATCACTGCAATTAATGTGTCAATATGTATATCCTGTCTTTTTAAAACAGGTGTCAGTAACTTCTAATCTTGAGCATGAAGCAACAAGTAGATTATCTGTGATAGATCAATAAATCATGTGTGCGTTGGGCAATCCCATGCGTCACTTTGCAAACCTCTCAATAAAAGCAGGTTTCTTTAAATGATTTTTAGAGTCATATTTCTTATTTAGACGCACCAAAAAGTTAACGCACAACAGATGAGCTTTACAGCCTGAAAACAAGCACATTTTCAGCCATATTGTCAGGAGGAGGGTTAGAACAAGGGTAGACACTCACCAACAGTGACACAAAGAACATCCACCACGATCAGAATCAGCTTCTTTCCTTGCTCTGTCATGTTTCCTCCGATATCGCTTCACTTTCATGAATAAATAACGTTTAAAAGCAGAGGGGTTGTAATCAAAGAAACGCCCAGAGTTACTATGGAAAAGTTACTATCAGGATAAGTCGACCTGCTCGTTCTTCCGGCTCCACTCCTGTGTACCTGCCTGTCTTTCTGTCTGTCTGCCTGTATGCCTGCCTGTCTGTCTGTACACTGCACTGTTTCAGGTGAGCTGCAGAGGACGCGTAACGCTGCGTCCTGTGTGTCCTGCCTTTTTACGCATGGGGGGTGGGGGAGAGTCTTTCCGCATGTAAACAGCGCTCACAAAGGATTACGTTTTTCCCGAAAACCTCCCTCTGGACTGAGGGAAAATCCGCACTTCCTCTTTACTTTCCCTTTCTCTGCTTCGCCCTCTTGGATTTGGATAATCACATCCAAGCTGTGAGTGAACCACGTGGTTAACTCTTTGCGTAAAGGCACGGAAGAAGGAGAGTTGTTTTACGCACATCACTCGGGTGCAAGGCTGTCAGAAAGAGGCATGAGTGGAAAAACATTCACTCACTGCCACCAAAAATTAAACTTTGCCATTAGTAAAAGATATTTTGTGGCAGTGAGTGAGTGTGCAGGATTCACCGTTTTAGTTTCAATTAAGGCAGGGCACAACCTACAACTACCTCAGATAGCATGATAATATTTTCACAGTAGCCTCAAACTGATTTATATTCATATTATGGAAGACTATTTCTGCCAACAAAACATAAAAAAAAAACCAAAACAGAACAGAACAAGTTAGGAATAATAAAAGCGAGATCAAGTCAAAGTCAAAAGTTTCTAAAAGTGTGTTTTAAAAAGTTACATTTTTGGCCATTTAATGATTCTGACTTTGTATCTCACAGTTGTGACTCAGAAGTCAAAATGTAGACATAAAAAGTCTTGAGTCTGACTTAAAGGTTCACTGTGTAACATTTAGGAAGATCTATTGAAATGGAATATAATATTCATTGGTATGTTTTCATTGTGTATAATCACCTGTTACCTTAAAATGAGCTGTTTTTATCTACAGAAGGATACAGTCTGTAGTACAGAGTCCTCTTCTACGGAGTCCGCCATGTTTCTACAGTAGCCCAGAACGGACAAACCACTGGCTCTAGATAAAGCCGTCTGTGTGTTTCTCCTACATCCTTGGAAGGCTGAGCTGTATTCAAATGGTTGTAATCTGCAACTTCACTGCTAGATGCCACTAAACCCTACACACTGGTCCTTTAGTATGTTTTGACTATGTCCATTTTAATTATTCATGACTTTATCTGCAGTTCTTTTCTTATCTTGGCAGAAAATTGCTCATATGATACGGAAATAGACTTGTCCAAAAAGGCACATCGTTTATCAGTTAGGGAAATATTTAATCCAAAATCAACAGTGACTAGCCTTTGGATACTTTTTGTGCCCAAATGTGGGAATCAGACTCTTTTATCTGACAATGCTTGATTTTTTTTTTGAACGACAGTATGAAACATCTTCTGTTAAGTCAACACATGTATATGTTGCAGAGATATTGTGCCAGTATCTTTTGTAATTTTTGTTTTTTTTCGTGTCTTGGCAGACTTAGACTTCCATACTCAGTTTCATTTAGCTGCTTCCATTTCAGGGTCATGGCATTGTTCATGCTGGCTCACAGTCACACTGTAATGTCTTACTGGGACACTTGAATAAAGCGGCTGTTAATGTTATTAATAACTCTTTTCCTACTAGACAAGTCAAAATGTTTACTGTGAAAAAAAACGACAAACAAACTGAATAAATGTTCCAGTCTAGAAGATATTAAATTAATCTGCTCGATTGAAAACAACTGTCAACCACACAAGTTATGCAGGACAAATAAGTTAAGACAAACTTTCAATCATCACATAGCATATTTGTTTTAATGTTGAAACAGTGGTTCATGCATTGACTACACATCTCAACATCCTTAAACATAAAAAAAAAAAATCACATTCTTAAATAATCGCAAACACTGCTACAAACGTGGCTCGTTTTAATGTTGAATTCAAGTCAGCAGCATTTTAGCTACAAACAAGGTCTGAATATGAAGTATGTGTGTTTTCAAAGTAACATGAGATGACAGAACTCCAAAGAGCTGAGAACGTCTGAACGGCAAGTGTGTACCAGAGAAAAAAATGTAATATGTTGAGATTAGACACACTGCATCAACATTGAGAATCAGCTGCCACCAGGAGAAACGGACCAACAGGAATGTAATGGACATACAGTACACAGTACAAAAATGCTGTTAACTGGCATGCAATCTAGTCAAGTCTTTGTATGCTGTCAAAATTAAAAACATTTAATAAAATATATATTTTTCATATAACAATCACAAATAATACAGTGTCTATAAAAAGTGTTCAACCTTTTGAAACAAAGAGGATGTGATTGAAGTAACAGTTGGAGGTTTTGGGAAATATGCTTATTCGCTTTTTGGCTAAGAGTTAGATGAGAAGACTGACACCACTCTGTGGTTTGTACGAAAGATATACAGCTACAGCCGCTTAGCTTAGCTTAGCTTAGCTTAGCTTTGCTTAGCATAACATAATGACTGGAAACAGGTGTAAACAGCTAGCCTGGCTCTGCCCACAAGTAAGCCAATAAGCCCTACTCAGAACCACAGATTGTTTTTACACTTAAGATTTTGTACAGATTACACAAACATGTGCCCATAAGTGAGCTTTACAGGTGCTGGTAGGCCATTTTTCTTTACCTTTGGACTGAGCCAGGTTATTATTTTAACATATATCTGGATACTGAGCATTAAAAATGTCAGGAAAAATCTAATCTTTTCTCTCAGACTGATTTAAAACAGATTTTAAATTGAAATTAGATGAGATTTAAAGACAAACACATTTTACAACTCTCCAGTCCGCGATGACAAAATAATGAAAGCTTTGATAAAAAGTCAAAGTGTGTGTTCATATTATGTGCATATTATTTATAAATACTGCAATAAAACTAATCAGCTTTATTTTTCCCTGGAATCAAACTAGGGGTTACACTCCACAGGACAGTAGGAAAATTCCACAAAAAGAGTTTGAGGAAAAGGTGAAAGCGACGTAGTTAAAGAGTCAGAGAGAGCATCGGTGCGAGTGTAGGCGTCGGGCTGGAGCGACGGGACCGAGTTACAGAGGTTTCGAGAAAAAGGATTTTGTGGCGAGGCGACCTGAACTGGGTGATAGAGGAAGACGGAGGAATGAGAGATGCTGTTGAAGTCGGAGAAAGAGGCAGGGTTTTGATGCTGTCTCAGTAACTGATGCAAGTTTTTCAGCTTATCTGTTTGGGAAAGAGGTGAATCAGACCTCGCAGTGCTCCTGCCCTGCAGGAACACAGACGGCTCACTGCCTCCACCTGCCTGTCGCTTAACGTCATTGACGCTGACAGCGCTCTGCTGCCAGTCGTTGGATTGGAGATGAGGTGCAGGGAGACTTTTTGGAGTCTGAGTCAAGAGGATGCTGGAGTAGATGGAGATGCTGGAAGAGAGATCAGTGTTGGAGGTCGTTTTGGCTCTGGTGGAGCTTTTGTTGCACTCAACCTCCAATTTTCTGGTATTTTGAGGTGTCTCATGTGAAACCGGGAGCGGAGAGCAGCAGGGAGTGGAATATGTTTGGAGATTACGGAAGCTTTGATAGTTGATGTCCTTATCTGGGTCCTGTAGCTTGCTTTTGCTGAGCAAAATAACTTCAGAGTATCTGATTTCAGTCTTCTCTGCTGTTGCAGGCCACCTCATACTCTGAAAAACAGAACAATCAACTTGTTAATTTTTGTTTGAGGGTATTTTAAGTAACATACAGTTTTACACTCTCTCACTTTAAACCACAACATTGACACATCTTGTTATATTCCCGGCCACCTGTAAAGTCTTTTAGCGCTGTTTTCTGTCTCTACCAACTCCAGAGGGAAATATGTGGCTCATAGCAGCTAAATTCTTCACTATTGTCACCAGCAAACAGAGGCTGTTTGGTTCTGAGCAGGTAGTGTACCGTGGGGGTTTCATCTTTTTCACTGAACAGCTGCTTGCTGCCACTAAAAACAATGCAATGAGAGCAGCTTGTTTCAGCTTTTTATTGAAGCTATACATTGTTAGAGTTAAATATTTAAACCAAAGACTTCATGTTTTTCATGGCGGCAACCATCCACCACATGGAAATATACTCGGGGTCCTGAGCGTGATTTTTATTCACATTTTCCCCAAATTCAGTCTGACATATTTTGTACCTTTGCAAACAGAGATGTGTGCAAACACAGGTGTCAGATCTGACACCAAGACAGCATTGATATCTTTTATCTACTCCTCTACGCCTCTTTGTTACAGCTGTCTTGTGTCTGCTGATTTGTCAATTTAGCAGCAGTTTAGTGTTCACCAATATAATCCTTATGCTAACTGTCAGCTGTTGTGTTGCTAATAGACAGCTAATGGACATTTGGACTCAATATGTGTGTTTACCAGTTCCAGTTTCCTTGTTACTAGCTTTAAAGGATCAGTGAGTGGGATTTAGTGGCATCCAGATTGAAGTTTCAGATTGCAATTAACTAAACACTGCTGGCATCTGTATTTGAAATCTGCAGCCATTGTTTGGGTTGTCCTTCCAGGCTCCGGTTGAAACATGGCGGTTCAACATGGCATTTTGCTTTTTTTAGATACTGACAGTACAGAGTGAGAGAGAGAAGGGATGACATGCAGCAAAGGGAGCAGGCCAGATTAGAGCTCGGGCCGCTGCAGTACAGACACACTCCACCAGGTGAGCTGCTGGAGTGCCCATGAGCATTCTTTCTGAATTTGTTGTGTTTTATCCAATAAAGCTTTTACTTCTTTTTTTTATTATTTTTTTAGTAAAAACTCAGTTTGGTGGATTAGCAAAATGTTTTGGAAAGGTTTGTGATAACTAACCAACTGGCCTGTCTGTGCGGCCTTTGCTGCCATCTAGTGGTTTAACTTTGTTTTTGCGGTTGTCAAAAGTTTGACAGAATTCAAATGTTTTTACTTTAATATCTAGAAGTCAGGTACAAGCAAGGAACCAAGGATGCAAAAGACCAAACGCTAAGGACTTCAGATTCATCCAGAGTGGGCGGTTTATTGCTGCTGTTTAGGAGATGATTTGTCGTATCATTACGTCCTGTGGCACAAACAGACCAAATTTAAAACTTTTTAGTTGCAATACATTTTAATTGAGACTGGTAAAACAAGTGTTATCTAACAAAAATGGCCTAGTGGAGTTGTCCAGGTGGCCTACTGATTAAGATGCATAACATATAAATGCAACAGCCCATGTTTTTCAGGGACCTTTGTCGTATGTCATAGGCCTCTTTCTCTTTCTCTATCCACATTTACTGTCTCTATATTCACTGTTTCTATCTAAAACTAAAGCTAAATTCCATATAAACATCATATTTAAAATTGTGTTGCAAAGTGTAGTTTGTCTCTCAGTATATGGTTAGTGTTAAATGATGGATTCAGTAGACAGTTGACAGGAGAGGGCACAGGGATTACAGATTACCTCCAAAGCAATTTTTGGCTTCCAGAGGGCTAAACTGCTGTTGGAGGGATCCGGGACGTATTGACACAGCGTCTGTTTCACCCTGCAAGGGTATTTGTTGGGATAAACATTACACAAGGAAAAAAAGTATTTTGTGAAAAGTAGGCAAAACAGTAAAAGTAGAATGCTGAGCTTTGAGTAGGTGTGTTTCTGTGTTTGGTGTTGATGAGTGAGACAGAGGTCTTACATCTTATTCTGTGTCAGGCAGGCCATCAACACCAGCGCCAGTGAAGTCAGCACAAGAGGAAGCAGGACACACATCACTATCGAGATATCCTCAGAGGCTTCACACAAACACACACAAACACAAAGTTAAGTTAAAGATAAAGCAATATATTGTTTTTACTCTGAGGGCACAGTGATTATGTGTGTCCACTCCTCACTTATGTGCACATGATTGATCCAAGCTGTTCCGGCTCCAGCATCAGTGTTGGCCTGAAGTGAGATGTTGTAGTTACCAGGCGACAGATTCTTCAGAGAACAACTGTGAACGTCACCAGGCAGAAGCACTCCTGGATAAAAAAAAAAACAAAACATGGTCAGGTACAACATGGACAAAATGTGATGAGGTAATAAAGAATATGGTGAAAAAATAATTAATTAATAGGATTTTACTGGTCCTTATGCCCAAGTGTGGTCAAATGTTTTAAAACATTTTCTAAATTATTTGTAACTGATTTCTGTTTCTGTGGTTGTTTTCTGTGACAACTTTTTGTATCTTTTTTGTTTTGTAAGTATGTGTTAATATGCCCCTGCACTCACTCCCTCACCTTCCATCAGTCATAAAATGACCTTGAGAACCGTATACCTTATTGTCCATATATCAAATAGACTAGAGTCTACAGCCATGCTAGCATTTAGCTCTGTGAAGGTGTACTTAGGCACTTCTTTGAGCTAAATGCTAATGTCAGCATGCTAAAAATGTTTGCAGGTATAATGTTTACCATGTTCACTAACTTAGTTTAGCGTGTTTGCCAATTAGCACCAAGCACAAAGTATAGGTGAAGCTGATGGGAATGTCATTTGTATGGAAGGTATTTGATCACAAAACCAAAGACAAATTTAGATTCAGATCAGACTATGGCGGTCATTAGGATAGTTGTTGAGACATTTAACTAAAAACCACAAATGTAGACTTCATGGTGACACAAGAGAGAAAGTTAGTCGTTGTTTAGATATATGGATTGAAGTGGTGGACGGACCGACTGAATTCTAGCAACAAACACAACCCTCATCCTCCTAGAAGACATTTTCAACAGGGCTGTTACACCTGTTCACATGTGTGGACTCAAACAGGCGCAGGAGTGCCTTGTCTGTGTGTATCACTCACTTTTGGCTGTGTGGTTGCCTGTTGAGTAAGAGAGTATGTAGTTGCGGATGAAACCATGAAGCAGCTCCTCAGGTACAGGACTCCAGACGAGCTTCACTGTGCTGCCAATGATCTTTGGCGTCTCCACTGCAGGACAAGCTGAGGGCACTACACAGGCAGGGAGATAAGAGCAGGGGCGGGTGATGAGGATCGACCACAGGACTATGTTGTGAGAACGAGGGTGGATCTCTATCTCGGTTTCACAACAACCGATATGATTAAGTTTGCTTTAGCCACCTGAGCGGATCCTGTCAGGTCTGATAAATGTAGACTATTTGAAGTCAGTCACATTCAATATCTGGCAGATGTTCAGTCTTAGTATCCTTGTCTAAGATGACTGTGTAGACAGATGTTTGTCTGTAATGGAATCACCTCATGATCACCTCATAACCATAAGGTACAACATGGAGTCATCAGCTTTTATATATCGGACTAACAAGCTCCAGTAAATTGTTCCATTTGAAATCGACTTCCATTTATCGAGCAAGTGTATAGAGCCTCTAATGGTGCACTTTATACAGGCCGCTGCAGGGGAGACAAGAACATTTTCCTGTACAGCAAGAACAACAGATAAAACAGTCTCACTCACTGATACTAAAGGGGGATTTTACTTCCTTACAACCACTGATCTTCTACTTTTCCCGCGAGTCTTACAGCTTGGCAAGAGACAATACATGATATAGAGATCACATACCTCCTTGGCGTGTATAATTGTGGGCCGTCCTGTTTGGCCCCGCCCCTTGTTCACCATACAGGGCCTTGACCGAAACAACATAACGCTCCATTGGCTTTACTCCCTCTAAAACAACACAAAGATGAAAGTACTCATCAGTTCCCAAATACATACAACTGGTAATTGTACTACTGTTCCACAACTTCATAATTTCAGCTCTAAATTTTTCACATTAAGCTGTTGTATGTATTGTTGGATTACCTGTGATGACCAGCGAAGTACAGGAACTATTCAGCCTTTCCCAGTGTAGGATGCTGCTGTTCTCTCCGACAGCAAACCACTCCACTACAAAGCCGCTCGGTGACTGAGTCGCTGGAGCTGTCCAACGAACATCCAAGCTGTTATCATCCAGCGGACTTGCAGTGATTTGCTCCGGGGGCGGAAGCTCTGAAGGGAAATAAGGGATAAGATGAACAAAGAGAAAGACGTTTGTTGGCATCTGTTAAGTTTTTTTGGGGGGGGGTTCTGTTGTTTGAAACTGTCCAGTCCACCATAATGTCATAATGAACCGAAGGTGAAACTCTGCAGCACAAACTATTGTGCAACTATTATACTTTCAGGGACTGGTTGATCAGCAGCTCTATTGTGTGGTTTTTCTTCCAGTTTCATTTAGTTGAAAAATAATATAGCTGTCCTTGCCAACCCTCGTCATTGTTTACTGTAGTGTGTCTTCCGTGTACCAAAGGAAACAGGAAAAAGCCTCTGCAGCAGAGGAATATACTCTTGTAGACAAAAGAAGTGACAGGTAGGTGGGTGAAGAACAAAAGAGAACTTGATAGAACCTGCCTCCTCGCACCTGTGCAATTGCGGTATAAGGCTGGCACGATTGTTGGATTGTTTTATGTTTTGTAAAGTTACAAAAGCTACCACTGGATTCAGCCTTTCTTTATTCCGACATCAGAAAGGCAAAAGGGGAATGGTTTCAGGGGCTGTAAGATCAGATCATCAAGCACTTTATTTAAAGCACGCAGATGCCCAACAGCGCTCTCTACTTTTATATAAACACCAAATAAAGGAATATCTTTTACGATATTCCCTGCAGCAGATTTCCAGAGAGTTGGAGAATCCATGACACAGAGACTGAAACTGTACTAGTGACTTGTGGTGGAACAACAACTCACCAAGACAGTTAATCACAACCTGTTAAACTGATTAAAATAACTATGTTAAAGTACAGCATTTCAGTCTCAAGTGATGACGATGCAGATTCAAGTCAGACCCTACCTGTCTCAGAAGCTCCAGGGAGCCATATTCGGGCTTCTGGCGAGGTCCCTGCAGAGGTGGAGGCCGTCAGGGCACAGGAGCATCGTCCAGCAGGGAGGCGCAAGCTGCAGGAAGTACTTGTATGGGGCAAATCTCTGCAGCTCCCATGATCGTTCAGGATTTGAGTGCTTTCTGTCTGACAAGTCACATTGAAGAAGAGAACTCTGCCATTGGCTAGGAAGCGAGGCAAGGGCTGAACGGTGTCAACATGAGAGAAAACACAAAGCAATAAGTAACAGTGAGCTGCTGTGAGATGATTGAGGTTTAAATCAGAGTTCGTATAAACAAAGATTGTATGAAATTTAATTCTTTCTCTTTCTCCAGCTATCTCAGTTTCGCTCTCAACCTGAAATCACGCTTTATGGCAAGTCATTTCACGGTGATACAAAAACACATTAGGGACAGTCAGTGAGAAGATGGTGATTAAAAAACTAATCAGATCCAAAAGTTATTAAACTGTAAAACTCCAAAGCTCAAAGCGATAAAAGCAGTCAGAATATATTATACGAGCACTAATGACTCAAATTCACATACAATTCAGCACACACACACCTTCCACAGCAGTGAGACGAGTCTCCAATCATTCTTGTCTGTTTGTTTCACTCGCCTCCAGAAAGCTGGCGCTGCAGATGGAGCTGGTTGATGTGAGGAAGGGAACACATTAAAAATAATGAACAGAAATGGCAGCAGAACATGTTATATACAGTGACAGGGGTGGGATGCATACTTTTTAGCTATCAGTGAACCTAAGAAAAACATTCAAATATCCATTCTACACCAGACAGAAATGAAAGTGAAAGTATAATGTGGAAATATTTTGTGTGTTGTCTTTCTCCTTTTTCACTTATTGCTGACTCGTGGCAACACAGCCTGGAAGCAAGCAATACTGGCCATTACCAATAGCCAATACCAGACATTTTATGACATTGGCTCAAAAAGAGAGTGGGTGGTACTCTTCAATGTCTCATGGAGGTCAGTGTCAACCACTTCGGTCCAGAGTGAAACATCTAAAGAACTATTAGATTTTGTGGACATCTGATCAGGACATCTACTGGAGGTTTTCCAGGCGTGTCCAACTGGGAGGAGACCCTAACCCTGGGACAATCCAGAACATTATACTGTTTATCCCATCTGACCTGGGACCGCCTCGGGCCTTCAGGAGGAGCATGAAGTTTGGCAGAAGGATTTCTTGCCTACCTTTCTTTAACTTGCTACTACTGGACTCAGATAAGTGGTTGTGAGAACAGGCCCGGATCTCTATCTCTTTTTCACAACAACCGATATGATTAAGTTGTGTTTGCTTCAACCAGCTGAGCGGATCCTGTCTGCTCTGATAAACGTAGACGGAGAAAGTCTTGGCTTACAATTAAACAAAACTGATGTCGTTTTTTAAACTGTCCTGGTCGGGATCACTGCCTTTTTCAGGCTGCTATACAACTGTAAACAAATAGATATCTTGCCCACTTTTCTTAACTCGCTACTACTGGACAGAAAATGTGGCAGAAAATGGATGGAAGGGGAAAGATTACTTATAATTGCATTCATAATGGCATAGTTCTGCAGAGATGTTTATGTATCTTTTGGTAGAAGCACAATTCTAACCTATAGGCTTACACTACATCATCTTGAGAAGACTGAATGTTCAACAAACACCAGTTTGACAACTCTGTTTCCTCTTACCATCCTCTCCTGTCCTTCCTTGGCGGGCATTGCTCCACAGGCTCCAAGGACTCTGTGGGCCCTTGTAGCTGTGACGAAGCCTGATGGTGTATAAGGTGTCAGGCCTGAAGAGACACACCAGGAAGCTGGTGTCATTCACTGTCACATTTTTGACCTGGACATTCAACTGTATAGGAAAGAGAGACAGGACAGAGTGAGGTGAGGATTAAATTGTGAAGAAACCACACGTTTGTCTTTATTCTTTAAAGATGCCAGATGTAGCATTTAAAAAAATAATTTCAGAGTATTAATAACTGAGGATGGCTGTAAAACGCATCATTGTTTAATATATAAGAAACTTAGATGGCAGTCATTGGCAGTGACAAGAGAACAGCACTATATACCTTTTAACTATGGATCAATTTCACACTGCACTAGGTCTGAAGCTTATTTGGTCCTCAAAAATCATCATGTTAATACTGAGATTGGGAAACTGGCTCCAAAATACGATGCACCACACAGGTGAAACAACCTGCAGAAGCTTGAAAAGTTAGACAAGCTAATCCCATTTACTTCTTTGATCAAGGTCTTTTTTAAAATTTGTGTACAGCCAGACATCAATACAAAAATATATCTATATAAATGTGTTAAACTAAATCCCTTTTATTCAACGATATAAACCATGTTTTCGTTTATTCAATGTTAATGAATCATGTGTTTTCTTCTGTCTCCATCTGTAACTGTAACTTGTGTAATTAGGGCACCTTTGTAACAGAGAACTTTCTCTCAATGACCCTCATTGTTTATTATAATATTAAACCCGGGAACGAAAGCTTTTGTGAGACATCTGTTTGATCTCTGAATGCAATGTTACACCTGTGCCACATGTGCATCTTTATGTGGGTTTGTGTTTGGGTATATTTGGGAGTGGCAGACCTGCCCCTCGGCGGTGAACTCAATTTGGGATTTCAGGTCTCCAGCGTAGATTTCCATGAAAGATACAGGAAAGACAGTCACGATGCGCTCCCAGGTTACATACAGACAATGAGGTCTCCCTCTGACTGGCTTGACGCTATTCAAAGGCACTGGATACAACATCACTGAGAAAAACAGAGGGGAGAGACGTTAGAGAGAAGTTAAGAGAGGAACAACAGAAGGTGCAAGTAGGAGAAGCAACAACAACACCCTCACCTTCAATCCTACCAGACTGACACGGACGATGCGATGTTATGTCCCGTCTGTGACTGTGTGCTATGACGCTGATGCAGAAGTGAACCCTCACGGAGGAGTTGGTGATCGCTGTGCAGCTGGTGTCAGTTGTGGTGCAAGTGAACCGGCTGTTGTTTTTTAGAGTCCTATTCTTGCCCCTGGCACAACAATCAATTTTTATTATTATACAATCAACAATATAATTATTATATTATTATAAATATTATTAATATTATCATTATATACTGTTATTATTATATACTGTTATTAACAATAACACTACCATCATGTCATCAGTACTATTACCACCATCTTGCAACTAAAAACTTTGCACCTTACCTACCTTTTTATCTTTTATCTTTTTTTATATTTTCTATCCAAGTATTTTATTCTAAGTATTTTATTCTATTGTATTTTATTCTATTGTTGTATTTTATTCTATAACGACACAATTTCCCTTCGGGGATTAATAAAGTTTATCTATCTATCTAATCAACAAGCATACATAACAAATAAACAAACAGGCACAAAATTACACGCCCTGTGTAGATTAATGCTCTGTCACGCAAATGGATACACACACACAGGCATATCACTAAACTGCTCAAACATGCTGTGCAGAAATGTCTATCTCATCTCCATTTGAAATGAAAAAAGGCAGACTATGTTACCCAATCAACAGATCGTGAGGTGGAAGCTGCATGACTCTTATCGTCGCAGTGTATCAAACCTGCCATCTGAGCCTCACACGAATGCAAGATTCAAAACTCAAGCATTTGCATACAGCATACAGAATTATTATCAAACAATAATACTCGCACAAAGTTGCAAACAGATCCACATGCAAAAACACAACAGGGACTTGGTTAATCCAATTTGACTGGATAATTTGTTATCATAAATCATGTAGTCGTAAACACTGACAATGCAGATAGCAAAAATAAATGTTGGGTTAAAAAGCAGCATGTTGGAATGAAAAGATGTCAACCTTACTGCATAATCTTCATATCACATATCAGATATCAAAGCTACATCTAACACGACATTAGACAGCTCTGTTATAGAGCTCCATTTTTGTTGTAAGTTTATTCAAAACAAATCAATGAGCCATACAGTCGCGTGAACAAACATGGGCGCCAAGTATTTAATGTCAATCCCACACAGCCCGTCCTGCTTCCATTATAACTCACTAGAACACCAAATGTGTATTAATCCACATTGAACATTTTTAATTAATAATTTTTGTATCATTTATTTTTAAAATGTTTAATTACAGATCAACACTAGTCTTATTGTTTAAAATGAAAACTGGAATAAACAATTAGGGAAACAACAGATGCAAATGTTTCCATGCAGGAAAACAAGGGCTCAGTGAATGTGCGATAAGTATGAAAATGAGGTACGTCATGAACTCTGCTGAACTCCTACTGGAGATTTTAGGTTTTTGTCGGGGTCTCCAACACCATCAATAAAACACCTTTGTATCTTTTGGATATAAGATGCACTTATGGAGGAATGGTGCACTAAAAAGACACTTTATGTTTTTTCCCTTTAATTTGTCACCCATCTGCAAATCTTTCAACATACTGAACATCCTTCAAGTTGGAGAATAAACCCTTGAATTACTAAATCATACACTACCCAAATAAAAATATACCTTTTCACACCTGAACACCCTGATGATAAAAAAATATATATATATATTTTGCTCCACAAAACCTGGATGAACTGAAGCTGAAGTATGTTTTCACCTACTTGTCCTGACTTCTAACATTTTAAAGGAATGTTTTGTCTCACCTCACAACTTCCAGAGTGTAGTGTGTCGTTGGGGTGTCACCAGCCTCCCAGCGGCAGGTGACATTAGCATAATGATGGAACACACAATCAATTAGCCGCGGGGGTCGGGGGCCAGTCATGGAGGTTGTAGTGGAAAAGGCTGGAGGACGGAATGAAAATGGAGAGATGCTGGAGTTAAAGTTAATGTTAATGTTATAAGGAGTTCGGTCTACACCTGCTCTATTTGAAAAGTGAGATAACTTCTGTTATGAATTGGTGTTACACAAATAAAATTGAACTGAATTGAAAATTAAAGGCATGGAGTTTTTGGTTTGCTTTTATTGGTTCCTTCATGCTAAAGAAAAAAAGCAGCAAGTTAAAGATGGATTTTGGATTGGATATTTTTAGAAAAAACATCATAGATGCAATATTTGTGTAGAGCAACAGGTGGGATTAAAGAAAAGGAAAAAAAAAGAGGAAGGTGGAACAGATTAGCAGTGAGGCAATAAGTAAATCTGATCTAGGAGCCGCAGGTCAGTACTAAATCTTTCTTGACACACTCTTAAACATAGACCCAAGAAGAAAGCAATCTAATCATGTAGGAGAATTAATCTTGTGAAATATTTATGAACGGCTGCAGCTGCTGTTTGCCCTAAGGTTTAAACATAACCTTAGACAAGACTGTACAAGATGCCCACCTCGGTCTTAACACGCTTGCTCAGCTTGCCGCTGGGTATATGTGGAGATAACAGACATGATCACACCAGATCTTACCAGTAGCTTGAGTTCTAACACTTACATATTATGATAAAATGGCACCCTTTTCAGTTGGAGGGAGTTTTATTTTCAGGAACTTTTGTCTTTTACTATGTGAAATATAATATTTTCAGTTAATTTAACTTTAACTGCGTCACAGTGCTGCTGGTTAAATGTTTCATTTGTTGCTGGTAGTCTGTCTTTGCTATTATTTGCCTTTCTGTCTTCTTCATATTAATGAGCCCGAGCAGACATGGATTTAAACTGTAACCTGACTGGTCAGTGGAGGCATGCAACCGCAGGGAGATAATTCTAGTTTTATTTAGATTTTTGCTCTTAAAACCACACTAAGCTGAACATCACACAATGTTTGGCAAATGTGAAGTTAGCAGGTTCTGTCCGTCAAAACCAATATGGGGCGGCTGTAACGATCCCTGAGTCACATGCTGCATGTCAAAGTTTTCTTGACACAGATACAGAACCCAGTGTGCGCTGTATAAAAAAAAAAAAAGAGGATGTTACCCAGTGTGAGTCCGGCCCCCAGCAGGCAGGTCCACACCACAGCCGAGCTCCACTCCATGAACACCAACTGGTTTCTCAGCTCTGGGATCCGGCCTTAGTTAAACAAAAAAACGGCACCATACTATGACAGCGTGCAAGATGAATGGCTCAATTTAGTGGTTAGATTTCATCAGCCCAATAAGAACCCTACAGCAGTGACACGCCGCTTGGCATTGCAACATAGTAAATGGTCTGACAAACATGAAATGCAGCAGTTCAACTTCATAGAAATCTCACCTAGGTGTAAGAGATCCGAATGTGAAACTCAGGGACGGATTTAGATTGTGGTGACCCTGACAATTGTACCTCTAAACAATATTTCCTCTCAATGGAGTGCTTTTGCTTCTGAGAGCCTACTTTGTATTGAAAGTTTTTTGTAGTATGTGTTAGACAGCAGAAAGAACCCTGTATCATATTATTGGACTATTATTACTGATCAATCAATATGTTTGCAGTGTTTGGTGGCGGAGGTGATGTTTAACTCTCTATATCATATATCATATAAGCACTGCGTATGCTTTGTAATTAAAATGCTGATTTTCAATCAATGTGGTAAAGTAAAATGTACAAAATTGCAAGTGCAAGCATAAAGCAGCATAAAAAGGAAATACTCAAGTACCTCAGAACTGTACTTGGGACTGTACATCTGCATCGCCAGGTCATTTTGTTGGGGGTTAAGACTCCGAACGCTTTGACCGTAACCACAAATATAATTTTTAAACGTAAGCCTATATGTGAAGCTCGACAAAAAATGTAATGTGTGTAAGCTGCGTGGCAGCCTGATGGACAGCGCTGAGTGACTGAGTGATGAGATGGCAGAGCACACAGAACACAGACTCCAGTGACAAAGAAAAAATGGAACCTGAATAAGGGAAGGGCAGGGCAGGGCAGGGATTCACTACACTACGTGTGTGTGTGTGTGTGTGTGTGTGTGTGTGTGAAAGAAAGAAAATGCTCTATGCTCTTTTACGTTTATCTTTATCCTTTATCATGTTTGTCTACAGTCTGAGTTGTTTGTTGGTCTTATATTTCTGTCAAGAGGAATGTCTTGGTCTTTTACTGCAAACCAAATCTGCCCTTGGGTACAAATTAAGTAACCTTGAGCTTGAAGCTAATAAATAAATGATACATGTAATAACAAGTAGTATAATAATAACAGTTGTTAAGTATACTACTTGAATTATTATCAACAAAGACAATTAAACAATTTATAATTAATCTGGAAAGTAAAAACAAATTGGTTTTGAAGTGTAATTTCAAATTTTCAATGACTTGGATATGTATTTGAATATTAATAAGGTGCAAGAGTGCATTACAAAAAGCATTTAAAATAGAAATTGTTTATTAAAAATAATTCCTGGGTGAGGATCCCCTGAATCTTTTCAAATCCAACAGCCTTGAAAGGCTACTTAGATACAGTACTGTACTCAAGTTACACTGATTTCTTGATGCCTTATTCATGCGCACATAATGCAAGACCTGTCAGCAACATGAAGATTTTTAAATTGTCTGAAGGGCAGAGTTGCCATTTGCTTAGTGTCAGTCATGCCAGGAGGAGTCAAATCGTGTTCCTTCGACCCTACAGATTTAATTGCCTATCATAAGAGCTGTCATCCCCATCATTACAATGGATTTAATTTAACAGGCACCAGTGGGTAAAAAAAAAGTTTTGCACTGTATATTATGTCTGCCTCTGCCAGTGAGTCATCACAATAGAGAGTGAGCATGCATTAATTGATAGTAGAGACTTGATGTTCTCTACAACTGAGTGGAAACAAATATGTGCATACAGTGGTATCAGCATCAACATACCAAAATGAGTTGGAAAATATCGACATATCAACTATCGACAAAGATCCAATATTGTGCATTCGACTGTAAAGCTGTACCTAATAAACTGCTCCTACAGAGCTGCTGTGGTCAGTACCAGTAATGTAGTCTACTTTTAACAAAATCTACTCCTGCAAATATTGATTGATAATATACCTTATGAAAAATGTATATTATCAATCAATATTTGCAGGAGTAGATTTTGAAGTTAGTTTCTGATTTGGCAGTCAAATCTTTTCATATTTCTCAGATTTTTTCCATATCTGGACAGCATTCAACCAGATCCAGACTGAAAACCACTACACTAGATGATCCCAGACAGGCAAAATATTCTTTAAAACATAGTTTCAGATTTGTGAAACCTTTATTTTATTGCGTTGGTCCACCTCTCTCCATTTCATTTGTGATTGCCATGCATCTCGTCTTTCTCACTTAGGAACAAACAAAAGTTAAGTCATTTTTATCTTTTGAAAAATAACTCACATATCTTCATAGATTAAACATCTGGAATAATATTAATAATATTATGGAGCCCTTTAACTACTACTAAAATATCCATGCTCCTGTCCAACCTTCATTTGGACAACCCGCTTTGAAATCCAGTCTAGATTTGACAAGTCTTGTTTTTGTATTGTGGATTTCAATCTGGACCTGGTCCAATGTGGCATATGAAAACAACAACAAAAGTCCAATTTACCTTTTTTTTTTTTTTGTAGCAATTTCCACCAAATCAGCGTTAAAGCTTTACCTTAAACGTCTTTAAGGACGGTAAAAGATGCAGCACATGTCGCTCAGCACTGTAAGTTAAAGTTGCCGGAACGACCTCAATGAATCAATGCATCATGTAGTCTTTTAAAATGTGTCAGAAAACGGTGAAAATGCCCTTTTTACAAACTCCCTGCTTCCAATGTAATGTCCTTTTATTCCAGTAAGTCACAAAACACAAACACAGGCTATTCAATTCCTAAACATACGGTAGAACTTAATATGTGCGTGAAACACTGACTCAGCAGAGTTTTCGGTCGGTCAACTAATCGATACACTTCGAGTCTTGTCGCCAATACTAAATTATAAGAGTCTACATTGGGACTAAAAAAAAAAAAGCTACGCATCTTTAAAGCAGGAACTAGTGCTAAAAAGTCACCGTCAAACTTTTCAAACCTCCTCGAGAGAGAGAGTTGGATTTCTGAGGCACGAGCGCTAATTGAGAAAGGTTGGCGGTTAAAATCCCCCCGTCCACTTACCGGTCTGAGCGCGGACGACACGCGCTTCTCCCCTCCTGCAACTACAGCGATTATGCAACAGCCTTCACCAGCCTCTCAGACACACGTAGTAAACACATCTGTTCCGCCCAGCTGTTCTGCCCCCTCTCTCTCTCTCCCGGCTTTCAAATCTGACGTTCGGGTTCCCCCGGAGGATCATGGGGGGGTTTTTCCGTAGAGGTCCGAATAAAAGTTTTACAGTATTTCCAGCATACCGGGGAGCTTACTAAGGCCTTTTTTTCAATTAATCAAATTAAAACTAAAGAGCTGGTGGTTGTGAGTCATTATTTTCCATGATCTAGGGTGGATCTAATACCTGGAAAATAACCTTTACGTGATGGCAGAAATATTTAATTAATTAATTTAATCTAATTTAATCACAAACAAGCACATATAAGCCCCCAAATGAACATATTTAAACTCAAAAACATTATATTATTGTGGCACGTTAGTAAAGTAACAGAAATATCTAAAAGTGACTTTAGAAATCAATAAATTGTTTGACTTTCTTTTTTCATTTAACTCATTTTTTTGTTTTATGTGGCCATAACAAATGATTAAATTATATGGGTTAATTTACACCTTTTTTAAACATGGTCTTTAAAAAAATCTAAATTAATGGGTTAATTTATGCCACCACTCTAGATCCGTCCCTAAATTCAAATACTCTGGAAACTTATTTGGCTGTTGCAGCATGTGCAGAGTAAATTATCTGATAAGCAATACTGCATTTGTATCTACGCAGGAAACTAGATTCATATATGATATAAGGAAGAGTATTTTAGAGACTGATTAGAGACAAAGTGTTTTAACTTTAAATATGTGTACATGGTATGGGAACCTGGGGTCCAAGAAGAAAACAAGATTTACAAACAGAGCCAGTAAACAAAAGCGAAAGAGCAGAAACAACTGGGAGGTATTATTGTTCTGATGGGGATTCACAATGATGATCAAGGCTGGTTTGTGGACAATAAAGATGAATATTATTTACACAGACAAAATCTGTGAAAGACCATAAACAGATACGGTTCAGCCTTTTGAAATGAAGTGCCTTTAATTCATAATACAACACATCACTGCAGAGTTGACTCACTGGCTGTCTGCCTCATGTTAACAATAACTAGGAAGGCAATTAAGAAGTGAAGGATGTGTGTTGCAGGATGTGTGCTGCAGGATGTCTCAAAGCAATTTCAGTTTCAGTTAACAATATCGCCCTGATCGTTGGTTTTGTTTTTGTTGCGCAGGTTGTCTGGTCCTAAAAGCACACATGAGCACAAAACAGCAGCTATTGAAAATGCATTACACAAACACGCAGGTGTGTAAAGCATTCAACAGATTTTGAATTATGCCACCGTCAACATCAGCGTATCCTGACAGGCTGTTGTTTGGAAAAGTACACAGATTAGTGGATTGGAGCAGAAGCAGTAGGAATAGAAGATCATACACAGGTTGGATGTTACTGTATGTTCATACAACAGAGCAAAAAAAAAAGACCTTTGTCCTGACTTTCCCTGAAAACAACTGTATCACAATGAGGAAAAGGAGAACAATCAACACATCTCCAGGGACCAGACTTCTACTAGTTTGAGTTGCATTTGCGAGGCAGAGGCAGACAGAGCTGTTGTATCCGAGACGAGGGGCTAGCAGAGCGGGCCGCCCTGCTAACTATGTACGGGTCGTATCCCTCAAACAGAGCTTTCCTCTCTTTGGGACTGGACAGCTCAAGAAGTCTCTGGTTGGCTACGTAGTTTCTCGCTGATCTGGAGACGAGCCAGCACACTGAGCGCTCTCCTTCAAACTTGGGGTGGTCGTGCTTAGGGGCTGCGAAGACAAAAGTAATCATGTCAAATAGCGAGTAAAACGATTTAAAAGAAAATGCCACAACAGAGCAAAAATGTGACCAGAAACGTTTCTTGACGGAAACACTTACTAGCAAGTAGCTCTATGTGTGCAGATGCTTTGCAGGGCATGTGGGTCAACGGTACGGGTTTAGATTTGTTGCCAGCGCCCTCCAGAATCTGCTTTCTCTTTGGTTGGGCGAGCTGGCAAATTCGTGAAGTGGCGACTGCCGTCTGCGTCGCTCTGTTCAACTACAATCACATTTCAGGTGATTGATGAGATTATATTAAACTCACTTACAGAAAAACACAATATTAGACATGAACTCATAGGGATCATTCAAATGAATTAAACTTCGAATTATCGCACTCAGTCTTGACTCTCCCATTTTGACTCAAGGGCTGGCAGTGTAGCTCTGTTGGTTTGGTTTGGTCTTGACTGAACCTCGTCAACAATTGTTGGATGAATTGGATTTGAATTTTGCGCACGCACTCATGGTCCCCAGATGACGAGGCTTACTGATTTTGGTGGTCCCCTTGGTTTTCTGAGAGCGCCACCATGAGGTTGACATTTGTAGCTGTAAGTTAAAGGTCCAGTGTGTAACATTTAAGAGGATCTAATGGCAGAAATGGAAAACAATATTCATAGGTATGTTTTCATTAGTGTATAATCACCTGAAAATAAGAATAGTTGTGTTTTTGTTACCTTAGGATGAGACATTTTGATCTACAGACGGAGGAGGATGGATAGGTGGAGGCTGCCATGTTGAACAGCCATATTTCTACAGCAGCCCATAATTGACATACCAAGCACTGGCTGTAGGTATGGCCTTTTGCATTTTTAGCAAACTTTGCAGCTACCGTAGTACACATCACAGCCTGTTCTCATCCTCAGGTCGTCAAATACAAAAACCAGCGGCAAGATGCCACTAAATCCTCCACACTGGTCCTTTAATGAAGCTTTTATTGTATGATATTTATCAAAAGACTCATGTACAACCTTTAAGTCCTTCAAGTTAAGCTCTCAGACTTTAAATACTTGACACCCTCGCTTTTCTAACACAGTTGACTGTGGAGTTTAAAATACATACATACTCATGACATACTCCAGCTCCAGAAAGCTTCCAGCCATCACATGATTTACCACGTACACAGAAGCTCCACAGGAAACAGAGTATGTGTTACTCACAGGCACCAATATTGGGCGGTCCGGCTGCCAGCCAGCTGCAGGGGCCCGAGGTTGAGCAAGACTGCACAGCCGATTAGACGCAACTGCCCTAAGAGCACATTCACTCACCTCCCATATGGGAGAAAGTCTGGTGAGGGAAAAATAGATAAAGAGAAAAGAGAAAGGATGAGAGAAGACACAGAAAGACAAAAAGATGTGAGGGGGAGGTGAAAAGGTAACTAAAATAACAGGAAGATGAATAAGGAAGAAGGAAGGAAGCGGGCAGGATGGCACCAGATAAAGGCACAAGAGGAGAATAGAAATATAAAGCCACAAAAAGATGAGACGAGAAACATCTCATCTGAGGACTTGAAGCCTAACAAACACACTGAACATAAATCCTGGAAAAAAAACCCTGCGGCCATAATTACTTGTTACTTACTAATATGCAGGGACAGATCTAAAGCGGTGGGTTGGCAGCTGCCAACTGTAAAGTAATGCCTGATCACCCCAGCTGCCAACACAAATTCAATGTCAAATTTTAACACATTAATTAAACAGGTGACAGGCTTAAGTTTAATTAAAAAAGACATGTATTTCAAGAAATGTCTGAAAATTCTGAACAACAACAATGAATTGATTTCTGATGCTACTGTTAGATATGTCTATTCAATGCTTTACTAATGTGCCACAATGACATGTTTTTAAGTTAAAAGCCAATACTGTTATATGTGATTGTCTGTGTTTAAATCAGCATACGTATTTCTCCAGATCCACCTCTGCTGACCTGATATTAATAAATAGATCTTGTTTTTGCCACTAGTGTTGAGGTTAGTGCTGTAGAAATGGACATAATACTGAATTCATCAAAACAGAAGGTACAAACATGGAGGAAGTCCTGAGATTTCATTAACAAGTGACAGTGGGAACAAATAAAAGCACATAGGCAAAAAGAAATCACACATGCATTAGAAGGTATAGTTAATCATCGGCATTGCATTAGTAATAGTAGAACTTGTTATAATTACGTGACTTGAGTGTAGAACTTTTTACTTCTACATAGCTCCGACCAGCGAGGGGTTAACTCTACACAGGAAAATTATTAGTTATCATGTCATCACAAAAAAGCAGTACAGAGCAGGTTTGGTGGAGAGAAAAAAAAGTGTTGCGTGAGTGAGAGACACACCAGCTTTGGTGGTGGATCCACTCTTCTCCGGGGGCAGATCATCCAGCCAGTAAACAGAGCGACTGGGAAATTAAAAAAAGAGGCCTCATTAGAGAAAGAGAGAGACATGGAGGAAGAAATAGAGAGGGGGGGGGTTCAGCAGGCCTACCGGTCTGGATATCTGAGTCTGTTGGGTTTGGGTTGAGCAAGCCTCTGTGTCCGAGTTGCCATGGAAACAGTTGAAGCTGGTGGGGGAACAGGAACATGCTGAAATGATCCTATTACTCAACCAATATTACCGTGTGTCATAAACATGAGTAGGCACAGAATGTGTTGTTCAACACATGCAGGGACACATTTACGTAACAAAAATGTAGTGCAGCTTTTAAACAATTAAAAAAATAATCATGGATTGGTTTATAGTGTAAATGTTCATTGGTTGCAGCTTTGATCCCATGTTTTACACTCTATTACTTATAAAAAACACTTACTCTGTAATTATTTCTAAATATAGGTTACCCACCCTGCTATCAACATCAGAAACCATCCAGTGAATTTAATCTTTAGCTGATTACATTAATAAGCTGATAAATAATTGTTTATCTGTAGCTTAAAACTACTAGAGGTTTACCTGTACTGTCCTCTCACGGTGACACCGACACCTGCTGGTTGCCAGGGGATCAGGTGACACTGGTGTTGTACAGTACAGCAAAGATCGTCTATGTGTAGGGTGTGCAAAGATGTCTAACTCTGCTTTTCTGTGCAGTCAGGTTATTTCCCAATTAGTCACATAATAAGTGTACAGGGAGGGGTGAGACATATGCACATTTTCTTACTATGCTGACAGGCGTCAGTTAGTGGTTTGTATTGTGGCTCAGGGAAACTGTATAAACTGGAAAAAGGAGAAGTGCCAACTCTCTCCTCTCAGTTCACAATGGCCCGCATCCAGAGATTGTAGTTCAAGGAACAGTGGTGGGAGAATTATTCAAATCCTTTACTAGTAAAACTATGCTCTACTCATGCTCTATTACACAACCCGTGTTTAAATCTCCAGGGAAAGGAATGTCAATCAGCACAATACAGAAACAGAGGTTTAATCTACCACAGACACTATCTTTCTTTGTGGCTATAAATATAAACATTTTAATTGTAATTTGCAAATAACTATAACTTTACTAGGGCACACAAGATTTGCCTAATTTATCCCAAATTTCAGAAAAAACTACAAACATTTAGGAGCAGCACTTTTTTAACCTTTGATTTCATTCCATACCTTTATTAAGCTTTTCTTAAGAAAAAAAACACTCAAATAAAGAACCAAAAGTCCTAAATTTGGCCACAGCTATCTGGTCATATGACATGCCATATGAAGCCCCCTCCTCATACAAGGAAATTCCAGTTTCACAATCTTACATTTTAAATTCACAAGTAAACAAACGCAAAGACAATTTAAAAACAGATGACACCTTTATTTTCAACAAACATTTAAAATCTTATAAAACAGCAAATAACAGTAAATAACCTACCAAAGCCACAAGCTTTCAACATAATACTGTAGTTATTATTCTTTAAACAAGCATTGCAGAAGTCTGTTACTGTGTGAAGTTAACAAGTCTGTTTGACATTATGCTGTCACTTTGTTGTTGTGGTTCACACATAATATGAACTGAGGAAGACACTGCAGGGCACACAGCTACAGCATCAAATAACATTCACAGGCCTCTGAAACACACAGAGAAACCCAGAGCCGACCCGGGTTAAATATGTAGTGTTTGGTTGATATTGTAACACTTAAAGGATAATAACAGTATTGTTTGCAATTACAGCACTTTTTTTTTTTAAACTGCATTTTATACCGCCTATATCTAGTTTTAATCCCCACGCCTCATATCCATCCTTTTGTTAGATTTTTGTTTGTCACTTTAAAACATAAAACTCACAACAAAATAACTGTGTTGGTTGGAAAGCCAACCTAGATTATTGGCACAAAAGAAAACACCACTATTATCCTTTAAGTGACCTGACAGTAAAGTCTATCTCTGCAATACAGTAAAAGAGACAAATCTCCATGCAATAGTTTGTAGATTCTACTGTCTCAAGACTTTTTTATACCTAAAAGTACTCCACCAATCTTAATATCAATGATGACTGGTTCTTAGGAGTCCATGGTATTAAAATACAGGGATTTCAGTGATAAAACCAGTTCACAGGCATATATTCATGAGCCTTTGAGCTCTCTTATTAAGCTGCCAGTGTAGTTACTGGGGTTATGGTAAATGGAAAAGATGGCACCGGACAGTCCGATCTCTTGTGCAATACAATGGAAGTAGAAAGGCATGTAAGAAAGTAAAGGGGCAGAAATAGGTAAATATAGAGTATATATTGTATTCAGTAGCACCAAGAGAAAGCGTATGTGAGTGTGTTAGTGTCAGAGGGTCTGCACTATGACAGGATACAGTAGGGACATATGCTCAGCTCCTCTGATCGGCAGCTTGTGTGTAGTGTAGTAGTGGATGACCTCAGGGATGGTGGAGAAGGGAGGGCTGTTCTCTCCGAGTACGTATCGCCCATCTGCAGACTGAGTGAACTTCATGTGCATGAAGCCCTTACAACTCCTGACAGAGAGGGAAAGGAGGAGGAAAGATTCATTAAATTGCTTGTCTGAGTCAAAACTACACTGTTGAGAAGGCTGTTTCAGTGCACACATTCACAACAAGACAGACTCCAGAGGAATACTCAGCGTGCAAGCACATCTGGAAGGATGTTACGTTTCTGAAAACCATTACAGTAACCCACACTATCCTGGGAATAGGTATGAGCAAATAACACAAAGTTGGTGCAGCCTAGGTTTACACCACACATTTGTCTGAACATCATGGTAAGCTCCAATCCTCAATCCATTTCCACTAGGTTCTCTCTCTCTTTGTTTATGATGTACCTCCTCTACCAGCAGCAGACTGTCCTCCCTGCTCCAGTGACTGTTTTCATTTCAGCCAATTTTGTATAATTACATCAATATTTATATGGTTGATGGCGACCTGTTAATGGCTCTTTGGAGGATTAATTTTATTATAATTTTGCGGCTTTTTTATGCCTTTATTTCATAGAGAATCCCAGCAAAGGGCCACAGGCCAGAATCAAACCTGGGCCACTGCGGTAAGAACTGATCCTTGGGGTGTGTCCTCCACCAGGACCCACCAGGACTTAATAATCATTCTTAAGAATCTTTTAGAAAATTAATAATCAGAAATTTGATAAATGTGGACCCTGGACTGGAAGTGACACAGATCTCTTCTTTATTGTGACATTTAACATCAAAGAGATGCACACAGGGGCTTATGACTTATGTTCCAGCACCCACTGAGTACAGATGTCAGGTTAGGGGCAATTCTCTGCATGCAGAGTCGCAAAACAGCTGCTTTCATGCTGATTACTCATACAGGCTTGAATCCCACTTGCAAAGGGGAAAGTGAGGGCTGGGGGAAGGGAAGAGAAACACAAATAAAGTGACTGGGTGGGAGGAGAGATAATGGAAAAATGGTGAAAAATTAAAAATTGCCTCAGGGCTCAAATTTGAGAAGAGTCTCTCGCCACCCACAGACCATAACAATACCCAAATGGAGAATGAACTGAATCAGATAATTGTGGCTCACAGGGGTACAACTCCCCTTTAAGAGAGTGCAACAATTCTTCAAATTAAGACAGTATGAGGAGGATTTGTGAGGATTTTGGGGGGGGATTTAGTACAGCTCAGAATGAAGCGAGTGGTAAAAAAAACAACTGCTACAACTGGCACAGAGATGGGACAAGCCAAGTACGTGCAGTAAATAGCTCTTAATAGATAAATGTAAATGAGTGTTTACCTGAGTGAGAGCGAGTAGTCGTTCCTGCAGGTCTGGCTGTTCCTCACCAGGTACGAGCTCTCCTTGCACAGAGTCAGTAGAGTCTCTGCCTCCGAGCGGCTCAGCGTTCCATGGTACCACCTGCAAGTGACCAGAAGGAAACATGACATTGAAACTGTTACTTAAATCCATGCAGTGTATCACATCCTCTTACAGTCCCTTACAAGTTATCGCTTCAGGTTGAATCTTTAATCTACACCAGTGGTTCCCGACCACAACAAAGGGTCGCTTTTAAGGTGTGTAAGAAAACTTAATATACACAGTAGGCCTTTATCTCAGCATTTGGTTCACTTCTGTGAAGTAAGTAAATTGTCTAATAGAACAGGGGGAAAAAAACTTTATTATTATAAAAAGAATACATAATAAATAAGAAATATTCTGCTCAAAATTCATCTAAATCACTCGTTTTAAAAACTAAACTATAGTTACGGAGGTCTCTATTTGGGTTTATTGTAGAGTTTCAAATATAATATGGAATAACCATAAAATATATCACTTAAGCATGGTTCGTCAATTTGCTAAATGATACAACCACTGCTCTACATCATAAGTGCAAGCCATAGTGATTAACCATTCACAATTTTACTTGAAATTTAAAAACCACTGGTTCTATTCTTAAGCAAAGCAAGTGAAAGTGGCTGAACTTTGCAGAATAAAACCGCACGTATCCTCACGCACATAGCCTCCAACCTCTGAATCACAGCTCACATCTCTGATTTGTTCAGTGATTCAAACAGACCTGGCATTGTGCCCCCTGGTTACAGAAACAACTGACCATTGTGAAGCGCTTGGCAGGATTAAGGACAGTGATGTCATCTTCCTACATAACTTGTGAGCTACCCTAACGAAAACAACAACAACAACAACAGAGGAATGTGTGGTGTGCAATGTGTTTTCAACCCCAGGTGTCTAAACTCTAGAGTTTGGGATAGAAATTATGATTCAATTCTGGATCTGTAATGCTGACCAAAGCAATGTTTTAACAGCGGTTGGGTTTTGACATTAGTAGGTGTGAACATAGTTATTAAAGGTGTACATGCAATCATCCATGAAGCAACTGTTTCATCTGAGACTGCTGTCCTTGCAAAGTCTGCTTTCTTTAATTTCAGTAATGCTTGCGTACCCTTGCGTTAATTTCAAGTATGAATCTTCACGCTTACAAGGAACAGAATCTAAATTAGGAGATTATTAAGTGAGTAAGTAATGTGAAACGGCTGTCACTATCTTTTAACATTATAGATGTCCACTTACACTTGTCTCTCCAGCGGCATAGATGGATCCACTCTCTCTCCCAGGAGAGGAGGAGTGTCACTGACCAGACGGAGAGTGGTTGAGTCAGCTGTGGTCGATGTGGTCCCTGTCTTGGTGAGCCTGGTCTGTTCTGTCTGAGCTCGCGAGCGCTCCCTTTCTGCCCCTTCAAACTGAACTGTGAACACACAGAAAGATACAGCAGGTTAAGTTTAAAAAAAGCACATTTAAAAAGCACATTCATTTTAACATTATACATGAAAGTACAGGTACTCATTTCAGAGGAGGAAGCTGTTGAAAGACCTGGAACAGGTGGAGAAAATGTTTTTACAGACAAAAACTGTAAACGATAACTGTCAAAGGGACCAATAACAAACAATATGGCAGCAAAATGTCTAGTCTAATCCGAAGAAGAAGGGAATGGCGGTGTGGGGGATGTTTACGGTGCTGGGAAAAAGTTGCAGAGTGATGCTTCTTTACTGTCTCTGTGCTAGAGACCAGATACCCCGGATCTGAAAACAATCCACCGTCAACTTCGCTGTATTCTCTTTTTACCTGTTGCTCTCTAAACAACACCATGCCGTCTGAAACGCTCTCTACTCCCGATTTGGTGAGGAGAGGATGAGCCATGGCTTCCATCCCAGCGGAGATTAGGTGAATGGACTCGAGCAGATACGGGTTTCCTGCACTGGCTAGCCGCACAAAGTAAACCAGTTGTATGTGTAAGTGAGCTTGTGTCTGTTTGTCCTGTTTGCCTCTACAACGTGTAACATTAACAGCCTGTTGCATGGGTGCACTGATGGTGATGAGTTTTACTCCATTGGTATCGAAATTTGGTACCAAATGACAAGAAATCTTTTGACACTTGGTAGTATCAACAGAATTCCGTTTGTGCCATAAACATATCGACGTTGGTACCCAGGCCCAATACTGAGAATGCCAGTTTACCTGCAAGAGCTTTAGAGATGTTGTCCTTCTTCCACTCCCAGGGCTGATCGTATTCATCAGCTGGCCTCTCATCGTCTTGAGGCAGTCTGCTCTCCCTGCTGTCTATCTGGGCAAGTCCTCCCTCAATCCTCTGAGATTGCTGTTGTGCTAGCGGAGCAGCTCGGGGGTTGTGACGAGTCCTCTCCTCGTATGGGTTATCATATAACTGGCCACCATCTCCGCTCCCAGACCTGTTAGTCATCGCGCTGTGCTGCAGTTCTGCACATTAAACACAGAGAGTAAATGACCGTCTGCAGCGCAAGTAAGTGACAAGCAGGCAAACAGTTTGACTATATCGATCAAAATTTACTTGAACTGAAAATATGGAGCAATAAGATTTAGAGCACTGATGAACGTATAAGTCAAATCTGTTGACCAAGTGTTTTAGATCCTTGTTTGTCCTCTCTTTTGTTTATCCAGTAAATATATCCAGTAAATATATCCAGTAAATACATCCAGTAAATACATCCAGTAAATAGATCCAGTAAATTCCTCATTCTACATTCCTCGAAGGAAACAATGTCTGGCACAATTACTGACAATGATGCTGACTCATATCCTTCCATGAGAAGCGAAACTGCCAGATGACCATATGTACTAGATGGAAAACTTCATTTAACCGGCTAAAGGCAAAAAAGTCCACCATTCAAGTGCACAGTGAACATTAATATAATATCACACTCACTTTACCCCTGGTTGCCATTTTGCTTTCACTTAACGGGGCAAAGGGCCATTAATTGATGGTAGCAATTACCTGTACAATATGCTACTGTTAGTGCCTCTATACAATCCCTTTATTAAGAGCTCAACTGACTAATGAAAGAAAAAGATCTCGTAACAAACCTGAGATGATCCGCTGGGCCTCGAATGGCTCCATGTAGCTGCAGCAGTCTGTTGGTGCAGGTTTTGGCTCCCAGTTTGGTCTGCTTCTGGGGTCTGGCCGGACATCAAATGGATCAGAGTAGTCTGTGTCAGAGTCCGATGCTGCTGGGGCAGAGGGAACCACCTTTGGTAGGGAGAGAGAAACAAAGAGCATCGCACAAATGAGAGATCTGGAAATATGAGTAAGCAAATGAAATAAAGAAAAAGTAAATGACTGGTGTTTCGCTCCTATTTCCTCAAAGAAAAATGAAGCAGAACACAAATAAAAACAGTCCTTACAGGTTCCTCTTGAACAGTCACGGGACTCAGGGGGACTTTACAGCGGCCAAACTCCTGAGAGTCCACTTTAATTAGTCTGTGCTTGGGAGACACCACTTTGACCTGGAACATATCGTTATGTAAATCTTTCAGTGTTGATTAAACATCACCTCAATACTTACATTCAATGGGAGATCTAGGAGAAAACACTACAAACATTATCTAAGGGTACACTTACACACAGAGACATTGTACTTGGTATTTAAAAAAACAACTTAATTCACGTAAATGAGTGTAAAAACATGCATGTCGTACCTCCACACCATTAGGCAGCACTGAACCAAATGCGGGGAAAGAGGGAAGGCTCACTGTGGCACTACAAGGGCTGAAACCGCCATTCTGATGCTCCTTATCAGAGCGCTGGTACGGGTCTTCAAAATCTAACTCCTTCTGAGCTCTGTAAGCCCTCAAAATCTCACTCTCACTATAATCCGGCCTCGGGGGCTGTGGAGGGTCACGCCTGGTGCCAAAGTTTAGGTAGTCCTTCAGCCACTTTGCCATGGATCTGGGAATGAAGCGGCGGAAAGAGTTCTTAGAGTAATTCAGAAGGACAAAATGCTGAAATGATTAGTCTAAAAGAAACTTCACTTAAATTTTGTTATCCATTTATCTATCATAAACATGTGTTGTTATTGCAGCCCAAACCTAGAGGGTAATTTCACTCAGTTCAGTTTATTTTAAAATGTTTTTACTTTAATTGTCCCCGACATCTGTAACAGTTTTTCGGTCCCATTTACATCTTCATATCCTCTCAGATACATGCATGCAACATCCCTTTTTTGGTTGAACAGTGGTCATTTCATTATAAGAAGATCCAGCTGAATAATCTTCCACTTTTTTTTTTTTTTTTTTAGGTCCATTGTTACAGGACATCTTTATTCTCTCATCTGAAAACAAACTTGTTTATGCTTTTCATTTTTCTGTATTTAATAATCTGGTCACTGTTTCTAAAATGTTCTGTTCAATAACCGAGGGCTGGGATGTGGGTGAGAGAGGACGAGGGAGTTAAATCTGTGTATCTGCAGTATGTGTTTGTTATGTAATGCTGTTTTGGTTTATATATGTGTCTTTAAAACCCCCTTGAAAGATGAGTTCCTGCACTTCAAGCTATCCTTTCAAGAAACTCAAACATTTCATCAAACACATATGACCACAAGCCATCCTCTTGCATCAGGGCTATAAAAGGCAAACTCACTGACAAATTAATTGCAAATTAATTGAGTCAAATGGCAAAACAGTAAGCTTGAGTTGGCTCTTTAAGTCTTTTAAGTAAAGCCAGGTAATAACCACCATGAGGTTTGTGTTTACGTTTGGAGTTGTTTATCCCCCGAAAAAAAATTAACCTGGAGAAGAAAAGGTGTTCACATCAATCAACAGGTCCAGTGACAATCATTTCTCCAGCTTTTCCAGGTGAACACAGATGAAAGTGAAGCTGAAGGTGGGTTTTTGTTGTGAACAGAAGTTGAACTCGGTCAACCAATCACTGGAACAACTGACAATGGCTAGTTAGCATTAGAGGGTAAATAATTCAATCAATCACTTACTCATAACAGCAGGTTAAAGACAGTATGTGCTCCAAAGCTATCAGCAAAACGCCAAACAGCTGACTAATCTTGCTGTTATTTATGTATTTATTTAAAAAAAAAAGCTAAAATAATACGAGTTGTACAAGTGATGGAGTCAACGCTTTGTAAATATGCCAAAGCTAAGTTAGCCAAGTTAGCTCGCTAACTAACTGCTAACGTTACTTCCCGAAGCTCACCCTCTTTCTTGGCATTGACGGCTTCCCGTTCCAGTTATGTCTTCCTTGTTACCATCCAGCGTTTTTTTTTTTAGTTTTTAACGTTATCAGAGGTCTTAAAAATAAAACATTTCTTATTCCTGAAATCCGTCCAGCTTCGGAGCCAAGCGGGTTAGTCGGCTATTGTTAGCTGGAGCAGAGCAGACAGTCTCCGACACACAACACTGGCACGGCGGACTGGCTTAAAGGGGAGTGGGGACATTATTTTTAGTTGGTCGACACTTAAAGCTTCAGCTATGTAGTGAATGTTATTTCTGCTGCTGTATCCACGAACACTGTCCTTTGTCTCACAGCTCCTCTAATGTGAACCAATACAGTTAAGTCCCTTTTTTTTTTTTTTTTTTTTACTGTATTTAAAGTAAACCTAGAGGTGGGTTGAGAAAAGAGATAGGGATGTGGGTGTGATGGTAAACAGGTGGGCGTGAATCTAAGATGTTTTAAGTATTCTGAGACCTTGGAGGACAGAGTTGAAACAGTAGACCTAGTTCACAAAATCACTTATCTGTAAGAGAGCTTCTGATAGCAGTAAAGACAAGATAGAGTTAATGTAAGTATTAATATAGGCAGTGGAAGTAAAGTTGCTCCGGGGGCCTGCAGATGAAAACCATCAGTTCATAAAAATGTTTATAACTCATAACTTCCTCAGTTTTTATTGGGATTTACATTTGTACTGGGGTACTTATGGTGGGAAAGACTGTTTGCCTTGTTTTTTTAATCAGCTTTAGCCACTTAAAGTAATACAATTTGTAAAAAATGTTACTATTAAATAATGCATTTAGTAGGACATCAGTGTGTCAACAGACTTTGGTCTCAGCACCCACCGACTCTGCCTGGCTTCCAGCATCCCTGAATATTAATAATGTTATATAATATCATGTTAAAAGTAATGATTTGAACATGTACAGCTCCATGCCAGCAAACTCCATCTGCTGATGAAAAGAATATAATCAAAGCTGGAGAACAAGAAAAGTGGACCTTGTGTTGAAATTGTTTGCAAAGTCAAGAATGACCATAAAGATCAACATTAAATCCATCATATTATGTTAGTATACCCAACACCTTAACATCAACATTAAATAAATGATCTAAAATGAAAAATGTAACACATAAAATTCACCTCAGCCCTGTTAATTATTTTATATTATTTAATTATAATAGAAATATTTACTACCCAAACAAATGCTGAATTACATAGAACCTATTAACTACAAATGTGAAATATCACAAGTTTATATTTGCTTATATTCTCTCTCTTTTGAGCTACATATAAACATAATTAAATATTCAGATCCCACATTTACATAGTTTTATATTAAAAGAGACATGTTGCAAGATGGCAAAACATATCAAGGACAAAGAGTTAAAACAGATTTTAATAAACACTAAAACATACACCCAATATTTTCTCAGGGCAAATTTGCCTCACAAAAACTCAAACATTATAATTTTTTTCTAGGTAAAATTCTTGGGAAGAACAGCTCCACAAATATTGTTTCACTGAGACAACAGACCATACAATTCCTGCTAATGACTGCCAACCAGGACTTAATATCAGTCTTCATGAAAAGGTTTTCACAGAAGAGACCAACAAACTGGTTTACACAAGATTTGGATTTCTGTGCAGCATTACAAAACACTCCATATCATTAAATTCCTTTCTGCATTCATTTATACAATTGTGTGTCAGTCGCTCAAATTAAAATCCGTGCCAAGTATCTTCCTTTCATTCGCTGTCATTGCTGTCACTGTCTGAATACGCCCCCAGCAGGCTCAGAGATGATGAACCATTTTGCGTGGTAACAGGTTTAGAGGCATTCTTGGAGTCAGCCGTAGACACTGTTGAATCTGTAAAACAGGATCCGCAATGATTGTGCCATTAAAATCATATGCACACATTTGATTAAGGTGTGAACAAGCTTATGTGTAAGATTTTAGAAGAATCGGGCTATACAATGTGTTCATATAAGCAGTAAGAGATACCGATGTGATACCTGCTTGTGATTTGGGAGCAGCAACGGCCGCCACTGGACTGGGTTTGATGAACGTCGCTGCTGGTTTCTTTCGCACAATGAGGGACCCCAGTGCCCCTCGGCCGCCCAGCGTCCCCACACTCCTCTCCCAGCTCTCCACTTTGGCCCTCTTCACTCCTCCAGTTGAGGTTCCCTGTGAAAAACACACAGCATTAGACAATGCACTATTCCCTGCTCACAGGAAAGATTTTAAATTGTAACATGTAATTTTAATGATTGCTTGGAGCTTCAGCTACATACACGTGTACAGTATATCGGACCTGGCCTCTACAACTGTGGATGTTTGTCTGTACTTGTCCCTAACACAAAACAAATAAACAAAACTAACCTTTTACATTTTGAACAAATTTAGCAATTTAAGTTATGCTGGCAAAACCATGGCTCTTATATATTATTATTATTATATATACACACATATTGTATCTTATGAAAGTCCTAAATGTATGTTACCCATTCTGCCATGGTTTTGTCCTCTTGTGTGGTGGAAAAAAAGGATATAACATTTTAAAGTTATAAAGATTTTCATGAAATCTATTCTGTATCTTTTCAGCAATAGCCATTAAATGTATTTACATTCTGTAATGACCTCACTATATAGCAACTGTCATGTTAGTGGTGAAGTCACTGGAAAATTATATTGCCTGGGATTTCCAGCATTACTGTTTATTTTATCTTACTAATGAACATTAGCCTCACTGTTCACTCTCCTAAAGCTTCTTATGTACTGCTAATGCAAACCAACAGTTCCTACTGCTGCTAGTTCATATTAAATGTGTTCAAGTGGTGAAACACAATGTGATTATTATGAATCAGTCACTGGAAACACAATGCATTTGTCACCAAGCTGACAGCAGTAGTTCACGGTCTACAAAACAAGATATGGTCCTTTTTGGGCATTGTCTGACGGATCAGTTTGAAATTTTGCAGGAACAAGAAGCAGCTGTTAGAAGAAGGGTTTGCAGGAAACAGGACTATATTGAGGATTATATCTTTAAATAGGGTTAAAAAAAAAAAAAAAACTTGAACATTGTTTGCAAATGTCATTTGAACTGAATAAAATGTAAAGTACTGAATGGGGCACACATTTTGCTGAATGTGAGCAGTCATGCGTACCTGTGCCTCTGTGGGTTTGTCAATGGTGAGGATGTCTGTTGGTTTGTCTGTGCTGGATTTCTTTGACTGCGAGCTGCTGCTCTCCTCCTCCTTCTCCGAGTCAGAGTCAGAGTCTCTGAGTCTTTTCACAAGGGCACGATCCAACATCTCTCTGAAAAACAATTGACACATTCAGATTTAATTGGGGTTTTTAATGACTATTTCTCAGAATTCACCCTAATTGTGAGAAGAATACACATGACAACTTATTCAGGACACAGAGGAAGAAATTGAAGTTCCTATTTGTAGCATTAATTATGTAGTCGCAAGAAGGCAGTGTTGGATTTTTAAATGGTTCTAGCACAAAACCTTCCTCACTCACTTTGTCTCTCGCTCATCCTCTTCTTTCTCCCTTTCCTTCTCTCTCTTCTCCAGCTCTCTGTACCGGTCAATCATTCCCTCAAAGTCCACCTGAGCCTGCCTCTGGTTCAGCTCCTTCAGCTCCTGGAGGTTCTCCAGAACCTCCATCTCCATCTTGGAATCCTTTGTGCGGTTCTCCAACACCTGGTAGAAGATTGGGAAATCATTAACTCTTCTAATCGCTAATTAAAATAATAACAGAAAACGACATTTACAACACCAACCTTCATGGGGTTGTTCAGCTCCTCTTCCTCCCTCTCCTCTTGGATTCTCTTCTCCTCCTCCTCAATCAGTTTCTCTGCCTGGAAGTTTCGTGTCGCACCGTGCTCCATCGCGTAGTCTGTGTTCTCTGGGTCAGTCTATAGTCACAACATGAGATATTTAAGTGTGAGAAATTATTTAGTGCATAATGCTGGATACATCTCTTTCAGAAAATAGCACACACACTGTTTTACATACTTTTCTCATTTCAATACATTTCACTGATCTAATGCTCTAAAACACTCTCACTCACCTTAAATGTGATCTCAGCAAGACACCGAGTACATTTGATGTAGAAACGGAAGATGGGCAGGCCCATGTACAGCTCATTCTGAACAGTCTCCTTACGTGCATTGAACTTCTTCCCCTTGTAGATGTACTCGCCACATGTTTTACACCTGCAAGCAACCAGAGAGGCAATGCGGATGACACTACAGTCACAGGACTCATTTACAGAGGCCAGGAAGTCCTTGGTGGTAAGAGGTAGGCCTGGTCATACTGCAAATACAACCACAAATCTACAACAGCAGCCATGGATTACCTAAAATATAACATTATTGATTTACCAAGCGAGATGTACAGGAGTAGGGCTGCACAATATGGTAAACATAAAGAAATATATATTTATATAAAATAAAACAAGTGCACTATGTTGTTTATGTTTGCATATTGATCCTCCCCTGCCCCTACTAGGTGTGTGGCAATAAAATGGATGGATGAGAAAGACATACCTCATATTGAACGGAGCCATCAATCTGACCACATACTGACGATCTTTGGGGAGTTTAAGTTTGGGGATTTTAGATGGATCAAAATCCGGTGGGTAGTATTTCTGTGGAAGACAAAACAAAAACAAAAAGAGTTAGAAGAGAAAGATATACTTTATAAAGTAATAGTCTTTTTTCCCCTCCCACTCTATGTGAATGTTTACACACACATAGGCCCGAAATACACCCATGCACACACAGGGCTTATAGACAGGCAAATGTGGAGTGATGGGGTTTGATGCTTTGCTCAAGGGCATCTCGGAAGTGCACAGAAGGTGAAACTGGCACCTCTCCATACTGTGGTCCCTACAGACTGAGCTACTGCCGCTTACTACCAAAACAACATCAACTTCTAATGAATCTAACAGTTGTAGTAATATAGACTACTGCAAACAGGAGTAGTAGCTTACAGTTAATGTACTTTAGATGTTTTATTTATTTAAATCCACCAACCAAACAAAGAAACGGCTTAATGTTGTCATAGCTGATAAAAACCACACTTAGCTTCGAAAGCTAACATTAGCCTGCCTTGGTTTCTTCTTCTACAGCTCATAAGCTACGGCTGACTGTTAGCGTTAACATAATACTTACATTCAACACTTTTCTTTCGGACATTGTTTCTTTTGCTGGAAACCCGACCAGGAGAATGAAACGTTGGAATAACAACACTGCTCAGGCTAACAGGCTAACTGCTTCTAGGCTTTACTCTTTACTCTAAACTTCCGGTTGTTTCATTTGTAGCTACTTCAAAGTGTGCTGCTGCCCCCTGGCGGAAGGAGTGAGTACTTACAACGACAGCCGAGGAGAAAACATCCTCACTGCATAACAGACGAGGACAAGGATTTAATCAGAAACAAAGTTATAAAGAAAAAGTAAAAGTAAACAATGTTAAACAAGTGTTTTATTAGAGGCACTAGCTCTCTTTTCTCTGATAGATATAATGGAGGATGGTTGATATACTGTTTATTCAATGGTACAAACGTCTCGATAAACTGCTGTGGAAAAAATAATAGAAAAGGAACTTGCTTTATTATTGTTTATTAATGTGGATTCCTGTTTGCTATATAATAAATAATAAAGAAATTTCAAGGTGCTTTAGATAAAAGACAAAAAGGTATCAAGACAAAATGTAATAGGCACCAAAAGGCAAAATAAACATACATTTAAATACAATAAAAACAAATTATTAAATCAAATTTAATAATAATAAAATACACACAGATATTATATAGCAGGTAATTGAATGAAATAAAACAAGGCTCAGTACTAGTTGATGGTCAGCAATACAGCAGCAACTTAATTGATCCCTTGCAAACACAAAGTATAAAATATAAAAGCACATTTTAGTAATGTTTATTCATGCCAAATCTATGTAAATTACTGCATTTGTGTTGATTTTTACTGATCATTCAATCAGTTACTGATCATTTCATTTCATTTGAAACCGAATGTTACCATTATAGAAACCTTCTAATTCAGATTAAAATCTAATTTCCACATTCAGTTACAATATCACAGTTTCTATCTGCTTTCTACAAAAAAATTTATATCTTTTACATTGTTTTTATAATACTTTTCTATATGGGTTTATGCTACCCATACTAGTTTTATTGATCTATTTATTGTAAAGTTTGTGGTTGCGCTCTGCATCCCTATGCACCATGTCACTTTAACTTGACATCTGTCACTCTAGCCTCTTGGACTGTCATCCAGGTATGTTGTGAACAGTATGCTTTTTTTACCTGCCTGCGTCAAGTGTGATCCTGTGTGGGATACCGTATATGTACTCATATGTTCTGTGGCCTTTGTGTTGTATGTATCTATATGTTCTGTGTCTTTTGTGTCTTTGTTGATGTCCTGAGCACACTGAAGCAAATCCCTAGCAACACAAAGTATTGAATCTTGAATCTTTACTTCACTGAACCTATGTCACATTTAATGTTGTGTGAAATAGGTTATTATTAATGACTGCACCTCACAATACATTGAATGGATGCTTCTAGGTGCATTGTTTTATACACATGGTTTAAATGATTCCCTCGTTCCTCAGTCTGTGAACATTTTATTCTTTTGTCTTGTGTTTGTTACACCTCATGAGCAAGTGAGTGATTAGTCATAGTCCTGTAATGAGATCACAATGCATCTGTCGTGGCAGTTTGATTTATTGTGCTGAAAGTGACACAAACACACACGTCAGAATATTCATATGTCTGTGTATGAATACATTGACATACCTTGTTTTTGTGTATACATAAACACACTAAAATCAAAACTTAAAATACTTTTTTCATCATTTTTACTCTCAACCTGAATGAGTCATAGACTTTATTGACCCCTGCCTTCATTGTGCAGTCTGTCCTGGCCCTGTGTCTTCCTCAGTGGAGGAGATCTTGATCAACATGGTGGAGGAATGGCCTCTCAGGGCTAACTTGAATTGTCAGTGACATGGGGTCTCTGACAGGGTTGGTGTGCAAACATAAGCCTATCAGCACACACACACACACACACACACACACACACACACACACACACACACACACACACACACACGCAGACACATTACTTAGGGGGTGGTTAAGGTTATTCCCACAAAAGGAAATTGGATCCTGATTATAGATTGGTGTCAATGTGGGTTAACCTGAGGTCTGATTTCAGCTTTATTGAACAGAGGTGACAGGAGAAGATAGGCAGAATAGATTAGCAGCAGAAGGGAAAAAGTTTTACAAAAGTTACCCTCCAAAAGAGGTTGTTTGGTGTATGTTAATTATGTTTTATATACCATCATTTGGATTTGACAGTTCCAGATTCAGATTCACAGTTTTGTTCGGCGATGGCCTTATGTGGCGAGTTCGCAGCCTGATTCTGACACATCAAAATGACTCATTAATGAGTCAGATATACAGTAAGTGTAACTGAAAAGGCTTAATTTGCCTACAATAGGCCATATTAGGATTTAAAAATAGACTCCATTGAAGGAAAAGGAGTTTGATCCCCATTCAGCCCCCAGATTACTTTATCAAATATGCTTTGTGAAATGTAAATCCACCTTTAACCCTCCTTGATCCAATTCTGTGATCATCCGGAGATACAAAGGTGCTGAGCAGTGTCATCCATATCAAAACCGGCCATGAATATTTCAAAAGGCTGGCTGATGTCAACAGCAGCCGTTTAGCGCCTATAAAGAGAGGGGGCTCCTCTCTGTGCAGGAGACCTCCAAACCCCTCCGCTGACTTCCCACTTATCTCCACCCGCAGAAGAGAAGGACTCCTCCTGTTTGTGTTTCAGCACCATGGTCAGCGCTCGAGCTCTCCTCCTCGCGGCCACCTGCTGCTGCGCCTACCTGTGCCTCGCTCGTGCAGAGGACTCCTCGCTGGAGACTCGCTCGTTGGATTTCCCCCTGAAGAGCCAGCAGGAGAAAGACCTGGTGAGAGATTCTTTATAACTGTGTCAGCTGTCGGTGCTTTGTTCTGTTCTGACTTTTTAAAGTGACCCTCTTAAAAAAAGATTTATAGCACATAGATATAGAAGGATAAAACGTTACTCGAGTTGTTGACTTAAAGTAGACGAACGAGTCCCCCACAAAACTGACTTTTTTAATCGATTTTTATAAATTGAATTTATAGACACTTTTTCTCTGCAGATTGACGCGTTGCAAGAGGTTTTGGAGAAGCTGAGGAGCAAAGAGATGCCCTTAGAGAAAAAGCTTGGCTGGCTGCCTTCGGTATGTACACCAAATTCCATTTTAATGAATAGTTGACTTTATTATTTGTTGTTGTAATATTTTCTGAATTTATAGAAATAAGTTAAGATAGATGGATTTTTGGACATGTGACATAAAATAAACTTTATAATAAGCGTTTGAACTCTGAAATCAAAGCGTACATACATTTAAAAATGTTTAAATACTGATACTTTGATCAAGAAAGTAAGTCTACAACTTATACCCGCATTTTCATGAATCCATGTTGTTTTTATCGTTGCAGTGTGATGCAGGAGAACCGTGCGCCGTGCGTAAAGGCGCGCGTATCGGCACGCTGTGCAGCTGTCCCCGAGGGACTGCCTGCAACTTTTATGTTCTCAAATGTTTGTGAAGGGAGAGCTCAGGGGAGTTTTGAGTGACACAATATGTTTCCATTCTCTTTGTGAAGAAAATAAAAAACGCGATGTAATATGTGATTCATAAAGGACGATTTTCTTTTATAAACTTGGACTGAAAAACAGAGTTTAAAGGTCTGTAGTCATTTGTCTTTATCAGTGTTCATGATCGTGGCACAGGAGGGAAGTTATTTGTGTGGGATTGTGGCATCTTGTGACAGACTTTGAATGTAGTTTTTAGTTATAAAATCTCGGTTTTCCTTATCATTTTGTTTTGGGTTTTTGTTTGTTGTTGTTCCTGTTATGGGGGAAGACAGTAAAGCTGTATCCTAGCATCGGTTTCTAAACATATTTGTAAGATAAGGAGGTCAATAAATCAAGTAGCCTAAAATTATATTCAAGTGTCTGTGTGTCTGTTGCACTTTTCTAAGAAAGAAATCACCTCACTGGTTGCCTATCAGCAGTTGCATTCTTCCTCAAACATCACTTGTTGGCAATTTGCTGTTGATCAAAATCCCCAAACCGCTTAAAGGGACAACATTAAAGAGAAATATATTGATCCCTTTCGCCGCCTGTCACCAATAATCCATCCTCTTCCTGCACACTCACTAATGCGCGGCTGCATTCCAGCACACCAGCTGTCATCTCTCGGTAATAAAAGGCGCTGTCAGGCTTTTTTTCAATGACATCACATCCAACTGCAAGTTTCCAACATGGCGTCCAGCCGGGTGCCGGAGAGGGAGGTCCGGGAGGAGCCGAGGCGCTCTGCGACTGCAAACCTCGACTTCTGCCTCCACAAATACTCCCTGCTCATCGTTATCGGACGGACCGCTCACCCCAGACAGACGGGACACATCAGCGGGGACATTGAACGAGGTACGTTTATTTCCACCCGCCTCTTACTGCCGCTGTAGGCTGCGTCGCTTTGCTTTTTCTCTGTATTCGCATAAAAAAATCAGACGCCTGCAAGTTTCGTCGCCTAAATCATCACCAAGGATGCTACACTGACCCCATTGCAGTGTTTATGTAATTTTATCCACCCTACTGACCGAGGATGCGTCATCTGGCGGTACTCCACCATCAGCATCACCTCATCCCTCTGGCCACAAAATAATTAAAAGCAGTCTGGAACGGGTGGTTTCTCTTTCGCCTCAGTAGATTATTACGTAATTTTTTTTTGCATATGGGCATGTTGATATTCAGTCAACACATAGCCACTTGTAAACGACATGCCATTATCTCTGTGTGTTTATGTAAAGCAGTGACTGTGGAGGCTGTATGTAGTAGTGCATGGTGCATGGTGCATGGCAGGATATAATAACCCCGGTACAGTCTGTGTTTTTCTGTGTGAGTACAGCTGTAAGATACATTTGAGTGCATTCAGTTTATGTCAAAACTGCATAGATTGTAGGCTAAATAGATAAGGGAACAGAAATATATGGATATATACAGAGAGACAATAAAACAGGGAGATATTTATCATTTTCATTAGGCCTATTAATATTTCATCACTGTCTGGTAAAAAACAATGTACTTCCAAAATGTCAGCTTTTCATGAGCTGAGAAAAAATGGCCCAGTTTTCAGCTGCAGCATGCATTTTGCAAGTGTTGCAATTTTTTTAAATGATTTATTTATCTAAAGAAGTCTAAGAAGTAAAAAATCCCCAAATAGAGTTTTTTAATTTCATAAATGTTGTGTCACTGGCCTCTTCCACTAAAACGGCGCTGTCATAAATTCTACTGTTATGAAGCGTATACATTTCCAGTTTTTGTTGACACTGTTAGAAAGGTGATAATTCTACTTTGTGCATCTTATTGTTGTTAATTTAGTAGTAAAGATTGCACTAAAATACATAATACATTCACCCAAACTCTTACAACTGCTTAAAAAAAAAATAGATTCAGAGTATCTCACATTATCTGGTAAACTGCCCTGAATTTGAATAAAGTCAGAAGAACCATATCTTGAACTACTGACTTAGTTTTGACTATATAATGCTGGTCTAAAGTACACGTAAACACCAGTTATTACATTGGCCTATTTAGAAGGAACACATGATTTGTTGTTAAAAATCTAACCTATTAACAATGCCCTGTACTTCAATGTTTTAGTGTAATCAAAAATGTAGCCTCTCTTTTTTTGTATTAAGTTTTAAGTAATATTATATGACAAGTGTTTGCAAAAGGAGGTGTACTTGTGCTGCATAAATGCCTAAATGGAAAGGGTGCTGGAAAAATTACTATTTGTAAAATCAGTAGTATGTGCACATTAGAACTTTTACACTTTATTTTTGTTTGTTTTCTAATTATTTAGACATTTCTGTGTATTATGTTGTTATAATTGTTGCCCTGTGTAACCAAATGTCTTTTGTGTCTCCAGGCATTCGGTCATGGGACATAGACTTAAAATCCTGTAACCTGAACCTTTATCTCCAAGAATTCCTCTCCCATCACACGGCGTCTTTCAAGGGTGCAGGTAGGTAACAGTGTTTTAATGTGACTCCTTACCCAAACTCTTCGACCCTTTATCGCGCAGAAAGCCCTGTCCCCATGGAAACCCGCCTGCTTGGCCGTTTCAGGGGTCAGCGAGGAAGGAAGGAAGGAAAGTGCAGGAGCAGTTGGGTGATTGTTAAACATGGGTGGGCCCTTTGGACAGAAAACAATAGAGAAGTACAACCAAGCTGTGCCACCTCTCTTTTTGTACAGCGTTTTAGTATGCAGAGCCAAGGACAATCGGGGGAAATGGTGAAAAGGCAGACAAACATCAGAGTCAGACAGTTACAGCTGAGCTTCGAAGTGAGGTGATGAACACAGACAAGAACAGACAGATCTCTTCCTAGGGAGGACAAAATGGCAGCCAGAATGACTTCCCATACATGGTAAATTCTCCTGTAGTGAATTCTGTTTTAGTAGAGCTTACGTTATTTATTTACATGTTATATTGGTTGCCAGAGTTTTGTAAAATGGAGGGATTTGACATGTAAAGTGAAGAGACAGAGAGGTGATTTGGAGAAATAGTGCAGTATTTTGGGGAATAAGCTAGAGTTAGATGAGAGGATCAATACCATTACACGAGAGAGGTATTGATCATCTCACCCAAGCGTCAGCAAGACAGTGAATAAATCTTTTTCCCATATCATAAAAATGTGAAAAATGTAAGCCAGTGCAATAGCCAGTGAGAAGTGGCTATCATTTTTATCTTTTCTTTTTTTTGTTTCTAGCTTGAACTAAAGACAAAGAAACTTTTGTTCTTATTTGGGTCATTATTTTCCAGTTGGCTGTGTCCGCCTCTGCATCTTCATGTTGATCCAGTTCCCCATCAGACTGGATATCCCTCCAGATTGAGTTAACTTGGCATCTCAACCTCAGACAGTCCATCTGACTCAGCTGTTCCACTCTTCCTCCTTCCTCTTTTTCACACAGGGAGTCAATCACTTGCTCGGTTATCCCAGTTCACGTTCTCATTGACTTCTTTGGATTCCTTCCTATTTGCTCAGATCTGTTGGCTTGTTTCCGAACTCCCTCAACTCTGACTTTCCCCATCTCTTGTAAGCTTCCCCTTGGCTGTCTGCCTGTCTGTCCTTCTCTTTCTATTCTTTGTTTTTCTCTCTGCCTCTTCAGGGCTGAAGTGTCTGCGCCACAGTACCAGAGTGTTGGATACTCAGGTGCTGATCAGTCCAACTCAGGAACAGGTCCGTTCAGAGGTGAGGGGATAAATCCTAGTTCCTTCAGAGATGCAACAAGTTCTTGGAAGATAGTTTACCAAGCCAGGTGTTATAATGATGCAGTGCTGCAAGTATTCTGATTTGGACTTATTTTTATCACAGTTTTTTAATTATAGAATTCTATTAAAATGATCTTTTTTAAAGGTAAGTTGAGTTGATACAGTAATTTGATAGTCCTTAATGATTTTCATATCATCACAGACATACAAATAAACTAATTTTTGCATGATTATAATGAGGGCAGCAGCAGCAAATATTTGTTTTTCATTAGTGAATAATCTCATGATTAACCCGATTTAATACATTTTATATTCACAAGACTTGTTTTGTCAGACCAACAGTCCTAACCCCTAAAATATTAAATTTACAATTATATAAAGCAATGAAATCAGTGATTTAAGAATTTAAGAAGTGGTTGCCACCATACGATGGCTTGAAATATAAGTAAAAAGCTGTTAATTGTCAATTCGGCCTACTATCATGCTAATCGGGCTCAAAAAGCCTGTTAGGTTATTAAATATTCTGGTGGCAGTTTTGTTAAATAAAGCAAACAAAGAGCCTCTGTTGTCAGGCGTCAGACCCTCACCTCTCTACCCGTCTTTGGTGGGGAGGTTGAGGTTAGAGTGCCAGATGTTCTGTCACATGAGTGATCCTGCCAACAACGCCAATCTGTGGTGACAATTTTGTTAAATAAAATTTTGGACTCAACAGCATCATTAAGAGCACGAGCACCAGAGAGACCCAAATGAGTAAAGACCAGAGCAGAGCAGTCATACATGATGTATTTCTGGGGCAAAGTGTTTAGATTTATGTAGGTTCTTGAAATTATTTTTTCTTCTTCCCTTATTTTTTCTCTTATGCTGTCTTTTTTATTTCTGCATTGTGGGCCATAAAGTGACACAGCAAAATAAAAAACACTTTTTATTTCTCTGGCCTGGACAGGTGTTGGCTCTGCTGTCCAGGGAATCGGCTCATAAGCTGTTGATCTTGGCTGGTCAGAGTGTGGAGGAAAGTGGAGACCTGCTGTTTCACAGAGGACTGTTCTCACCACAACAACTGAAACAAATACTAACAGAGCAGGTACCACAAAGTCTCCCTATGACTTATTTCTCTGCCAATACATTTTAAGTTACTTTAGCTGCATATTAGGTTAATGCAATCTATAATCTATACGTTTAGGTTGCAAATAACACTTATTTTCACTACAGATTGATCTATATCATATAGATCATATATAATAAAGGAATAAATCTGAGAAAATGCTTTGTCTTTAGCTCAGAGATCAAGACAGCTCTGCCTCCCCCTCCAAACTCAATCTGACGCTCAGCTGTCCCAACATCGGCCAGTGGAGGAAGACTCTCTTGGGAAACCAGCCTCTGCAGGGTCCTTTCACGCTGCACATCAATCCCCCAGAGGTGCTGCCTGTCATGGAGGCTCTGGGGGAATTCACCTCACTCATCTCTGGCACGATTTCCCCTCCATCTCCCTTTGACCTCCTGCCTCCTCCCACCACCGTGGGTTTTCTCAAGCTGTCCCGCCCCTGCTGCTACGTGTTCCCTGCTGGCCGTGGTGATTGTGCCTTTTTTGCCGTTAACGGGTTCACTGTGCTGGTGGACGGCGGTTCAGACTCTCAGGCCTGTTTCTGGAAGCTGGTCCGCCACCTTGACCGAGTTGATGCAGTTTTGTTGACACACGTTGGGACAGAGAACCTCCCTGGAGTCAACACCTTCCTGGAGAGGAAGGTGGCTGAGTTGGACCTGAGCTCTGATATCAAAGGTAAGAAGTCAGGTTTATATAATAATCTGTTCAGTATTCATCACTCTCTATCCTTAGACCCTAAGAAAAAAATAGAAAGGACAAAGGAGGCATCCCTCTAACCAGAAAAACAAGGGTGGTGATGTTGCTGATTCTCCTGCAGGAAGATATAATGAGGAAATGTTGTTAGGAGATTTCTCTTTCTTTACCTGTTTTATGTTCATATTTACTTTTTGTTCAAGTGTTTCTTTGTGTCTTTATATTCTTTTGTCTGAACAGATGACTCGTCTAAGAGGCTCATCTCCCCAGAGCTTGGAGTTGTGTTCTTTAACGCCCCCAGCAGGTTACAGCTGGAAGAACAGCCTTGTGAGTGATGCATTAACACCTAGTGTAGTACAGTACTGAATAAGATATGACTGAGAAGGGAATATGACCTTAATCAAATCACATATATTAAAGCTCCTGTATGTAACATTTAGGAGGATCTATTGGCAGAAATGGAATATAATATTCATAGGTATTTTTTAATTAGAGTATAATCTGCTGAATATAGGAATCGTTGTGTTTTTGGTCAAGTGGTCAAAAACCCAGCAGGGTATTATTCCCTAGTCAAGTGTAATGGTCAGTTGGATTTCTAATATGAATGTTTGCTATCAAGTAAAGTTATCATTCTTCTCATGTCAGGTGTGGACAATGTACTGAAGAGCACACACCAGGCGGCCCTAACCTTACAGTTGTTGAAGAAGTTAGACATCAGACCACAACCATTGTTTCGACCGCAAGGGGTCCCCATTGAACCACTCACCCTGTTCCAGAAGATGGGAGTGGGACAGTTGGATTTATACATCCTAAACCCCGGTAAAAACAGTCAAGAGTACCAGACATTCATGCAAAACTGGCCTGATGCAGTGTCGTCAGCATCCAAATCCCAAACTCTCCCTCTCACCGCCTTGGCCTCAGTGTCTGCCCTGCTTGTGTGGCACCCAGCGTGTCCCCAGGAGAAGGTGGTCAGGGTGCTGTTCCCTGGTGTTACCCCACAGGCAAAGCTACTGCAGGGACTAGAGAAGCTGAAGGGGCTGGCCTTTCTCCAGAAACCCACAGTGACCACCGGGGATCTGGAGCAGTTCGGGGAGGACAGAAAGACCAAGAGGACAGAGAGCCAGGACAGTGGCAGGTCACAAGGGAAGGAGTCAACTATCAAACATGGAAAAGATCGGGGGGTTAAAGAAGAGGGAAAGGAGGTACTGGTACGGGACAAGGGAAAAGTATTAAATGGAGTTGCTACAAGAGATACTGATAAAACCAGAATCAAAGAGACAGGTGTAAAGCAAAAAGCAGCATTGTCGGAGAAGAATACTTCAAAGAAAGGAGGAGGGAAGGATGTAAAAAAGGAGAATCCTGGCAATAAAGAGGAGAACAGTGTTATGAGGAACGATCAGGGGAAAAAGGATGTTCTCGCTCTCAAACCAAAGAATGAAAATAAAACAAAGCTAAAAAAGGAAGCAAAAAATGACTCTAAAACAGGTGCAAAGAAAACCAGAAAACCATCAGGAAAGGAGGCAAACAATGGCAAGAAGGTACATGTAAACACTGAATTGACAAATAACCATCCAACAAAACCCAACGCTGGGACTGTGTTAGTAATCTCAGAGCCAGACGGGCTTGCTACAGAGCAGCAGAATCAAAAACAGAAAGAGACTGAAGAGAACCCTTGTGGCTCCAAAATGTCTACCCCTGAGGACATGACAGCTGATTTTCTCAGGCTCCGGGAGGAAACTAAGGTGCAGCTGGAAACAGCAGATAAAAGAAAGCAGAAAAGCACTGAGTCAGGAAATGAAAAGAACCTCGGAGGCCTTGAGACAAGTAATGAAACTGCTGATACACTCGGGGAAGAAGCAGCAGGTGGCGTGGAGATAATGGGAGGAGAGAGTGGTGATAATGGAGCACAAAATAAGGCTTGGGCTGGAGAGAAAGCTGATGTAGACCGGCAGAAAGCGCCTGTAGACCAGCCTGGAAATCTTGCCAAACCAGCAAAGGTTGTAGGATTTCCAGCTCCCTTGAACAAAGCGCCAAAGAACGAGCACACAGTCCAGCTCGACATAACCCCAACTGAATACACTCTCCTTGACGGGGCTTTGAGAAATAGCCCTCCCTCGCGATCCTCTCCAGAGAACCAGGTCCCAGTCAGCCCTGATGAAGAGACAGTTGAGCCTGCCTCCCCTGATTCACGGCCCAACAGTGCAGGCCACACTCCTTACTGTCTGTCCCCAGATGATGTGTGGTGCAACAGGGCCACTCTCAGCAGGTTACAGGCCCAGATGGGTAACTTAGAGTCAGCTGATGTCAACCAGACAAATGAATCATCCAAGCAAAGTGAGGAGCAGCCCAAAACCACTACAGAGAGCCACGCAAACACCAGAGAGAAGCACCTAAGTTTCCTTTCTTTGGGTTCATTTAAAGATGGATCTTCAGACCCCTCTCCGTCTTTCACTACCACCACCACCACTACACACTCCATGCCGGCAGAGGTGAGTTCACCTCAGTCCACAGAAGTAGATGAATCACTGTCTATGTCCTTAGAGCAGGGACCAACTACTTTGAGCCAAAGAGAGGGGGATGACAGTGCTTATAACTCCCACTCCAATGGAGGCCATTTTGTGGGGATGTCCTTACCAATGAAGAAGCCTCCAAGATCTTTAGGGCAGGGTTCAGAGATGGGGCGACCTCCAGCTCCTAACACACTTCATTTTGAGGCATCAGCTCACGATGTGGATCTATGCCTGGTTTCCCCCTGCGAGTTCAAGCATTTCAAACCAACTGACACCAGCTCAGGTGGGAGCGAGTCCTCCAGAGGAGCCTTTGCTCCACATCATCATGGCAACAACAACAACAACCCCAAGGACACATCGCCCAGTGAGTCAAATGCCCCGGTCTGCACAGAGGACTGTCCGTCCACCACAGCAGATGGAGCTCTGGACTCGGATGAGGATGAGTCTTGTAGTGAGCCGTCTAATTCCCCCCATGGCCTCCGCACCAGTCAGGTTCTGCCCCAGGACCCTCTTCCAGCCCCTCTCAGGGATAGTCCGCCACTGCCCCCACATCCTGATGCCTCTATGCCTGTTCCCCAGTCTGACTCTGATGCTCATGGGAAGAGAGCAAAAGCTACTGGAATGCGAGGGAAGAAAACGCCAGCGGTGAGTTTGTCTTATTAGCATAGAAGAAAAGGATGTCTGTATAATTTGGTGCATGTGTGTATTTAGGCTAAATCTTTTGGTCAATATATGTTTTTACTGTGGCTTCTGTACTGTATTTCACTTTGAATATTTAGTCCTGGTCACAGTTGATTTCACAAACATTTCATTGAGATATAAAGTTAAAGCATTCTGGTATTATTTTGTCAACAGAATAGGTATTTTATGCATTAAAACTCCTTTTCCCCTTTCCAGAAATAGCCTTCAAGTAAGGAGATACTTTCTGAGCGTTAATAGAAATCACTTAGATGCTCAAAGTAGACATTTTGATAATATAATGAATTTGAAGTTATTCTGATTTTGAGGATAAAATTGTTGATTATTACTATGGTTGGAGTGAAATATAACAGTGAACCTTTTTGTTACCAGCTTACTGAGGTCTCCCAAAGATCAGGCTCAGGGAAAAGCAGGACAGGGAGCCAAAGTGGAGTCTCAAAAGGGAATGTCTCTTCTCCTCGTACGCCTTCCTTCAGCAACCGTTCAGCACCAGCAAAATCCTCACCCAATCCAGGTATAAAATGTAAATAATATAAAGTACTTTGCGGACCAAAGTGCGTCCCCTGATTGTTATTGAATTTGTGTCTTGGCTATCAGCAGTTTCTCCTCTCTCCTGTCGCAGGCACCAAGTCTACCTCTGTTGAGGAAGTCAGTGTGTATGTGGACCTGGCCTATATTCCCTCTGGAGCCTCCTCCCAAACAGTCGACGTGGATTTCTTCAGATGCGTTCGCTCCTCCTGTTACATTGTGAGCGGAGAAAGTCCAGAGAGAGAAGAGCTGTTGAGGCATACGCTGGATGCACTACTGGATAGCAAGATATCCTGGCCTGACACTATGCAGGTAGAAACACACACACACATTCATGCTCAATTGAAACATGTATTTGGTGGGTTTCTTATATAGCAATGGACACCTTTCAACCAATTAGAAAAGAATCAGACTTGGTATAAGCTTTGTAGCACAGATCATGGGGTGCTGGTAAATGCAAGTGTCACTACTAATAAAGAATAAATCAGAAATGAACCCATGAAAGGATATTAAGAAATATCTACATCCTGTAAATTGAGTTTATTGTTGCATCAAAGTTCCTATAGAGCCCCCTCTGAGAGAGCAAAGATGATCATACATTGATAAAGAACATATGCAGAAACTGATTTCAGCTAATTAAACCGAAGTCAGTGCCTGTTCTGATGTTTTTTATCAGGTTAATGATCAAAGACAGGTTCATATGAATGTGATCAACCTGTGTGCTTCCAGTGTCTTTGCCACAAATGAATGACACCACAACCACCAACATTATTTACTAATGGGGCAGTATGCAGTGGAAATGCTGTAAAACTTCTCCTAATTAGTAAAGTAAAGTTATTTTTTGGCAGTGGCAAAATAGCAAATTCATATTAAAAACCATTTGCTGTAACTGGACCCCCAAACTCCAACCCATTCATGAATCTCTGCAGATACGAATATGAAAACAAGTTTCAATGAAATCCAAAGTTAACGACTTGGAAACTGCAGCCACAGATACTGACAAACTACTGAAAGTGTTGGGGGGGCAAATGTAAGAAACTCTGCAGGTTATTTTCTTCCTTTTTATTGGCCTATACTTTTTTTCTGGATCTTCAGGTGACAGTGATCCCCACCTTTGAGTCTGTGCCGATGCAGGAGTGGTACCAGCAGACCTTGGAAAGACAGAAGGATCTGGGCATCACCGTGCTGGGATCCAACAGCACTGTCGCCATGCAGGATGAGACCTTCCCTGCCTGCAAGATAGAGTTTTAAAGCAGACTTTGGGATGATGTATGGTGAATATGAGGTGAAGGGTGTGTAAGTCTGGGCTGAAGGAGTGAAAGAAATTAGGTAGAAACAGAGTTTATGGGGAAATAAAGGAATTATATGGCCCCTTTCTACACAAACACAACTGAGTTGATAATGACATGGGACGTTCACACCATCCCCTTTCAGGCTAATCACTTCTTTGTGGGCTAGTTTTGCACCAAAAAGCCCTGATGTCTCCTTTATCCAAGAAGAACACATATTCTTGTGGGGATTATTGCATGCATTTTTTTGACCCATGACCTTGTGCAAAACAGGAGAGGAGATCACACTAGCTGCAGGAGAAGCATGTCGGGCTGCAAACATGTGCATCCACATGAAAGCCAATGTTGTAGATTAGTCAATATAATTAGCATACATGGGGTTTAAAGCACCATGTGCAGGCTAGTGATGGCAGTCTGTGCTAAGGGCCCATTTTGCTGCTTTTAATACAACATTTGCAACATTTATTTAGTTAAAGGAATTAAACTCAGCAAATCAAACTACTCCAGATACTCCCAAATGGTGAGAATTATGAAAGCATTGGTCCATTGTATTTCTCTTATTTACTATAATTATATTTGTCTGATTACCACAGAAGATCTCTATATTGTAAAAAGAGTCTTACATTGTACCTTTCAATGAAATTGCAGTGTGTGGTCAAGTGTTTGTTGTGAGCACTGTAAGCAGATATGAGGTGAGCTGTGTGTGTGTTGTAACTGCTTTAAAAAAGCGTTGTGCCACTGTGGCTTTCACTGTTGACCTCGAGATCTCAGAAATATTCTGACCAGATGAGACGTATCTGATGTTAGTGAGTGATAATCGCCCGCTGAATCAGAGATTACCGAATCAGAGTGTGCAAAGACAAATCTGTCAGCAGGGATTAGGGTACCAGATTAGATTTAACAGCATTACAGCAATCATTTTATTAAGTATAGTAATTAATTTATAATCCATTACAAGTGCTTAAAATAATACCTATCAGGAATCAGACTCCAAATGCTTTTGTAGAGATAGATGTTCACTTCTTATCTTATTCATAATCAATAAATAAATAATTAAAAGTCATTTTAATGTGGACATGATGGATATATGATCATAAGCTTATTGTAGACAAATATTTTGCGCAGCATAAAACCATGGTGTAGTCACTGTTGGTGGTAATGACGGCTTTCCAAGTTGTACTTTGTAAATACGAGGAAATTGTTAATCTGATTCTATTTATATTTGGAATTAATTCATGAAACTGAAGCTACTGAATTGCTGTAACTAAATTAACTACAGTAAACTGTGTTGCTTTATTTCATAGGTCCACAATCCATTCAATGGCCTAACAGCATGTAATTTGACACATATAAAGAGTACATTTTCCAATAATAAGTCAATTAATATTTCCTTTTAATTAGTGCCAAATTATTTAGATTTTTCCTGGACTTCCCAATAAATGATGAGGACATTACAGATCTGTAAAATAAAGCACTTTGTAATAAAGCAGATGAATTAGTTATGTAATGGATTACATTGTAATCTCTCCAGACCTGTCTGTCCATTTTTATGATTTTTGTTTCATTTTATCCCAGTCTGGATGTCCAAGAATAAATATCATGAAAATAAATCACAACTGATAATCTTTGTTGCAGTTGCAAGTGTGAACGTGACAACCAAAGCATGAAATCACAGAGACACCAATCACTTCCCCCTCCATCTAAATGCTGCCTCCAAATACAGAAAAAAATATCCTTTTGATTCAATATCTCTTAATTATCTGAAATATATTTTGTAATTCTATGAATGCCCTGTTAAACTTTTATCACTGATTTTTTACTGTCCCGCAGATTTGTTTTATTTTTATTTATTTTATTTGTTAAATTATCCTTCTTTTATCACTTTCTCACTTTATGTGTCCCATTTGTTGTCCAAACCAAATTCATTACAATCTCCCCAAAATTTTAACACACCTTTGTCTTTTTTCTGCAAAAGGCTGCCAGATTAAATGAGTTATTGGGAATGGATTGTTGAACTAGATCTGTAATCATGGGTAACAATTATTTGAACCCCACAGTAGCTAAGTGAATTGTAACTATGTGTATGTGTCCTGCATGTATAAAAATACTGTATGTACTGTATGTTATTTCATTCATGATATTCATGAAGAAAGAGAGCAAAGCACTGTGGGAGAGCAGGACAGGATGGGATGAAAAACCTGATGAATGATGAACACTGAGAACCTTTCACTTTGTAATTGTCTGTGATACAGTAACAAAGGGTTGTGTGGGTTGTGGGGCCGGGAGTAATGTATGAATAAAGAATGTGCATAACCATTTAAAAGTGTCTTTTGAGAGTTTGTGGAAGTGCAAATTCTTCAGCAATGTTGCCTTGTGAACGAAGAGTTTCATTCCAACAAAATAGTCTCCTTTTCTTAAATTTACCAAAAGGACACAGTGAAAAAGTTAAACATCAGCAGTTTACTAAAATATCACAACAAATATAAGCTTTTACACATTTAGAGTTATAAACTATCCTACTGCAGTATTATACTTATTATTATACTATCACTTTTCATTTCAGTCCCATTCTGGCACTAGGCGTATTCAGGGTTCACAGTATTCTGTGTCAGTAAAATGTCTGGTGTCTTTTAAGTTGATAACAATCATAGTTTATGCAATATGCAAGTTATAGATCAGACTACTCAACCATAGAAGTTGTTAAACTGAACTTGCTTAAAATGCTGCTCACATCAGTGCATCAGTAAGAATATTCCAATAACACATATACAGATATATATATATATATATATGTATATATGACGAATATAACAATCCTGCATTATGAATGCTTGTACTTTTAATTTTAAAAAGTGCATCTATTTTTATGGGCTTTATCTTACAAGAGGGTGGAAACCCCCAATGGGTTGGTCTTTATAACAGAAGTTCAAAGTTTCACTTTTGTTTTTACACTCGACAGAGAAACACTCAACGGGAAGCACATCGGTCTGCGGCGTTTTACCACAACAATACTTCTGTTGCGGGTGAATATGATCATATTTATTGCAGGCTGTATAGTTTTATATTCTGATAAAGTCTCTGTCTTTTGTCCGGCTACAATTAACCTTTTTTTTTTTTTTGTGTGTGTGTTTAGTTTTTTTCCGGTTAAAAAAATGTGTCCTTTCGCTTTCTCTTTGAGGCTGAAAAAATTTCACACATGATTTTTTTTCAGGATGGGAAATTATGCCTTATTAGAAAACAATGCTTTATTCTCCACAGGCTATTTTGTGCCTGAGGCTGTTTCCGGTTTTCCTACATATAACACATTGATATGTCATGTGATATCATGTGTGCAAAATTTTACAGTAACCTTTTTCTTAAAAAATACAAAATACTATTTGTGGTTAGTTTATACAAAAACCATCAATGGGAAAAACGTATCAAATCTTCAATGCAAGTCAATAAATCCTGTATTTTCTCAACCAGATTGTTGTTTTGTCAGGAGACCTCCACCCTACAGAAATAAGAAATTATAAGAAAAACTCTACCATAATATCTAATCACAGTGCTGCATCCTCAGGTCTTTTTGGACAACCTACCCTCCATCATGTCTGTTGTCACATCCAGTCTGTCTAAAGATCAGCAGAAGAAGCTGCTCTCTCTCCTGGGTCATGTCAGACTCCATCTGCTCTACAAAGCCAGCGTCCACAACTTCACCGCTGCTGCTTTCCACAATCGCTGTGACAAACAGGGGCCCACTGTCATTGTCGCCTACAACGCCGCTGGGTTTGTCTTCGGGGCGTACACCTCGAAGGACTACGCACAGAGTGGAGAGGCCGTGAAGGACGGGGACGCCTTCCTCTACAGCATCAATGAGAAAGAAAACAGACCACTGAGGGTGGCAGGTATCACCGGACAATGTGCTTTCAAAGATGAAGCCACTGGCCCGAATTATGGTGGCTTGGTGTTCCTGCATGAGGACAAACCTGAGTTCCAGTCCAACCCAGGAACGAGCTTCAACTTTCAGGCTGCGGCGATGCACGGAGGCGACTTGAAACTGACCGAGTTTGAAGTGTATCGAGTTGAAGGTGATAAACACTTCCTCGTCGAATATATAAAGCATTCATTATCCACATACTTTCCGTCTTTAACGTACACAGTTGTTTTTTTAAGTAACCCGACTAACATTTGCTTGTGTTATTAAAGTGGACTAAAGTTAGACTAATATAAGTCAGTATCTTACGATGAATTTATTTTCCCACATGCAGGTTTTGGAGATCTCCTGCCCAAACCCTGGAGGAACATCCAGTGGACTGCTGAGTATGTAGAAATCTTTGGCAACGTTGACCATGATGAATGAACTCATTTGATTGAAAGTTGTGACTCATGTAAATGGCAAAAGCATTTTAGTATCCAATTTCATATGCCTGAATCAATTGTATCAATTGGTACCTCTTAGTTAACATAGCCATTGAATTATTACTGTACTTTAAATAGTAAAATATGTGCACATTTTATATTTTTCTTCCTGCAGTGATGTAGAAGTGTACTCCAGGGTGCGTAGGTACTAGGTACACTGTGACTTCATTGTTGGGTGTGGTTACGGGTGCAACAGACTTGAAACTTGCAAACTCTCTACATCAAACTATCCAAACCTCTGCAGCTACCATGTATTAGACCTGTGAATGTTCCCTGTGTCGTTTATGTTCTCCTCTAGGAGAAAGCAGCAGTTGATGAACGCCATTCAGAACTATAAGCCTGACATTAAATCAGTTCATCAAGCCCGGGTGTTGTTGGTGGGACCCGTTGGAGCCGGGAAGTCCAGCTTCTTCAACGCCATAAACTCAGTGTTTCGAGGCAACATGACATCCCAGGCTATTGCTGGTACTGCGGACAAGAGTGTGACCACTCAGGTACCAGCACAAGTTTTACTCCTTGTAATACTAAATGTAAATTTGACCTTCAACATATCGGTTGAAGGTCAAATTTGTTTTTGCTACAGCTTTGCTTTTCTGTTTGCTACAGCCTAATCAAGAAGTCAGATTGCAACCACGGTTAGCAGCAGCTATTTTTCCCATTCCTTGACTTCTTGTAATATGAATATAAAACTGATTCAACATGCTCTAACTACACAGTTTATCCCATTAAATTACATTTCACGCCTATTCTTTAGTTCCGCACCTACACCATCAAGGCAGGGAAAGGCGGTGGAGCTGTTCCTCTGATCCTGTGTGACACAATGGGGCTGGAGGAAAAGCCTGATGCTGGTTTGGACATTGAGGACTTAGTCAACATCTACAAGGGTCACGTAAAGGATCGCTACCAGGTCTCCTCTATAACTAATCATCTTCTACGTCTCTTCATGTAACTGTGGTAGCAATGTAGTTTGTCGAGTGATTAATAACAAGTCAATCTGCCTCTTGCTTCATTTGTTCCTCAGTTCAGTCCCTCCACTCCTCTCGTAGCGGACGCCCCAGGCTTTAAGCAGCAAGTGACTCTGAACGACTGCATTCACTGTGTGGTTTATGTGGTGGACACCTGCAAGGTCTCTCTCCTCACACAAAAAATGCTGGACAAGTTTGCTTCCATCCGGAAAAAGACCAACCAGCTGGGTTAGCAGTAAAATAATGTTATTTTCAGAATGGCTCAGTGTATATATGTTTTTTATTTATATAGTAATATTACAGACATCTCAAACCAAAATGACACCTATACATGCTGAATTATATTTATTTTATGTATTATATTATATATATTTATGTTACCCTTTTGCTGCTGTAATGTTTATTTCCTCTTAAGGGGTCAGTGGGTCAGTATTTACTGTTCTTTTTTTTCAATTTCTTTCAACTTGTGATCCCTTGTAGGACTTCCTCAGATTCTGCTGATGACTAAAGTAGATGAGGCCTGTCCGCTGGTGGCAGAAGACATAAAGAATGTTTATCGCAGTGTTTACATCCAGACAAAGGTAACATACCAATGACCTCTACAAGATCATCATGTTAAGAAATCCTATTGGGAAAATCGATCCTGTAATTGCTGAAATGGAAACTTTGTGGTGGTACTGATAACTTCATCCATGTACATTTTCTTTCTTTCAGGCCCGGGAGTTGAGTGAGTCTCTGGGCATCCCCTTGTCCTGTGTGCTGCCTGTAAAGAACTACAGTGAAGAGCTGGACCTGGACCAGGAAACTGACATACTGCTGTTGGCAGCTGTGCAGCACATGCTGAACTATGCAGACAGCTTCTTTGAGAACCAGGTTCTCGAGGACCAAGAGGCGAATGACCAGCTGGAGCTCTACAGATCCAGTGATCATCTGCGCCCAGTTTTATCAGGGAAAACTAAACATCAGGTTGCTTGAAAGACAAAACATCAGCATCTGAAAAAAATGAATTAACTCAAAATAACAAGTCAGTTACTCACAAATATATTAAGCAGCACAACAACAACTACAGACAAATGTCTTGGTGACTTATGATAATCCTTAACCCTTGTGGGCACTTCACACTATAGAGTATTCATCATCACCAGATGGAGAGAAGATCATGTGATATTGTGATCAAAAGCTCCAGAATGGAAATTGAAGGGTCGTTATTTTGTCGACTTCCTTTTCCAAGATCGAGATTGTTTTGTTAAACTTGAGTTTCAAATGTCTGGAAACATTTGCAAACTACATTAATTCATAATTTTTTGCTGTAATTTGGATGACTCCAACAAACCTTCAGTTTTTGCCATGAAGTGGAAAGATGACGCATGTGACTACTGTTTTAATTTGAATTCTAATACACTTGCTTGGAAAAATGCATGCATACTTACGTCATTGTTTGTCGCATGTTGTCATTCTACAATAAATGGAAATAAACTGGAAACGGTCTTGCTTGTTTTGTATGACTTCAAACTCTTTCGACTTTCAGTTTTACAATAGCTGGAAGGTTACTCAGACTTTTAATTCCCTCAGTCAGCCACTAGATGTCAGCCATAATTTCATAATCCCAGTTACAAAAACTTGGGCTGTTATGAAAAGATGAGTAGCTCATGTTGCACAATTGCATCTGGTCCAAAAAACATTGAGGACATTTATTTTTAATGAGTTGATTTTAAGTGATGAATTTCCTTGTAATCACGTGCTTTTTGTGCCCTGTAATGTCACTCAACAAGTCCAAATGACAAAGCAAACGTACTTTCATGTCGTGTAAAATCATCAATCAAAGAAACCACACGATCAAACGAAGTCTGCATGACAAAGAGAGACGTTGAAGTTTCTTTGGAGCCAATTGCAAAACTCGGGGAGTTTCGGTGCCGCCCTCCTCTGAGCTCCGGTATAAAGAGTGTTTCGCAACGTTGCCAACAACAAACGCTCCTGCAGAGTCTGGACACGCCGGAGGAATATTCAAAGCACCTGGATTTACTATCACGCTTTTCTCACTGGGATTCATTTTTGGATTTTGCAAACATGATTCCAGAGGAAAGCTTTGTATCTATCGAGAACAGGTGAGATTTCTCAGTCGGTTTTCTGCACTTTGTCAGATTCAGCTGGTTAAGTTGTATGGCAGTCTGAGTGAGCCATGTGGATGGGAATCATGTGCTTGGCAGGAATCCTTCTCGTTCTTTGAACCTTGCATTGCCTGAACTGCTGAAGTAAAATCACACAGTTTGGATTGAGTGCAGAGATTTTCAGCTAAACATGTCGGTGTCAGAACCGCTACCGTCTTTTTAAACACTTCAAACGTTAATGCATAAATAATGTTTGAGTTTAAAAAATCATATTCTGTAGTTATTCAAATTTTAGCACTTGCTTGTGCAATATTGTGCATGCATGTTGCACATCTTGCAGGGAGGCTGTGTTTAACCATATTAGGTTAAAAGTCCCTCTTTAATTGTATCAAAAGCATCCATTTTATCTCACTTTTCTTGGACTTAATCATTATGTACAGTAGAGGTATTTCAACATTTTCATAAAATAGGTGAATACAATAATAGACCCATTTATTAAAAGAACTCCAAGTGTGTGACATGACAAGTATATATTTGATTGCAGAATACAAAAGGTTGATTGTTCTGTCTTTCCCTCACAGGATGCAGGCTGTAGGTCTGGCTCTGGAGGAGTTGCTGGTGACTGCTCAGAAACAAGACTGCCTGACCGTTGGGATCTATGAATCAGCGAAACTTCTAAATGCGTGAGTTGAAAGTTTGGCTTCACAATGCCTGTAATGTTGATCACCCACAAGTATAAGCTTCTGTTACGTTTCAGAAAATAACTTCCATCCCACACACGCGAGTGCAGGTGACTATAACTCATCGTTTTCTCTTTTCTCCTCAGAGACCCAGACAGTGTGGTCCTTTGCGTTCTTGCAGCTGACGATGCAGATGATGTGGCACTGCAGATCCACTTCACCCTGTTACAGTCCTTCTGCTGCGACAGTGGCCTTACCATCCTGCGAGTCTCAGGAGTTCAGCGCCTCCAGCAGCTGCTGGGTGCTGTGGATGCCAACAGAAACCAGGAAGACCTCCACTGCATGCTGGTTACGGTGAGTTGACTCAGCAAAACAGCCCTGTGTTATGTAACAGCAAGGCTAAAGTGGAAATGTTTTATTATTTTAATGCCAAAGCTAAAATGTTGCCTCACTCTCTTGGCAGTATCTCACTTTTATTGCACTTTTTGGAATTTTTTAAACAATTTTAAGTTTTATATTGTGAATTGGAAAATCTTTCTGAAGATCAAATTCACCTTTTAAAGCCTGAACATGAATTTGATGTTGCGTTTTGTTTCCCGTGCAGAACCCCCAGGCTGATCACTGCAGGCTACAAGAGGTGGGGACCTACTGCCAGGAAAGCCTACGCCGTGACCAGTGGGTGCCGGAACTGGTCTTGCAGGAACGCTGAAGGGCCTGGCACCCACAAACGCGAACAAAAACTAGAGCTTTCTGGGTTCAGATACTCGGAACTGTTGTTGCTCATGCCAGGATGGCAGATGGAGTGGACTGGGCTGGGTGATCCTGACTGATGACCAGCACGAACCAATGACTCCCTTTTGGTGACCAGTGAAACAGTCATGAATGGAGACTGGTTTACAAAATCTTTTTTTGTGCAAAAGATACAAACAGAAAATCAAAATCCCTTTCAGGCCACATTGCTTTGACATTGTCAGTAAAACTAGATGCTTCTATGTGCTGCTGTTTGGCTACTTACAATGTTTATGGGGTGTGACAATCATTAAGAGCAGTAGTAGCATTAGCAGAAACATGTCCACACCCCAACTTATACAGGGAAGACTTGTGTGTTTTCTTGTGGACAGGACAGGAATGCTGTAGTGAAACTATGCCCAACATTCCTGTGCATCCTGACATGGGAGAGTCCTTGGAGAGAAGGTGTGTGTGAATGCGTGGTATGCATGTACAATACTTGGGTCTTTCTTTAGAAAAGCCTGGGCGTGCAGCGTGTGCGTTTCTGAAAAAATGAGCAGCTGAACCTGTGGAGGAATCGTCACCATAGAAACTGAAATGGAAATGATGTTCGAGTTAAAGTCACACAGGACTCATTGGCCAAAAACATTGCAAAAGGAGTGCAGAACATGATGTTTTTGGTCAGAGGAGGATACAGAATGAGCACTATAATGAACTGTCTGCTCTGATTGGAAAATGTCAGCTGTAATTTCATATTGTATTGCAAAAGAAACCACAGTCAACATCTTTGTGCCTTCAGGAGTGCTGCTTTTTTGATAAAATGTTGTTAAACTTATATGTACAGTGCAGCACCAGTAATTTATTGATTGTATAAGTTGTTTGTGTAGCTATTTATGGTCTAATTTAGTGCTCTGTTAACTAAGTCAATAAATTATTGTATTCATAATTGACTGTCTTATCAAGAAGTCTGTGCTCCGAATTCAAAACAAAAGCCATGCGTGCGTCACAGAACTGGAACTGTAGCTGAGTCACGCAACTACAGTTTACATTTTGGGTTGAGGCAATGGAAAAAAACATGCGCACTTGGGACAAAGTCTTTGTCAGTGACGGGGCATTACAGTTTCCTTGTAGTAAACAAAAGTCAGTCGGAGAGGGGAAACTGGGGTGGAGACAGAAACTCTGTGTTGGAGCAAACAGGCAGAACAAGCTGATGCAAGAGAGGGGGAAAGCTAAGGAAGTTGCCAGCTAAAACCTTTTGTATTCTAGTGTTGGACATCATTTACTTCACATGAAGCAGTTAAACCTGCAGATGCATGTTTGAGGGCTGAGAGCCAAAGCATGTGCAAATTGGTGTAACCCCACCCATGTCACGGTATCTCCCCATGATCAGGTAGCAAGATGTTCCTGCAACACTGTACAAGTGGTTTTTATCCTCCCCTCTGCCCTCCTTTCACTCTGTTTTGCTCCCCACTCCACCCTCTGCTCTCACATGTCTGGTCACAGCTCCGATTGCAGAGCAGAAGAGAGGGAACATTCAGGCACATGGACCTCCCATTTGTTAACCATAAGCTGGACAGGGGTGTGACTGATGAGTGGACTGCCCTCTGATTGGCTGTGGTTCATCCACCCAAAATATGATTGGCTTTGACTTGCAGAAGGGGTTGGGGGGGACTATAGTTTGAAACTTGGAGGAAACTCGTGACTGCTCAAATGCTTCAAAGGGCACACAAGACAGCCTGAGACAGAGGATTTGTAACAATGACATTCCTTTCAAATTACCCAAAGGGGAGGCTTTACCTAGGCGTTCTCTTTGTTTACTCTGTTTGTGCAGCTATTTTCATCTTTGTACTGCATGTACCTATTGGGACAGAGGGCATGTGTGTCCAAGTGTCTTGCTTATCTTTACAATCTGTGAGAAAAGAAAAACAGACCCTCAGAAAGCACAAAAAGAAAAACAAAAGCACAGGAAGTTAATTCAGTAAACTGCAGCTAATAATTAATAAGATAACTCACAGCAATGCTTGCAGATAGATCTGTGACACTGTACTTATGCAGTACTCATGTCATTGTTATTGTATTGTAATTATGAGTTTTTGAGCATTTATGTCAACTTCCAAGTCTTAATTTGAATTTCTCCTAAGGGGGATCAATAAAGGAACATCTTATCTTAATCACAACTCCAACCTGGCACTCACTAATAAGGAAGAGCTAGAAAACCAGACATGGATGGCGTGCATCTGCCAGTTTAATGGATGAGGTGTTTATTTGTTCAGTGCAGAGTGTTGTAATTCTCACAAGGCCAATGCCAACATGTTGATGATTAAAATCTTCACCATCTTAGTTTTGCATGTTCGCGTGTTAACAATTGCGAATTAGCAGTAAACACAAAGCACAGCTATGGGTTGGTGGGAATGTCATTATTGTTTGTAGGTATTTGGTTATAAACCCAAGTAATTGGACAATTAAACAAAAAGATTTAACCAGATGATGCTAGAGGAAATGTTAAGGGATCACCAAAGTTGTTAAAATGCATCCCTTGAGGGTCATAAATGTCCAGTTTCTTTAACAATCGACATACATTTGTGGTCCAAGTTAGTTGTCTCAACAGCTATTGAATTAGTTGTTCACTTAGACCAAATGTCGACCTCACGGTGACACTAGACAGTCAGTGGATCACTAAAGGCATTAGGATTTATCATAACTTAAGTTAACCACGAAAGTCTGTAGAGAACTTCAATTCATCCAGCCAAAAAGCAAAAATCTCAACCTGCTAGTTGCTTTAGAAGACGAGTCAAGGGATCACCAAAATCTTTAGGGTTCCTCCTCTAGGAACCACAAATGTCTTTTTTTCATGGCATCCAATAGTTGATTAGATCTTTCTCTCTGGACCAACCAGCATGGTTAAAAATAAAAATGACACAAAAGCATTTGTTATTATATCATCTTTTTATTAATGTTATCTACTTCTCAATATCATCTTTTTAACAGCAATATCCACAAAATATTAACAGTGTGCAAGAAAACATGAGTTATGGCACATCAGAGAACAGTTACAAAAAATAGATATATTTTCTTCATAATCAATCAAGGCAAAAAGATACATATACTGTATGCATACACAGGAGATCAGAACACAAAAGATGAGTCTCGGGAAGGGCTCAGAGCTGATTCAGTGATGTTTAAATTTCAAAGTCCAGCAGTGAGGAGCCTCAACTCTCCCCACTTGACTAGAAATTAATTTCACCGGGCTCGCTTTGTGTCACAACACAGTGGATTCCCATCTCGAGCCATGTGTTCCACTTTAACACTGTTCATTCTGTTGATCTGATAACCCCAAGACCAGCATTAACACAATATACGCCACTATAAGGCAAACTAACAACCAACCAATCAGACAAACTGTCAGCCAAACCGGCGATTTAGGCCGGCTGTATCTGATTTTAAGCCCAACCAGCAATGGAATGATTGAAAAAACAATGATGGTAAAAAAATATCTCCAGGACAACATCAGTGTGTGTATGTGTGTGTGCTGATATGTATGCATGCTTATTTTATGCTGTGTGAATCTTCTGCTGCACCTTGCAAATAAGGAACTGCCATTTCTCTCCCAAACAATGAATCAGTTATTTCCCCAATCTTGCACTACGAACTTATCCCAAATCAGTAATTCTGAGTTACTTTCTACCTCCCACTGGAGTTTTCAGTCAGGTTTGTTTGTATAGTTATCATATTTATTTAGCTTGTTCCTTTTATTTTGATGAAAATTCACTTTTCATATCACATAAATCAGGTCTAACCATCTCTTCCATTATTTCTACAGATTAGATAAAGGCATTTGACATTTTGCATTATTTCTTAATGGATCAATTGCAGAGAGTTTGATGAGAATATCAAAACCACTTTCAAGTCTGTTTGCTAAATATGAAGCTAGCAGCCAGGGGCTGGTTAGCTTAGCTTAGCATAAAGACTAGAAACAGGGGGGAACTTATAGCCTGGCTCTGTACAGAGAACTAGGCTATAGCAATGCTAAAGAGAGCTGAAGTGAAATGCCTCATTCAAAATCCCATTGACATTTGTAACAAAGCTAACAGAGCTTTTCTCAACGTTATGTTGTGTGGCTCAAGCACAATTTCCCATAAACCCTATGCAAATGCAGGCTAAATGTCAGGGTTTGACTGAATAGCCGAGTCCATGAGCATATTGTGGTTAGCTCATGCTAGCACATGTCTGTACCAACAGCAGGACAGAGAGTACGTAACACTGCAAAGGTTTTATAGACAGGCAAGATTACAACTATGAAGTTGGATAAATTACTGTGGGCATGGAAAAAAATCAAGTTGCAATGACATAAGTGCTGCTGCTGCCGTGCTTGTACTGCCTATAGTGTTTTCTGCACTCACAAAGTTATTATTGTTCAATCTTGCTGAGATCACAAGGATTTCCATTTCTTATAGCAATTGCTGTAGTTGATGCAAGAAATGCTGAATAGGAGATTGCACTGAGTAACAGGCGATGGAAGAGAGGTTAGTTCAGATGAGACGTCAGGCTCTCTGAGGTGACAAAAGTTCTCCAGCAACTCTAAAGGTCACTGATTAATACAGTATATCTAGTTTGTTTAACCTGTACAAGAACCAGAGTGTAAACAGGGGTTTATAAACTGAACTATTTCTTGGCCTGGTGGAGTGATGTTGTGGAGCGTGAGCTGAATGCTACTCAGCTGCTGGCTTTAGCTTCATATTTAACGGGCAGAAATGAGAGTGGTATTGATCCTCTCATCTCACTCTCTGCAAATAAGCATATTTCCCAACATGTATAGTTTGACATGACTTTAGGTCGCTAAGGATAAAATGAGTGGTGACAATAAACTGCAGTTAATATAATGTAGCTGAAAAAGCTGAGTCTTCTTCCAAGAACTGAATTTGTCAGCTTTATGACTATTATTGGGGTTACTATTGGCCATCATAATCCAAAATAGCTTCCCACACTCCAACTGAACAATTTTAGCTCGGGACTGAATCCTCCTCTCTGGAATGAGCTAACTAACCTTTGACTGATAGAAAGAGTGAGTGGAGGCCATACATGCTGTTCTGACTCAACATGACGTCACATGACCTCTTCTTCGGTCAAATTAACCCTGACCTGGAATTGCAGGGCTGCAGTACTGTAACATTACTATGTGACACTCTGCACTGCACTAGAGGCACTGTGTGTTCTTACACACTGGCTCTCACAAATACGCACACACACAGACCACACACACAAATGCGTGCACCTCTGTTTTCTCTTCTCCGCCTACTGCTCTGTCAAATCATCCTTTTTAGCTACCAAACATTAGCACCCGACACCCCCACACACACCGCATGCACGCACATGCACACCCTCGGTCCTGTCGATGGCGTTTTTCCAGCTCCTGCTCTCAATGTACTTTGGGAACGGCCTGCTCCCTCTGTTAGGAACAAAAGGCAAATAAATGATGAAGCAGGGCTTTGTATCAGAAACCCTTGCCTACGGTGAACTAGCAGCAATGTTAATTAGAAATTTAACCCTGATTTGAATTGTTAATTATTATTATTATTATTTTTTTAAATAGTTTGCACATTTTAGGAATTATGCTTATTTGCTTTTTTGCTGAGAGTTAGATAAAAAGATTGATATCACTCTCGTGTCTTTCCATTAAATATGAAAGTAAAGCCAGCAGCCAGGTTATCTTAGCCTAGAATTAAGACAGGTGGAAACTATCCAAAACCATACAAAACTAAAAAAAAAAAACAGCCAGTCAACACCTTTTAAGCTCAGCCCCGTGTAAAACTTTTTACACGTTTTACACACGTTTATTAGGATTTAGGATACCTTTGTTTCCAGTCATTATGCTAAGCTAAGCTAACTGGCTGCTGGCTGAAGCTTCATATTTACGTTACAGACACAAAACATTTTTTGCAAGTTGTCTCCAACAGACTTTCTGCTTTTCAAACCTTGTTCATCAAGAGGCAAACGCACCTCTCATCACCTCTGACAAAAAACTCCTGACTCCCAAATAGCAGGTAGCTCATATTGACCTAGTGATTAGAGAACAGAAAAGGCGCAGGTTCAACTCCCCTCACTGTCCGTCAGCAGCCATAAGTCCTTTCTAAATGTCTCCACCCTGCTCTGTCACTGTATGTTACACCTGACAAAAGCCTCAGCTAAATGCCCAAATGTAAATATGATGGCACAAAGCTCCCTTCTTTCAGCAATTAACCGTCAAAAGCAGCGCTCAATGCTGAGCCTACCACTCCTTTAACCTTTGACAATCAAACCTAAAAAGCAACTGCAAAGAGGGAGCGTGTGTAATGTGCATGTGTGTGTTGTCCTAGTTGCCTGTTGCCCACCAAAACCAACACTTGAAAAACTTGTGGGCTTGTCTGGTGTTAAAGGATAGATCAGGAGGTTGGTTTTTGCCACTGGAATGAGGTCCGATGTTGATTCATCCTCTAGCGGGATATGATCCTAAACCTAACAGGGCGTTTGATTCTATCTCAACATTATTCCAATATATCCTCATCAGGCGTTTGTATTTGTATGTGGTTAAAACCATCCTCCGCTATCGCAGGCCTCTAAAACCTGAATGACAAAAAAATAAAAATAAAAAATGAAGACAGACATGATTCTGACTGACAGAACAGAATAAGTAGTACTAAAAAAATCCAACATCCACAGAGGGGGATTCTGTGTTTAGATTTTGTATCTTACAAACACTGTACAGGGTAATACTCAACTGACCAGGTTCCATGGACTCCATAGAAAGAAAAAACTCAAAAATAAACCCAAAACAGCTACTCTTCAACTTATCACTTCTGCACATGTCTGAAAGAAAGTTTATACACTTGGTTTGTTTCTCTTGACTTCATTTTTTTTTTCTTTCTCACGTCGTCTTCAGTTTTTACAATCAAGTTTGGTTTGTCATAGAGGAGGAGCATTGTGGAGGAGAGGAGGAAACCAAGAGGGGGCTGCTTGCTCTTACCGATCCAGTCCCTGACCAGTTTGAGCTCACGCGGAAAGAAGGCTTGTCTAATGGGGACACTGGAAACTTTAAAGACTGGTAAGGCCAGGTCATGCTTATTCTAATCGGATTTAAAGCCAGAATTATTTTGCATTAAAACAAGACGCACCCCTGCTTCTCGACTGTAGAGGCATCCAAAAAAAAAACACCTCCATCTTTGCACTTTCCAATGCATCTCTCTTCTTTTCCTTAAGCTTATAAAAACTACCAATTGAAAGAATCAAACATAAGTAGAGAAGGCAGGAAAGGGACAGCTTCACTTTTACATTTTAAGTTTGGGTTTTCTCCTCCAGCTTTGCAGTCCTCACAGACTGATGTGGTGTTGTCAGTCTGCGACCTCGCCCTCTCTCAGGTTTAAAGCACAGGGAGGTTTGATGTACAGAAACGTTTGTTTAAGATCCTCGCGGGTATCTAGTCAGGTATAACCCCTGGCCTACGACCAGATCGCCTGTAGTTTCATCAGAGAGAAACCTGATCAGCCAGGGGCAACACCTATGTCAAAGCAAAACGATCAAAAAAATAGAAAAAAAGACGTACAGTATTATCTTAGTAATGCTTCAACAAAATATCAAAACATACATTGAGTTCACAAACAAGTATTTCTTAAGAAAAATGCAGTAAACGTCCAGGGTTTATAGCTTGAGTTCTGTGTAGAGCAGTTCACTATGTTCCCCTCATAGGTGCAGATCTGAGGTCATCTTAGACATCGACTTCAACCAAGAGCAGCCGTAATGAACTGCAGTTGAATCTGTGACGGCAGATCAGCATCTAGAGACGGCTTTCTGTACATGATGGCACAGATGGAGGTTTGGCCAAAGGCTGCAAACAGCCTTAGTGAGGCCACAGGCAGAGAAGGTCTGTTGGTACAGGTTTGGGTTGGAACATGCTAGCCCGATAAAAGGCAAAGGCTTCAGCCACACACTCCAAAATGACCTGCCATGATCTAGCATGGGCAGGTTCAAGGGCAAAAGCTCTCAGACCTTTTTTTAACTGCCTCAAATAAAAAGCATTTATTCAGCTTTTAATGGGACACTAGGTCGTGTTTGGCACGATTGGCAGGAGCGCCTACCGACCATTTCAGTTGCCCACATGCATCCTCCCGCTCCTTGCCTATGGCACTGCTGTCCATCCTTTACCCAGCCCCTCATTTCATGACAAAAGAAAAACGAAATCCTGGTTTCCTACTAATTATTAATGTCCAAATCCCTTTTCAAGTTAAGCTGACACTTGTAGTTAATTTACCAGCATATGTGAATATTACCAAAGCACCTTGGATCATACTCAGTGATATACTGATCTCAGCCACTGTGAGCACAAGATACCTGCCCCCTAGCTGTGGCTCTGGGGTATGGCGCTTTTCCAGAGTGGCTATTTTGGGAGTGTGTGTGTGTGTGTGTTTCTATGAGTGTATGTATGCTAGATGGGCTGCTTGAAGTGTGTGTCTGCATGTGTGTGTCTGGGGAAGTCTGGGGATCAATTTAAGTACTGAATGTGTGAGTGTGTGTCTGTCTGTGTATGTGTGTGTGAGTGTGAGGGCAGGAGGAGCGTAGCGCAGCTATAGGATGATGCAGGGTTTCTTGTCCTTGAAAGGGTTTTCGGAGGTGGGAACCCCGACCAGCAGAGGGTCGCTACGAGCATGCTGCTCACAGTAACTCATCAGGTCTGCTGCTGCTTTAGACACCTAGTCAGGAGAAAGGGCGAGACATGAGGGAAGGCAAGAGGGGGAGAGGGAAGAAGGTATTTCGGATTTAAATTGGCAAAGCGGAGGAAAGGAAAAGATGATGTGTGATGATGGAGAACAGGGGGAAAGGTAGGAAAAAGGGGGGGAAAAGGAAGAGTGTGAAAAAAGGAGTATAAGGAGAGGATGGTCAGGCGTGGATGAATAATCACACAAGATACAAAACGTGGCAGTGAACTAATGTCCTACCTTAATGCGTTCAATCCCTGCCTCAATCCTCAGCTGTTCCACCAGTTTCCTGGCCTGGGCGATATTATTAGTGGTAGACATACTGATCCATCAGACTACACCAACACAGGAGAAAACTGAATGAAAGAGAGACAGAGAGTATGAAAGTATTTAGAGTTCTGACTGTCAAACGTGTGGAGGTGGCGCTGACTCCAGCTGAACTAGAAAGCAGTCGGGTGAATCTGGATGTTGAAATTGCACAATAGAGGATGAGGCCTTAGTTTACCTTAGTTTACTTTTATTATAATTTGTCATAGGATCACATTATAAAATAGCAATAAATATGTTAAATATGTTAAACTAGTTTATAATAAAGTACTTTAAATGAGCTTTGCCAACTACTGTGTGCCATCAAAATGCTGCATGCAGTATTAGGGATCCAATAATATAGTATATAATAATGTAGTCTAACAAGGACCATTTTCTGCATGAGTACTTTTATTTTTGCTACTTTATTTTTTGTTAATGACACTTCTTTGGTTTTAAGCAAGTTTTTTTCATCCTTGACTTTTATTTTGATGGAATATTTTGACATTGTGGTATTAATACTTCTAAAAAAATAAAGGACCACTGTTTGTTGCATATTAAATAAAACACTTGTGAGTTGGAGGGTCAAAGATCAGATGAAGGCCATGTATACTGCATCGACATCTATACATGTTTCAAAACTGACCAGATTAAACAAAGACAAAGTTTATTATTATTTCTGATATAATTATTTCACTGACTTCAGGAGTTGTCTGCATGATGTGACAACTGATGAGCTGCATCACCAATAGCTCCATTCAGAGGACTGTATGGCTTCAGTTGTAGAGTTATAGCACCACTGTGAGGTTACAACATGGTAGTGCAACACTATCAATGAGTGAAACATGGCAGTTTCTTGTCCAAAATACAGTTTTTGGAGGTGATATGCACAATATAACAAAGGATGGAGCTTGCAAAGCACCTCAAACATTATGATCTATGCTTGTCATTCATGCTCAATATTGGTAAATCTTTTTTAGCCTGTAGGAAGTTAAATAAACAGAGATAATAGAGTGTTACCTGACTGATGGTAGGCAGACTCTCTGAACACAAATGTGACTGGATGGAGAGGACAATCTGAGTGGTGCAGCGGACAGTTGCCAAGTCAATCGACAGAGCTGAACGGCAGCTGAGCTCACATTGGCTTGTCTCTGTGAAAAAGGAGAGCAGGTGAAATGGCTGCTTACGAAGCTAGTTTACAGACTGGCAAACATTTTATACATTTCATTTTATTTATATAGTTTCAAATGTTAGTTTCTATTTGTAGTTTTGTATACCTGGAGTTCTAAAACATGTTTGATGTCACAGATCCCAAACACCTTTTGGTTTTCAGATTTAGCTCCATGGACCCATATGGGAGGTTTTTTTTTTTATTGTTTTAGTAATGAGAGTGACATCAGCATTCATCCTTATACTATTTTGAGTTGGGATAACTGCTGACTTCAGTTAGAATAATCACAAACCACCCTGCATTTTGTCTAGCCCAACGAAAAATGCAGTTTTTAATATTGTAATATAAAAACTGCAAACACTTTGAGCTCATGAGGGAGGAATTTGCTTCAATGCCAAACTGTCATCATGAGCCTTATCATTCGTATTACAATATCTGTCATCACAACTTCATTTTTCTTCACAAACCACCAGTAATCCCACTTAATTGATCAGATGGTAGAACATTCCTGTATCACTGATCCAAAAAAAAAGGAATTTTCGAGTCCTTTCATACCTGTGGTGTCCAAAACTCATTTAAAAAACTTCAGTTTCTTTCTTTTACACTTCTGTTAGCACAGTGTAGAAGTTTCCGCACCGGTACATATGATCAAAGCACACCTCGCTCCTCACGTACATCACTATGAGTGTGTTACAACTGTGTCTCTCACTGTGTCTCTCTGTCTGTCACCATCTCTCTCCCGGGAGGAGAGTCCTGCTTTAATTACTCCTACTGTGGAGTAGCTCAGAGATTCATGTCTGTAATTAGGGCTTTTGTGTGTGTGTGTGTGTGTGTGTGTGTGTGTGTGTGTGTGTGTGTGTGTGTGTGTGTATGTGAGAGAGAGAGAGAGAGAGAGAGAGAGAGAGAGAGAGAGAGAGAGAGAAAGGAGGGAGTGAATAGACATATAACACCTGATAAAATAATCTCTTTGCACAGACATTTGTGTTATACTTGTGAAGACATTTATTGATTCTTCCCCGAGTCTAACCCTAATTCTGAATCCTAATCCTAATCTTAACCCTGAGCCCAAATCCTAATCCCTCAAATTACCCCCACTTTGAGGGGTTTTGGTCCTGTCCTTTTTCTGTTCATTTGTTCTCTCTCACACACTTGTTTTTGATGGCATTACATTGATTTAAATGAGATCCCTGAAGATTATGGATGGGTGTATCGATACTGCTGATACTTAAAGTCTTGTTTTCAGTATCAATACCAAAAAGATACCAAAAAGAAAACATTAGTGTGTTGTTAGATCACATTCTGGAAATGTAAATACTCCTTAGTTCCTTATTAGTTCAAGGAATTTACACCATACACTTTTTTTTAGAATACAAACTGCTTCATATATTAACAGGTATTTGGTTAAGTAAGAGTAAAAAGCTTATTGTTGGTCAGATTAGTGGTACTTAACATACATTCAGGTATCCATTTCCCTCACAAATTATCCACTAATGGAAATTTTCCTGAACATTAATCTAACCACCATATACCTAAAGCCAACCCCGACCTGAATCTAATCCTAGTTTCAACCCTGAAATGTAACGGTTTACCTTGTGGAGACCTGTTATTCGTCCCCAAATAGGAGGTGGGTGTCAATAATACTGTGTGAACAGATGAATGTCCTTAAATGTGTTTATTACAAGTGCACGCACACACAAACACACAACCTTCCCATAACAACATATCTTCTTATTCTCTTTCATGGTTTGAGGAGGGTCCCTAAATCACCCCACATGCAGTCTGACAGCCAACAGAATAATATAAATATGAACAGCAACAACTCCTAATAATAAACCAAGTAAACACCACAAAATCAGCCAGATAAACTACCACAGAGCTGAATCAACACCAGTTACAAAAAAAATAAACAAGCTTATTGAACAAGTAGTTTCTTTGTGTGTGTGCATCTTATTTTGTTGCCAAACTCTTGTATAGGATCTGCTTCCTCTAAAATAATATAAATGCTTCCCTTTTAACATAACTGGGCATATATTGAAAGGATGTGACAACACGTATCCTCCTTGTGTACAAGCTTTCTTGCCTTTCGCAAACTTTAGCTTTTTTGAAAGTGCACATTCAAATGAAAATGATGGTTTTGCTCAGAAATGTATGTTTTCATATTTTCTCATATAAATAAGCAACGAAAGACAGCGCAGTTAAGAAATATATTGCCTAAATCACTTTTTTCCACACTTATGCGATATCATAAACCTAGTGTTTTGATTTCTCCAGCCTGTTGATTTTTCAAACTTTCTGCTATGGCGCATTCCGCGCTGAGAGGAGGAAGCTGTACCCATAAAAACCAGCACAAATATTGAACGTTTGCCCCCTCCACAGCCAAATCTCTCCTCTTCTACGACCCCCAAAATTAAAAACATTCTGCTTGTAAAGCCGATGCAAAGAAGCTAGAACCTATACAACAAGCTGGTCATTTCTCTTGGCCTGGACCAAAAACATCACCAGAGCGCTGGACAGGCCCCGGCCAGCGAGTGAGCCTGCGAGCCCACAGCCGCTCTCAAGACGCGCAAAAATGCATCAATCCTTATTGATCCTAGCTGCTCCTGAGCGCTGATCGGGCCTGCAGTTCGAAGCCATGTCCTCCGCTATAGGCCCTGCTTGCTGCTCTACCGTGTGAAAACACAATGCGGGCATTTTGATGGATAGAACAGCATGTCCTCTCTCTCTCCCATGGCTATCCACACTCCACACACACACACACACACACACACACACACACACACGCATACGCACAGGCGCGCAAGCACAGGCAGACCTTGTGCACATATCAAAGCCAGAGATATTTTCCCAAGTGAAGACCAGACTAGACCGCTTCAGGACTGAAAATAGGCCCTGATTGTTAGCCGTGGGAGCAGGGTGGTGACATGTTTTGAGGGAGGCAGGCTCCAGCGGCCAATATGAACCCATCCAGCGACAATGGGCACAAGACCAGAGCGCATGCCTTTATGTTCCGCTATTATGCAAATTGATCGGGATACGGCCTACTTCAGTAGATAAAATCCAGAGGTTTTTGGATACAGTGGCTTGTGCGTCCTCAAGAGTCCAGCCGAGCTGTAGGAAATCTTCCACTGACCCTGTCCCCGGTCCTCCCCACCCTCTCTGCCGGCAAAGGGTTGGGGAAAACCGGATTCGTGACACTGATGAAGCCCCTCTTCGCTGCAGCCGCCCTCGATGACGAGAAGCCGGGGTTGCAGAGGCGCACAGACGCGTTACAATTATTATACACAGGGAGAAAAATACCCGAATATCTCCAAACTCACCTCCGAATGCGCTGTATTGGTGATTTAAAGGGCCAGATCCGCTGGTTTCTCACCCTCTCTGCTCGTTCACTCCCCGTCTTCACCGAGCCAAACGCCTCCCCCTCCGTTACCAGTGTCTGTCCACTCCTCTACCCCCCCCCTCCTCCCTTCCCTTCCCTTCTCTTCCTACCTCTCTCCTTCTCCCTCCCTCCATCCGATCCGGTGACAGCACCTTTAACCCGCTGGGGCTCAAAAACAAACAAATTCACGGAGATCTCTCGAATGTATCCTCGAAACAGGAAGAGTCGGAATAGATGTGTTTTCCAATTATTTTTGATTAAAGGAATAAATAATAGTATATTTAATGGGAGTCATCTGTTGCTGTTGTTGGGGACCTCTTTTGTAAACCTGTAAATTTGGACATTTTAGTGGATATTTTAATGGGTAAAACTTGCATGAATGAAAGCCCCATTAAAAATGAATGGCCTGATCTCAGTGTGTTCACAATTATTTAGTAATGAAGTAAAAAAATAAAAAAAAAAATATATATATATATATATGTATATATATATATATATCTTGACACCCCCTAAAAAAACATTTATTTTGGTTTAGAGGTTGAATGGCTTTATCTTCGCACCAGCGGATTTAATATCTGATCCTTTTTAAAAATCTATTATTATTAATAATAGCTGTTGGCTCTGATTCCATGCAAATAATCAAATTATTTACTACAGAATTCACCTGCATATTTTTTCATTGCATATGAAATTAAGTATATTGCTTCAGCATACATGCTCACTAGTACCCTCAATGCAGTAAGGTAGTACATGTTTTTCCAGGGGTTCAAGCGTATAAATATGTTTTTCTTTATAAGCATCTTCTTTGCACAGGATTTAAGATACAAGGGGCAACAAAAATAAATGAATGAAGACGGTAGTGCAAGAGATTTTACTGTAAACTACTTCAAATAAAGCACACTGCTCTGTCATTTCTCTGTTGCCATCATGGCCTAAAATAAACCATATTTCACAACTCTACATGACCTTAACCCCGCTCCCTATCCAGCCTGCAAGTCGTGTAATTCCCCTCTGTCGTGCACATCTGGATCTGTGTACCTCTCAGTGTAACCGACTCGTCTCCACATGCGTCCGTTGCGCTGTGCTGCCACACAGGGGCGCCATTGACCCAGCTGTAGTTCCGTCTTCTCTTGGGAGGTGTGGGCCGCTCCTTTCTATTCCTGGCAGGCCCGGCGCAAAACACGCATCCTCCGTTTCCACCGAGCTGTAGTCCACTCCTCCACACAGAGCTAAAAAGTGCTGCATCTGCTGCATGATTATTGGCAGATTGTGGACGATTCGCTCTGTGGTGAAGAGGACATAGAGGTCTGGTGTGTAGGATTGTTTGGGATCTTTGTTTTTGGGCCATGAAACCTTGTTGATGCTGACAGAGATGTAGGTACATTCAGTCTTAGAGCTGCTTTGATGCAAACATGCGCACTTCTGCAGCCATGGCTTCACATCAATGGAAACCTTTTTCTAGCTCCTTATTATAACCACAGGAGAGCTATTTATAACTCCCACAGAGTACCGCATTGGCCTCATTTCCACTGACGTGTGAAATTATGCGTATGCCTATACATTTCTCCTCATTTCCTCACCTTTTAGCTCCTTCATTTGTCTCTCTTTCGTCTTCCATTTCTCTCCCTGTATCCCTCCCTCCCTCCCTCTTGAGTGTGTCTTGTTGAAGAGGCAGTGTGGTTACAGTGGATTACAGCAGAGCTCTTCATTTTCTAAGAAATCAGCGGTGGAAGCCCATGAGTCACAACTAAAAGATGCTCTCAGGCTGACAGAGGTGGCACCCCCCATCCACCCACCCACACAAACCTTTTTCTTTTTTTTTTTTTTTTGTCTTTTGCTCTGAGCTGTCATGTGCATGCTGGCAGGAGTATCTTTGACCCAATACATAGACTTCCCCTCGTTGGCTAGAAGCACAAGTGTGTGTCTGCGTGTGGACAAGAGACTGGTCTCATTAAAATCCAGCAGAGGGGTTGCCACACTGGCCTCAGGGGAGAGAGTTTTTTGTTGTTGTTGTTTTTCTTTTTGTCTTCCTGCGTTGTTGTACTCCAGCAGCAGCCTGGGAGACCTGCGCCTGTCGTAACGCATCTCTGTCCCCACGGTCAGACCACACTCTGATGCGACAACCGTCGTCAACGTCACACCGTCTCCATAGCAACCGCGCTGGGCACAGCATCCCCAAGCAGATGTGAGGAGGGAGAGAGGTGGGAGACTGGATCCAGCATCCTACTATGTTCTCCAGTGAGGGTGTTAGCATGCAGGGGTTGGTGTGTATGGCAGGTACATGGTCTACTGTACTTAAGCACATATTTGATGTACTTGTACTTTACTTTGAGAATATTTTATACAACTTTATACCTTTACTCCACTACACAGCCCTATAGCCTAATGGCCTAATAGCCTCCTTTTTACTGCACATTTGTCTGACAGCTTTACAACTGTAAAATTCCACCAACACTTCAGTTATAATAATCCAATAATATAATTATCATGGAATTGTCAATCCATGACTTTCATTGTGAGTATTTTTATATTGCAGTAATGCTGGTTCTATTTAAGGATCTGAATACTTCCTCCACCAATGTTAGTATGCTAACATTTGATAATTGGCACTAAACAGAGGCTGATGAGAATATCTTTAGTTTTTCAGTTATTTAGTATAATTGAAATACTATTGGACAAACTGAAATTTTGTTGGCGGTATGGCATTAGAAGAAAAGTCAGGGGAGAAAGACAGTAATTCATCCTGAGGGGGACATGGATGTTCGTACCAAATGGCATGGCAACCCATCCGGTAGTTGAGAGATTTGACTCAAACAAATGTGGCATTAGAAGAAAAGTCAAGGGAACACATAAAGTCATGAGGATTCATCCTCTGGGAACCATGAATGTCTCAAAAATTTCATAAGAATACATCAAATAGTTGTTTGAGTTTGGACCAAATTGGTGGACCGACCAATCATCCAAAAATCAAAAAGACGAGAAACCCTCCTCAGTTCACATTTTTATTAGGAAAATCATTTTGCAGATTTGATTATTATTATCATCTATATATATATGTTATTTTCAGTTATTCAGAGGATGCATCAGCACAGTATATCTTAATAGGAAGACTATTGCTAGAATAAATATCTATACATCATAATTAGTTAAATAAAAAAGTCCCAACAGAAAAACAAACAAACAAAAAAAACAATAGAATAATTTACACAAAAAAAAAAACAATAAGTGCTTAAAATAAACGAACCATTTGCAAAACTGAAGCCGTAAATGCTGCTGAGGAATTTATTTAAAAAATACAAAGATGATTCACAGTTTGTGTCCTTGTTCTCATGCTGGCTGGAACACCAATAGGGACCATGCAGGAATGAAGGGCCAGAGTGACAGGATAGTACCAAACTACATTACCCACAAAGTCTATATGCCCCACTTTATGCCCCGTCCGCAAAAAACAGCTTGTGAGGATCTGATGCGATCAGACGAGATGTAAAGGGGTGAGCCGGAGAGGTTAACGGGGTCAGTTTTCCACTCATCCTCCAACACTAATTTTCTGCCTGCCTCAACAGGACTGTAACCTGCCCTTGTTGGTGGAAATGAGTTTATGGAACATACCTTACAACCTTTCCGGTCTATTTAGACTTTACTGACTGCCCTTTGTTTCAGCATCACGGCGTCATGTTTCCCATCCTGCTATGGAAGGACACATGTGAACCACACTTCCTCTGCTGTACAAGACTCTTCAGCAACATGACCAGTCAGTATCTCACTGATGGTAAACACTGTGAGGTGATCATCACCTGGTTCTAATTTAAATTTTGGGACAAGTGCTCCCTATGTAGGTTTCTATGGGGACCCAAAGTGCTCAATATTAAATTAATAAAGATGACATTATGAAATAAGGTATCACACGAATTACATAAAGACAAAATATATAATTTAACCACAAAACTGAAATAATCGAAAATAACAAAGTCTTAAAATGATTTTTATCTTGCTTCTTTTCACAATTGCATAATTTCATTGTAGGACATTCTTTATTTAATTCCATATTTTTATTTCCTAGTTCTTATAATACATTTTATTTATTTAAAGGTGCCTCTCTGGGCACTCAAGGAACACCGTACAATACATAAAAATAAAAAACACAAAGACTGTTTTTATTTCACCCCCCCAGTTGTTGTTTATTTTATAATGCCACTTTTCTTCAAAACAAACAAGGAACACATTCTGTTATGCGATTGGCTGCTGCCTTGGTCTTATTAAACTAACAGCTTATCACACAACTGGTTTTGTCCTGATTGACAGACTTGGTGATGAAAAGTGGTGTTATAAAATTAACTGTTCAAAATAAAATTTACATTTGGAAATAAACAACACTGAATTAAATGAAAATGACCTGTAATAAACTCTGTTATTGTGAAAAGAAGCAGGTTAAAATTAATAAACATTTATTGTATTATTCCAGATTTTCATAGTTATTTTTGTCTGTATCTAGTCATCTTATTTAAGTAATCTAATATTGAATGCTTTGGGCCTCCAAAGTTTCCTCTTTAGAAGTCAATTAGCTCTTTTTCTTGCAGAGAAAATTATAGCATACTTTGGAAAAAGCTCAAAGTTTAAACAACTTTATGACAGCTGATGAAGTTGACATAAAGTCTCCTCTGAAGAAAACTCAGGTGACGGCACCTTCCCACCACAGCATCCTTTCCTCTGCACTCTCTCATGTCTGAAATATTAAGTCCTTTGAACACTATTTACAGCTATCTACAATCAGATGTGACCATGGTCGGCTTTCAGTCTGTTCAAGTGCAACCGACTCACAAAAACACGCACACACACACACAAAAAAAATAATAAAAAAAAATAGGGGGATGAATGTGAAAGAGACTCAAGATTTCCGGGGGCAGACAGCTGATTTATGGAGAAGTAATGCTGACAGTGGTGCCTGTACAACAGCGCAGAGCAGAAAAACAGCCAGTGAGCCAACGAGACTTCACTGACAAGGCCTGTGTGAATGTAACGTGTGTGTGTATAAGTGTGTGTGTGTGTGTGTGTGTGTGTGTGTGTGTGTGTGTGCAGCTAAGGGCATGCAGTCTGTCTATTTTGCCTCCATGCCTGTTTTATGAGCCTGTGTGTGTGTGTGTTTGTATGTGTATACGGGTGTGTTTGAGCAGTGCGGGATGACTCATGCAGAAATGTGTAGGCATTCTCCACAGGAAAGCTTCAAATAACTGACAGACATTTCATATAAGATGGTACAACAACAGCACACAAACATGCACACACACATCCATGCAGGCCAGAGTGAAGGAATGCAAATAGGTGGCTGATTGCGCACATACATGGATGCACTCATGGTCACACACACACACACACACACACACACACACACACACACACACACAGGCGCAGGCAGCAGCAATGAATATGCTCCATTGACAAATGAGATGAGACAAGCCATGGGAGGACGGGGGCAGAGGTGTCTGTCCTGATTCATGCCAGCATTTAACTCACACAGCCCAGAAACTCAACTAATGCTCACACACTTCCCATGCACGCCTCCCCACATGCAAGCACATTCTAATCCTAAACAGGCCGCGATCAGTGCAGCTTCACTCCATATTTTCACACTATTTCTATTAATAACACAGCTCCCTCTCTTACTCCAGCTTGTTGTCCATACTGCTCTCGCACGCTGTCTCATTGTTTTTTCCCTCCCTGCTGTATCATATTCCACGCAGAAACATGAACAACAACGTCTCCAATAGACGTCAGCAGAACAACAGATTGCACAAACATGCGCTCGCAATCTGGCGTTTGCGTGAAGCATCCAGAGGTGTCAAGCTGATATTTATGCAGGGTGTGCATCACCACTGCCGGTAGCTACACATCAGATCAGACCGGTACTGTCTGATAGTTGTTCCAGCTTTAGTTTTGTTTTCTTTAAGCTTTTTGACCTTTAGATGGACACAACAGGTAGGTACATGACAGAAATCATTCCATCGTTCTAGTATCTTAATTGGCTAAAACAAACCTAGACAAATTTCAAATACAATTTGTTTTAAAAAAAATATTAATTGATGATAAAAAGAAAATGATAGTACGAGTGAGCATCCCTGGCATCTAACAGGTAAAGGGTACGTTTACAATGCAAATTTTTTGATTTTAACAGGACCTCACATTAGTGCAAAGTACAACACATCGATAACAACGGATTCATTCAGCTTTCAAAATAAAAAACGTAACAGCCATGGAGTGGAACCTTTAGTTACATATTCACATTTTGCTAGTATTATCTGATTGATAAATCTGAAGAGTGGATGTGTCAAATACAATATATCATTATCAAGCTGTATATTACAGTACATAGCAACATTGAACCTCCTACTGTAACAACATTTCCTGGTTACAAAGGACTTATTCCCAGAAAGACAGCGGGTACAGTTTTCTTTACATGGGTAACATCTTACTTGAAGCTCTTATGAACATTTCATTCAACTACCATATGCTTATTTACAATAACTACACATTTGAAATAGTTCTTATGTAGGGGGGGCGTGAATAATGCAGGAGGGACATTCTACATGGTGCTTATAAATGAGGCATTGCTGATTAATAAGCAAGTCTTCAAGTAAAATGTCACCCTAAAGTGCCCAGTTGTTGATTCTGCTGCACACATAAAGACAGAGAAGGAGACGGATGAAAACAGTTGCTGTGCTTTTTCTTTTTTTTTCCAGAGAGATGGACACACAGTTAAAAGGGGCATCATCTGTATCTTTGGGTTTAACAGTACAGGAGCAGATTATCCTCAACCCAAATTGTTGTTAAAACCGCCTGAGAGATGGAGAAAAGTAGACAAATAATCTGACTCTCTTCTGCTTTCTACGAGCTACGAATCCTGTGGAGTGACGTCACATTTACATGCTTCACGGCCACGGCTAACCTCACGATACCCTGTTGTTCAGCAGAACCACAACCTCATTGTGCCATGTACTGGACAAAGAAAACACGTTACATCTACATCGAGACGGAGAGTTAGATCATGATGCGATTGTTCCTTCATGTTCAGGACTGGTGAATGAATGTTAAAGATGAAAATTGAACAAAGAAGACAAAAAAAGAAAACAATATACAAAAAAGAAAGACAAAAAAAATGTACAAATAGATATGTTGGTAAAAAAGTATTGTGCTTTTGGCTGTCCTGTGTACACTGTGGACAATATTCAGAGCTCCTGTGTGAAAAAAAAAGGTGTATACATGCACTTTGGACATACAGTAGAGCTATTTAATGGCTCCAAGAGGATTTTCTGTATTAAGCGGAGATCATTAATACATAATATAGGCAAAAAAAAGGACAAATTACAGTTGTGTGTGTGCGTGTGAGTGTGTTTATGATATAAAGTGCAATGTGAGGGCATTTAGGCTGAATGAGCCTCTGTTTGTCTTCATGTAATCCGTCAACAGTGTTACACAGATTGACTTTTTTGTTTTGACGCTTGCATGAATGCATTTGCGCGCATGCAGTGTGTGTGTGTGTGTGTTTATGTGTGTGACCCATTCTGTTTCCTGTTTACCGATGCCTGCATTAGTGTATGAGAGGTAATGTGACCAAACCAACCAAAGAGGAAACAGAATTACCAATACAGGTCGCACTGAATAATCAGCATGGAGAAATTTTACATCCATCCCTTATTTTATTTATCTTTCTCTGTGTGCTTTTTGTTTAAGGAGGGTTTTTTTTTTTAAACTTTTACATGAATTTAAAGAGCATCATAACACAAACCAACAAGAAAAAGAAAGGCAAAAGAGGAGAAACCTTCACATGAAAAGTGCCAAAGCAAACTGACCAACCTCAGAACCAAAAATCCTCCCAGTTCGCTTTCTGTCTTACCAGCTTGGCAATGATTATCCAAGTGTATCATCCTCATAGACAAGGCAGACTTGTATTTCTGATTCGTACTTTGATGAGAGTCCAGCTTTCTTTTCATCCAGAGTTATTCTACAGTAGATGAGTCTTAAAAGGATTGTTGCGTCGTATCAGTAGCGTGTGTGTGCATACCCTGCCGCTGGATGCTTCTCCACTTCAGATGAGGACATTTAGAGAGTCTGCAGATGAGTTTTTAACATTATGACAGGTTGATAAAGGAAAAGTACGGTCTTTTTTATCTTTCAGGAGGGATGGTTAGGATGAGAAGATGATAAGATTTGTCCTCTAGCCACGAATTTAAGCTTTAATGCGTCAAACCTCACCATATTCCTGTGGCTGATATACTAGTTTGGGCAGGGCATGTGTAGACTAGATGGAATATATTTAAATATCCCATGTTTATTTACATCAGTGTCCTCAGGAGTGTCATACGTTTTGCTGCTGTAACACGTGCCGTTCATGCTAGCAGTCTCAAACCTTCAGGGGGTCCTGTGCTTTCTAGCATGACGGACACCTCAGTCTCTTAAAATAGTGTTTCTACCAGATGAGTGAGCTTAACTAACTGTGTTGACTCTGTTACATATACATTACATTTCTTTATATTTGTTATAGTATGCAAAGGATGAGGGTGCTGGGATGATGAGGTGGGGAGTTAAGGAGTGAGCTGAGCAGGGAAAGGCAGGTGTAGAAGTGAGAGAGGACACTAAATGTTTTGTGTAGATCAGAAACCTTTAGTGTTTTTTCAAGGGGTGCTGCAGTCTGTGGTCTTTATTGCAGTCCGACGTCTTGGTTCTGTGGCACTTGGATGATACAAAAGTCCACACCCACGCTGTTTTCCGACTATGACGCACTCTTCTCATTTTTAATTTGCTTCTGCATCAGTGCCCCTCATCTCTCCTTATAGTAGAATGCACATGGATGTAAAGCTCCAAACTGAAATCCTGTATGTTTTCAAAATAACAGCTGAGTTGTGTTTGTGAATGCACCAGTCAAACGGAGGAGGATGTGGATGATGAGATTCCTGTTGCCTTCTGGACGTTTTGCTCTGAGTGATACGTTTAGTGAGTCTCTCCTCTCTCTCGTCTTCCTTCTCTTCCTCCTTTCCTCTGTATTTCCTCCCCCCTCTCTCTCGCCTCCACCTCCCCCACCTCCTCCTCTCCTGGATTTTTACATCACGCTGCATTTGCCCTTCAGTCTCTCTGCGCGGGACTGCTTCCCCGAGCGCTTGCCGTCGATATTGAGGCTCATGTTCCTCTTCTTGTCCAGGTTGAGGAGCTCCTGGAAGAGCTCAGTGACGTTGTGGTTGGTCTTGGCCGATGTCTCCATGAAGGCGCACTTCCACTGGTTGGCCTGGGCTTCCCCGTCCTTGGTCTCCACCTCCCGCTGGGTCTCATCGCTCTTGTTGCCCACAAGCATGATGGGAATGGCCTCAACATTGCCCTTAATGGCCAAGACCTGCAGAGGAGGAGGAAAATGTTACGTACTGGCTGGTCAGCTCACATTATAAATCTTATTAATCTTAACCCCAAGTATGGCATCCAAATAGAACATATGCCTAAAAGATAAAATACAGGACATCTTCATCTACAGACCCAAAATCTTGAGACACAACTTTTACACACTGCTTGCTTTTCTGTAAAGCACTTAGTGTTGCACTTCATGCATGAATTGTGCAATAGAAGTGATTAATCATTTGTATTTCCAGTCTGGATTTGGTTACGATACATGTAAAGTCTAATGACATGTTGATAAGTTACCTATTTCTACTTGTATCAAATTACATTATTAACACTATTAAATGACTTGTTAATGGGTTGTAGATAAACTAATAAGGCAATTGGCTGGTAGCCTATATATAGGCTTATTATATATATATATTTAATATTTTATTACTGATCCATAAGGCAAAATACAAAATTAATATATATATACATATTAATTTAGTAAATACTCAGCAACAGAGAAAAATCCAGTCAGTATCTTGCTGGAACTTTATTTGAACTGTCAATGCACCCATTAGCACAGATGTTTTTATATTTTTGCTGCAGTGTCTTTGTGTAGCGTTCCTTATTTAGAGAGAAATATTTCATCCAACTATATCTTATATGGTATCTTATTGCCCAAAAGAAAAAAGACTTACTTTGACATAAAACCAGTTTCTGGACAACATTGTGGGTGTTTTCCTGTATACAGTTTACTGGAAGAAGTCAGTCTTCTTCAATCAATTCATATATAGAGAGCCAAAGTGAAACCACAACCTTCTGGTTCTGTTCCAGAGTAAGAAAAGCTCATTCATAATCACACTGATATTTGTAATAACATAATTAAAAATACAGCCTTTGAACAAAGCCTTACTCAACAAAAAGTTGTGTGTTTCACTCCATAAGTCTGAATAAAAACTGTAGTTTTAAAAAAGAAAGCTTTTATATAATTGTTTATTAAATACATTTTTCAGTGTTTATTCAGTATTCAGTTTTTCAATATTTCCAGTGAGCCCACGGACCTTCAAAGTTTAATGTCACGGCTTGACAAAAGAGGCGCGTCCATGCAAGAGTCAAGGGTTCGCAGTTAGTTCAAACATGTTTGTGGTAACAGCAACACACCATGGCAGAGATTGAAAGTTGGAAAAATGGATATGGATGAAAAGTTACGATAATTTAAGAACCTGTGCTGCGCTCATAAATTATCATGGGAGCTATAGTTGTTTGTATGCTCTAAAAGTAATTATTTAAGTTAGCTATAATGACAAAGGTTTTAATTTTTTATTATGCTGGATTCCAATTTTCTTAGGATATGGTAAGTAAAACCCCAGGCTTATATCAGAAACAGACAAAATGAAATATTCCATTAAGTTACAAAAACTAGTGGAACAGATGCTAACCTGAAGGTGATGTCAGTACTTAGGCACCTCTATATTGTAGACATGTAGACCCCAAACACATATAAATTCACTCATACACTCAACTTTAACACCAGCCTCCCTCTTTATAGTACACACTCACCTACAGTCAACCACAGCCATCAACAAACACACACAGCATCACTCCCCACCTGTTGGTAAATGGGTTTGAGCTCCTCCAGGGACTGTTTGCTCGTGATGGAGTAGACCAGGATGAAGGCATGGCCTTTAGAGATGGACAGGCGCTGCATGGCCGGGAACTGGTGGCTCCCTGTGGTGTCGGTGATCTGGAGGGTGCACACGCTCTTATCGCAGCTGATCACCTGGCGGTAGGTGTCCTCCACTGTAGGGATGTAGGTGTCCCTAAAGGTGCCCTTCACGAAGCGCAGGACCAGGGAGCTCTTCCCTACTCCCCCTGCCCCGAACACCACCACACGATAGTCGTTGCTCTGCTCCGGCATTCTGCCCCCCTCAGGCTTAAGACAGTGTTACACCTACGATGTTGAGTGTTGGAGCATAGGGAGGGAGCAGGGTGAGGGGTGGGGAAAAGAGGATAATTTTAGCAAAGTGGAATTTTTTAGCAAGTGATCAGTCAGCAGATACAAAGCAGATGGGGGAACAGGAAGGGAAGTGCTGGTGGGACTCGACCTCAGGCCAGTGGGTGTGAAAGCACTCAACTATCCTCGTGGTCTGACTGTGAGCCAGAGTACAAATTAGAGAGGATGAGGTTGGTGAGGCTCCAAGTGTTTCACCTGACGCAGACATTTCCCTAATCAATATTGTTCGCAGAGTCACAGTTTCTCAGTTTCAACCCCAAAAACATTCTAGCGTTTCCTCATTTATCAACTTTAGCAACTGCAGTAAACCCTGCAAGAGACAGAGAGTTCTTGCAGCATAGGAGAACAACAATAACAATAACATGAACTCATGTATAATACAACGCAATCCAATATAACAAAACCTCAAACAACAGCTAAAAAGCTACAGAGTTGAATCAACACCACACACAACGACAGAACATTATTATCCTCACAAAACTTCAGGACTTCTGCATTGGATTCCACTAGATTGCATGTGTGTGTGTGTGTGTGATAATGTGTACATAAATTGAATGTATGTATGAAAAAACTGACAAAATGTAAAAAGTAAAAAATATAAATGTAAATTTCTAAAAAATGTCTATTAACATTGGCCATCGTTTTGGTTTTACAGCAACTTTACTGTTTTGGTTCAGTGTCACCGCTCTCATAGCCTCATTTCTAGCAGCATTTCCTTCAGGAGTTTTCCTTCAGGGGTTCATGGAGAACAAAACCGAGCTAAAATTAGGATGAATATTGAACTTAAATTCACCATTTGGCCATAAACTCAACTACAAATGAATGCTTATGTTTCTCCGTATATCTGCACGAGCAAAAGGGCCATATGTCAGTATTGTTATTCCAGCTAGGTGAGCTGCCATAAAGTGGCCAAAAAAATAACTTACTGCAGATTCAAAGGAAGTCATTTAGAAGCCCTGCATTCAAAAATTTTGTAAAAATATAAATATATTAGCAACAAGAAAATTAATATCAAAAGTAAAAGTACTCATAAAGCACAGGATGGACCCTAGCATTACTATTAATATAGTTGGTTGAGGTGGAGCTAATTTTATCTACCATAAATTACTATTTGGTAGTTCAACCCTTAACAATATATAATTTCTAGAAATTCACTTGAGGTTTTTTGTGTAAACTTTTAATCTGAAAAGTAACTAGTAACTAAAATCGTCAGATAAATACTGTATAGTGGAGCAAAAGTACAATATTTCCCTGTGAAATGCTGTGGAGTAGAAGTAAAAAGTAGCATAAAATGGAAATGCTCAAGTAAAGCACAACAAAATTGTATAATATAATATTTACACGTAAAGTAGTAAAAGAGTATACCGATAAAAATAAAGAATTTGAAAACTATACCTGGTTTGTATTCAGCAGCGACAGTGCACACTGAAGGACTCTCTCAATATTACCTGCTGCAACTCATACATATGCATCAGAACAATGTCCTCACACCTAATCTATTGCTATCTTTGCAAGTGCTTGTGTGTCTGCTGAGCGTCTGTGCATGATTACGCATTGTATCTGTTGCATTATTTATCCACTGTGGTTCTAAACTTGCTTTAAGGTCCCATAATAAGATACTCATTCAGTTGTGATCATGTGCTGCTCTCTAAGCTCTTGCTGTAATGAAACAGTAAATTGACATCAATACCAGATGGAATAAGTGGATTTCTGTCATGCTTGCACTGCTGGAACCCACTATTGATGGCAGGGCCCCTGTAATTGCATTGCTGGGTCCTAGATAATATCAGTCAAGGAGTTCAAAATAAATGAGGTTTCAGGGAGTGCCTCTTGAGTTTTATAGTCAATCTATAGATGTAAGACAGGGTGACATATAAAAGTGTTTTATATTCATGCTGAACACAGAAACACAGTTTAATTTGCAGGTGAGCCTGTGTCTTCTGCTCATATGGCTGCAGACTGTTTTACTCTGATCTGACAAAGCAGATTAATTGTTTAATGGCTCTCCTGTGCCTCAGGGTGACGACGCACTCTGCATTTTTTCTGAGATAGTGAAGGATACTGCCTAAATTTTGCCTGTCAACAAGAATTTCCAGCGAGCTTGAAGCATAAATTCTGACATAAATGCTAACACCTGCGATAACAGTTGTTTTGGCCGCTTAAGGGTAGCAGAAACTAGTTGTGAAGACAACATGGGCACATCATCACTGTTCAAATTGATATGACAAATTTGTTGGCAAACACTTGCTTATTTACACGTCCCTAACACAGTAATGGAGCAGCATAACTATTCAGTCACGTTCCTGGCCACCTGATGGATGTAAGTTCAGTATTCAGTCTTTTAGCTCTGTTTTTGATCTCTACCATCTACTGAGAAAGAAAAATAACTGATTATTTAGCTCCACTATTTACAGAAGTTAGTTTCTAACTGTTTCTGTCTGCTGTTTGGTGCTGAGCAGGTATGTAGTGTGGGTTTTAGGTGGTATTTCACTGAAAACTGCCTGCTGTGGCTACAAACAATGAAAGCTGTGAGAGTGAACCAGAACAGAAAAGTTGCAGGCTGGACACCTAAACAATGAGCTGAAATTCATTATAAAGCTCTGTAACGCCAAAGGGAGCTTCAGATTCAGGCAATAATTCTTTAAAGGTTAATCACTATGAAATAAAAACCCTCCACATTGTTGTCACATTGTAATAACAATACTTTTATCTGCTTTAAACTTCTAACTGTTCAACGTTTTTCTCTTTGAAATAATGACAGATGGATCATTTTCAATGTGAATTTGAATGTGAAAAAATCAAGAGGGTCAAAAGGATTAGTTATGAAAAGCAACATCAATGTTGCCTTTAAGTCTTGGCCTTCAACAACTTTGTGTTTTGAGCTGCCAGCTGAACACAGATTTCTGCTTCAGCTAAGACACAGACACGAGCACCAACAATACACTAACATGGTTTTATTAAGCCAAATCAGGTTTTCAGACAGAAGTCCAACATAAATCACATTTAGTCATCCCTTTTTGTCAGTATACATGTATGAGTATAGAAGGCTATAGTTTTTATTATTAAAAGCAAGAAAAAGGGTCTTTGGGGAAATTTCAGAAATGCTCCTTTTCATCTTTTCATCCAGCTGGAGCGGCGTGCCGGTGTGTCTGTTACACCACAGGGAACGAGAGACAAAGTAAACAAACATGCTTTGTAGCCCACATATGATGGGCAGAGAGCATGTTGTTAGTGATATTGAAGAGTTACGAGAACACCAGCATCTAATGTTTACATGCTGTTCAATCTGCTGCAGGTGAGCAGCTGCATTCCCTATGTAGACTGCAAACTGACGTCAGCAGTGCACTTCCCCCGGTGAATGTTGTTTTGTTGTTTGTTTGGTGGTACGTTCAACAAGCTATGGTGCATGACAAGATGTGTGTTTGTGTTTGTAAGTCAGATAAGGAGACTTTAGGGTGGACAAGAAGGCAACATATATCATCTCAGCACCAACTGGCAGACAAACAGTCAGCGACTAGCTGGTGAATATAGTGATGTGTTTAGTTTAGTTTAGTTAGTAGTTGGTGGTGACCAAAAACAGAGATAAAGATTCTGAAACACAAGCGCACAGTTAATCAGACTGTAATAAAATGTAAAACAGTTTAGCCAGATTATGGAAGAAATTTGGCAAAACAGGATTTCTTGTCCTGTCTGACTTATTTTTAGCAGTGTAGCTGTGTTCCCAAATCTCGGCAACTTGGTGAGAACAGTGTTATTTTTAAAGACAGAAATGATGTCTGCAAGGGTGATTGTCCTTGTGCAGCTCTTACTCTCTCTTGTCTCTTAATCTACGCATCTACAAAATGTTTTTCTTTGACCTACTCCCTGAGCTTTTTTTGTTTCTCCTCTGCCTCCTGCTCCCTCACTCCCCAGGTCTCTGTGCTGTATGATCAATAAACTAAAGCCACTGTGGTTTTGATCGATGGGGCTCGTCTGTCTGGGCCCTGTCAGTCTGTCATCCTGCCTCGCTTGGTGCCTGTTTGTTTTTGGATGTGGATTTCAGCTCCCCGACAACGATCCTGCTCATCAAAACCTTCCTCCGCTCCCTCCTTTCTTTCACCTGAACTAAAATTAGCCGCCTCCCTCCCTCTGTCAGCAGCTATAACTGCACACACAGGTGCGACCTCACAATGACACGCATACACATGAAAGCACAGATACACACTGTACTTCCGCTCCTTCACCATTTGTCCTTGACACCAGGCCTCTGAGATTAATGACACTCCTCCCAAATGCAAGCTGTCTCTCTCCCTTTCCCCCTCCTCGTCTCTTGTTTTATTTGAAAAGAGAGGACTGCAGTTCCTTAATGAATTAATGGTATACTATAAATGCATCTGTGGCAGTGCAGCCAAATTCCATTAGCAGATAGCTTTGGCACAGACCAAACAGGCCTGCTCTCCTCTCAGTCACAAAATAGATGCAACGCAGCCTTCTGCACTCGTTTATTTCACAGAGCGAACAAGGAAATGTCACCTTTAGCGAAAATATGCACATAATTTTCCTCAAGAGAGCCACTTACGCAGTGGCACAAAGGAAGCGCATTAACCAACATCAAACACAATGCCATTCAACAGATCAAGAGCGTGATTAAATAGACACCCACAAAGCGGTCCCATGGTATCTTGTGGAGAAAGGGTTTTAATCAAGCCGCGGATACTGGAATGCTGTGGATACACGGCTATTTGGTGATGAGTGTTTTACAGGATCAACAGATTTTTTCAGAAATATTCTGTCCTCTTCCGGTCACGTCTGTGCGCAAAGACAGTCACGTGCATGCTCATCATGATGTCTGAAACCTGCACAAAGTTTCTTTAGCTGCCACACTATCAGATAGTGTGTGAACGTGTGTGTGTGATGTGTCTCTGTGCTGTCAAGCAGAAGATTCCCTGTTCCCTGGGCACACATCAGCTCAGACTTTTTCAAGTGTGTGTATGTGCGTGTTTTACCAGAGGAATGAATCTGCATTTTTAGCAGGAGCAATTTTTAGACCTGGGTGTTTTCATTAGACTGTGGAGGTTCAATTTATAAATTTTGATTCAGTTTCTCACTTTCAGTCACGCTGCTGCTTCTCTAGGTTCACACCTGCTAAGAAAACACACAAATGGAAAGCCCAAAGAAAACACTTCACATGTTCTTATTTTAAAACCGTTGATAATCTGCTGGAGTTCATTTAAGATTTATGAATGTGAAAAAGTTTCTCCAGAAGTTTCACATATTTTCCCATCTGCCTCACTGTGTGTGTCTATTGGGGGTGGGGGGTGATGATGCAAAGAAAGGAAACATTCCTTTCATATCCATCAGAACCAAATCTATAAAATATGTCCAGATCCATCAGAATAATGGATCCTCTCCACTGAATATGGAGTGTGACTTGCTGTTTGAAATATGTTAAATATGGTCGATACACATAAAGGGATGAATATTTAAGCATATGAAAAGATATTTTTTATATGATTGGCTGCTAAAAAACTGATTCTTTTGAAGTTTTAGATCCCATCAATAAATCTAAATTCTGGTTCTTTCACTGTTGTGAAAACCTACAAAATGTCTGCTCTTCAGAAACTCCAGGAATAGTTTGACATTTTGGGAAATAGGCTTATTAGGTTTTTAGCCGAGAGTTTGATGAGAAGATTGATACCACTTTTATGCGTACAGTAAGCTACAGCCAACAGCTGGTTAGCTTAGCATAGCACAAAGACTGGAAATTGGGAACCAGCTGGCCTCACTCTGTCTAAAGCTCAAGCACCGACCAGCACCTCCAAACTTACACTACAAACTACAACTGGATGAAACAAAGTTACAACACTTGTAACTTTGTTTCATCCATACAAAAACCAATGTGTAAAAATGACTTTTTTTGTGGAAATTTTTTTGAAATTTTTGGAGTCACTGCACTCAGCCAAGAAGTAAAAGTCCTCCCATAACCCAAAATCTCAGATTTACAAGGTTTTTGTACATATTAAATTTATTAACACTTAAATTAGTGAACCTTTGAGGTGCTGGTAGGAACATTTTGTGACTTCTGGCCAGAGCCAGGCTAGCTGTTTCCAGTCTTTGTGCTATGCTAAGCTTACTGGCTGCTGTCTCCATCATCATATTTAATGGACAGGCATCAGAATGGCATCAAACTTCTTATCTAACTCCCGGAAAGAAGGCAAAGAAGCACTTCAATGGAAGTAGAATTTACATTACTCTTAAACTAAATACACTTGTTTACACCTTTATAGCTAAATGTATAAGTGACCTCTTTGTAGAACATTGCCAGCTTAATCAATCAATCAATGTGCAGAACACAGAAACCATAATTTCACCTCTGAGTGATTCTGAAGTTAATAAGACGACATTTTAAATATAAACTTCTAAATGTAACAATACCTGTGTGGGCATGCTTGAGATGTTTGAAGGTTGTAATTGAAACTACTCATCAGTGTCAATCTATGCTGTGATTGAGCATACTCCACTGTACGTGCATGGAGTCTGTGCGTTAGACTGTACAAGAGATTGCAGCACTGTGGTCTTGGCTTAGTAGCTAATCATTGAGCTTAACCTCCTCTGTGCTCCTGGCCTGCCCTGCATTGACCCAATTCCCAGGACTTAAGTTACCAGCGGTCTCCCTGTAAGACTACATGCAGTTCCTGATGCACGCTGAATCCCTCTGATAGTCCATGCACATCTCTTTGACTCAGCATGCACAACACTTTCACTGTGACACAGGAATATCAGCAGAGCCAGACACACAAACAATAAAGGTGACATTTATGCATCTATTGAGACTTGCAGAATCATATTTAATTTAGAGCAGAAGGTTTTGGAGCAGAAGATCCATCTATTAACCACAGGAATTTCCCCCTCAGCACTACTTTGAAAGTCCACCAGTGAACTGTGGCCAGTTTAGGCTTTCCTTGGATGATTCTGATTGTAAAGAAATTAAAACACCCCCAAATAGTTTATTACTACTATTACACAACGATAGTGAAATTAGATTAAGCACTTTTCAATTTATTCAATCCAAGCACAGTGCAGATGTTTCGGCTTGGGGTTGTAAGAGTGGGGTTTTCACCACATAAACTGCAGTGGATTATCGCAAATTGCGGTAAGCAAAACAGCCTGGATGATGAGCATTTCTTAGTTGAAGTTTTAATCCTTAATCCTTGATTTGGCAAGTTGTAACAGCAGGTGCAGTGTAATACTACAGCAAAAACTCTTTGAGCAGCAACTTCGTCAGAACAACAGAGGAGCAACGAATATTTATGTTCAACCAAAAAAACACAAATAGTATGCATAGGTAGGCAGTTTGAATACAGGGTGGTGGACTCCGCCACAAACGATGAAAACTACTATATAGGGTGATACAGAATGTAAACACATTGAATGGCTGTTGCAGAACAAAATATTAAAACAGAAAAACATTTTTAATGCCTTCCACTGATGTATGTTTTCCATAAGCAAGCTTTCCTCTGCTATAAACTAAAAAGCAGCTGTGTTAGAGTCTGCATTTAAAAACATCTCTCTACCTGCATCTGGTCCTTAATTAGTCTAAATGAAGATATATAGTAAGTGCACACTTTCAATAGGAGTTTAGGAAAACATTTCCCCCTCAGGCAGATCGGTAATCATAACCTGCAACCATAATCACGCTGATTCTATGCAGCATTTTTTCCACAGGACTGGATGCAAGACAGCCGTGTAATTAGTCTTTTCAGTGTTTATTAGTACTGAGCATTAGCTTGACCTGGGGATCCCTGGGTTGCTCCGTCTGGCTTCTCCATAAGACCCTGCTAATACCACGGCCTGGCAATCTGGGAAACACAGTGGCACCTGGCTATTAAGACCAGAATTAGGCCAAGAATGAGTAAAGAAATTCAATTTCCAGCAACGGTAATAGAGAAATCATGTTTGTTTTCAAGTCTGCTTAATGTATTCAAAAAATGTTTTTTTAAAGAATGTCTATTCTTAGAAGCTTTGAAGGCCCCAACCTGACTGAAGCACTAATTACAGACTGGTGTAGTGTGTTGCAAAAACCTGCCTGCAGTGACAGATGGTGACAGGGATGGTAGTTTTGGATTGACTCCATTGGTTTCTACAGGCAAGCTCAACCAGGCACAGCTTTTTTATAATACCAGTTGATCCACGACTGATAACGACGCAGATGGGTAAAAGCAGAGGCAACATGGGAATCCCGGCTCCAGACTGCTTGTGACGTTCCCATGATGCAACTGGGATTATATGAGACTGACGGTTATCTTCAACCGCAAAATACCTTTAAATTTTCTCTCAGTTCTCATAATTTCTTGAAACAGATTTAAAGATGGGTGGGTTTTTTTTACATTAAATGAACAGCTGATATTTGAATAAAATGTGAAATAAAACGCGGCAACTCAGAGGTCACAGTGTGCATTATTGACCAGAACAGCCATCCTGGCCTTCGATTAGTTTTGCACAAGACCAAGAAAATCCTGCCTAATGCCAAGTATAATGAAGACTGTGTAGACCTTTCAAATGAGCTGATGCTGTCAGAACAACTAAAACACTTTAGCATTGATCTGGTCCAGTATTAAAGCAGACGTTATGCAGTATAGAGTTATAAATAGCTCAGAAGTGCTCAACAGTGAGGGTGCACTTGAGTAGATTTGTGCTGTCAAAGCAACAGACAGACTTAAACATCATCAGAAGACAGCAGTTAACTTTTTTTTTTTTTTTTTTTTTATCAATAAAACATAACCAGGGGAAGATGAGGCTCAAAGAAACATTATGGAGGTAAGCTCAGTATGAGAGGAGTATCCATTTTTGTTTTGTGCTTTTGGGATTAAACTGAATGAAACAATGATTATTTTACAACTGTAGTTCTCAACCTAGAGTCTGGGGAAATCTGGGCCAAAAAAACACTAATATATGCAGGAGTACAAGCTAGATGGAGCATGGTCAAAACTCTATGCTTCTCTCAACATATCTGAAACCTAATTAAATTAGCTTCCTGAAGTACCAATTACTTTAAAATAAAGATACCATATCTGGTAGTTGGAGGAGTAAAAACACAAATACGTATATACAACTGAAAAAAGACTCCTATAGTGTAAATACATTTTACAAATATTTTACCTTTATTTATTCAGGAACAGTTCACTGAGCATGCATCTTCCACCTGAGCAACAACCCGCGTCAAATTCACACAGTTTCACTCAATGCAAATGGCAGCCGTCCAACAAAACAACTTCATTTTAAACATCAAATAAAAATTGCTTGACAAACGCTTTTAAGAATGTATTTCTCTACGACATTTTATCAGGCAGAAACCTTCAAGTCATGGGCATGTTCTGGCCTACTGCCTCACTGTGAGCCAATATGTATATTTGTGTATATTTTTACAAATATATTGGTATTTTATTCTCCTTAATTTGTTCTAATTTGACGTAATTTGTTCTCTTTTAACTTGGTCATTCCTATGATCTTTTATTGTTTTATGTTTGCTTTTTGTATAGTACTTTGTAATCACTGATTTTGAAATGTGCAATACGATTAACTTTATTATGATTAATAGAGAAGGATAAATGAGGGAAAACAATTACTGTTACACCATGGTAACCCTGGGTAAAACTTTATTGTATATCCTATATAGCCACTTAGATTTTGTATGTATGCATGGTTAATTAATGAACATTTATAGAAATTAAGAACATAAATAGCTCAGAAACTGCACCCAAAAGACACCAGTTAATGTTTTTTCATTCTCTGAAGGCACAAAAAACACATTTTCGACCGGTCCTGATCTTGATAATTGCAGAAGACTTTTTGTGTTAGGAGCTGCCCAGTTTATCTGCAGACATAAGAGATGTCCCCTAAGAAATTAACACCTTTCTCAACATCTGGTCATCCAGATCTCACACAGCTTTGTGTAGTGTGCTTTAATGGGCCTTAACTAAAAAATAAAAATAAAAAAATAAAAACACTCCAATCAATCATCAGCATCCGTACTCAGAAACGTCAGCATCACCTCCTCTTTCTGTGTTTCTCCTTGTTACCGTGTATTGAGTCATTTCTTTGTCCTGGCTTAGCAGAGAGAAATTTTCTTATGCAACCGTACTGTGGCCATTCAAGACAGACAAACAGACAGGCAGGACACTGACACTCCCCCACGCTTCCACTTATCCTCCATCCTCAACCAACACATGCATGCTTTAACATCTGCATCCCTATGCTACTCCCAACCACACACTTTAAAGCTTAATCACAGGATTTACAGTCATACATCTCTCCTCTCTCTTCTCTCCTCTCTCCTTTCTCTCAAACCCTGCAACCCACACACACACACACACACACCCATGAGTGCCAGTGTTCAATGCATACAGGAAGTTGAGTCACATACATATTCACACATATATAGAGGAGGCCTGAATGATTCACAACTGCCTTTGCATGTCACGATGGCTCTCCTCAGTTCTCGAGACTCACAACAAACAGCACACCAGGGCACGGAGGAGGAGACATGGAGAAATCCAGATGGAGGATTAACCATGGCATTTGCCACAGAAATCGGGCTTTATGCGTCACGCTGGCGTCATTTTTAGTGTATAGACTTAATGTTGACGTGCATCTCCGCCTCCGCTGTAGCCAGGAAGGGGTGGCAGCGGGAGGGGGCTTGCCGTTGGTCCGCAGATTGGTGCGCAACGCCATTACAGACCACCCCACTCCGCTTGGTTCATTCATAAATACCAGAGGATCGCCATCTCGCAGCGGTGCCATCATTTCACAGTCGCAGCGACACCCCCCTTCCCCTCCCTCCCTCCTCCTCCCCCCCACACCCTCCTCCACCTCCCTTTACTCCTCAAAGCAATATGATAAACCCAACACCCTCATATCTCTGCCCTCACTCTCTCTCTCTTTTCCTCTCCTGCTGACTGCCAATATGGCTGTGCGGGCATAAGCTACATACATTTCACACGACCGAGGGTATCAAACACAAATCTGAAAGGATAAAATCAAACCAACAGTCAGCAGATACATAAAGAAAATGAGGTCTGCTGTCCCGTTTTTGGCCGTGAACAGCAGGCACAGTGCGCGCTCAACAGTCAGCCTCGCAGAAGCACCGCGGTTACGCCACTGAATACCAACATTTAACCTCCATGTAAAGATGCGGGGATGAGCAGCATCTCCATACCTGGTCGTGAAGTATAGCTCCGCTTCAGGCTCGTCCTTGGTTTAGACGGATGAAAGACAAACGCCGGAAGCGTCTTAAAGCATTTTACACGGTTCATGTAGAGCTCATGTCGTCCGATTTCCAACACCACCACAGCAGACTCTCTCTCGCTCTCTTTCTCTCGCTCCCTTTCTCCCTCTCTCGCAGATAGGACGTGGGAGGTGCTATGCCCTCTCCCTTTTCTGTCCACACATGAATTTCTTTCGTTCATACACTTCCTAGTGGTTGAGTGCCAGAAAAATAAGCTATAAAAAAAGGACTTCCTCTAAAAGAAAATATATATATAAATAATTTTTAAAAGTATTTTATCCTGGATTATTGCAACGATGTGAAATTGACCACAATTGCTTCTTCCAAAACTAAAAATTAAGACCCCTGCACTGGCAATCTAATCCTAATATTCACGTGTGCGGTCACAATTTAATCATATATAATATCAAATATCGAAGAAACCTGGAAGTAAAAAATATTGATGATCCCTGAGCCACAGATCGCATTAAAGTAAATAGAAATAGAAAGAAAAATGTAACCTAAGCAGAGCCCCGTTTTATTTCCAAATGATTGTTGTCAATGTTTCAGCCACAGCAAAGTATACTGTCAGTGCCAGATATCTCCAAGGCCAAGGCAGATTTATTCATTTATGCCAGTTTCACTTTGTTTTATAGCTGCAGAAATTAAGAAGATTAAAACTTTGAAATTAGAGTGAAAATGTGTGAGTAAAATCAGAATTGTGTTTGGTAACCCCATCTCAAACAGATTGTTGACATAAAATCTGTGTTATATCAAGCAAAGGTATCTAGATAGTGGAAATACATTATGCTTGTATTGATAAGGTCATGTATGAAGTCAGCTTGGAGAGCCTTTAATTTACAAAGAAATGAATAAATTGTCTCTGTCTAATTGTCTGATCCAGGATCAGCACCACGGACAGCGACCTGCTTGTGTTTCAGCACCGCGGAGAGAGCCAGGACCACATTAATACAGCAGTATGGACACGAGGCTATAGACTGCATATTGTAAATGCACAGAGCAAAACAACATGCAATGGGCGGAAAGAAGGTGAGATCACACAGTCGATAAACCAGGAAGTATACCAGCCCAGTAAAAAACACGCCCAAATGGATTCTCAGCTAATGTCGGTAGGAATTCTTTTTTAATATCACAAATCAGTGTGAAGAGGCCTAGCACTTAGTGCTAATAAAGGCCTGTGGCCGAGTTAGACCAGGCCTTGTTTTGAGCTGTTTGAGTCTGTACGTGACGGTGTCACTGTATGACTCACCAACTCTCCATCCACACAGCCTTGTGTTTGTCCCCCTCTGTCTGCGAGGCTGGGGACTGCAGGGGACGTTATAGAGCAGGCAGTGATGGTCAGACAAGCAGACAGGGCGATTTTAAGTAGCATTGATTGTTTCAGTCTTGGGGGATAGATGGAGAAAATATATTATGCTAGAATATGCAGATGGGAACTGAGATTTGACAGGATGGGAGAGGATCCAGAGGCTCCGATCCAGAGTCATTACAGCCATGCTTTATCCTGGGTGCTCCCAGTCCTTACTTTCAGAAATGAGTTACCCTCCTAGGTTGTGTTTTATGTGTGTTAGCAGAGCACATGAGTAACTTTTAGGTCCTATTAAACTAAGGTTCCGAATATCATCTTTCCTGTATAAGAGTTAATTAGTATATATTATAATTATTAAGCCACAATATATGAGAACTCCTTTAAATGCAGAAAACATCACAGTCAACTACACTAGTGGCTCTGTGAGGCTGTGTTAGACATGCTTGGAAGCTAAATGCTAACATGTCATTTAGCAGGTATAATGTTTACCATCATTTCCAAAGTACTGGAAAATAATTAGCTAAGACTTTGACCGGATGATTGTATTATATGATCACCAAAGTCAGTAGGATTCAGCATCTGGGAACCATGAATGTCTGTATGAACTCTTGTGCCAATCAATCTAGTAGATGTTAATCTATTTCACGTGTGTGCAAAATGTCAGTCCATTCAATAATGACATATTCAGTCTTTAGATCCTGCTGAACAGTAGCTTTTAATAAAGAGAAAGCCAGATGAAAAAATGTTTGTGTATGTATAAATCGCGCTTTCATACATTCACTCCTTCTTTGTCGACTTCTCGCTCTTCTTTTCTACTGTCCTAAGCCATTACTGGCTTTACACTCAATACAAGGCCTTGGATCAAACCACCGAGCAACACAATGCAATAATTGGTTTCTGTGTCCAATTTCTGTTTAATCAATAACCCGTCGGCCACCAGTGGCTGAGGGGATACATAACAAACAACAAGCAGACACATCTTCACAGCAGCAATTTCCAGATGGGTGCCTTCCTCTCCCTGTGGCAGTGTGTGGCCATCGCACTGGCTCTGTCCACCATTTCCCATGCATTACATCCAGTGCAGGAACACAAAGGGCCTCCCTTTAAGAGCCCCTCAAGCGTGAACACAGAGCCAAACACAAATTAAAGAGAGGGTGGTTAGGCCGTCTGAATGCCGGTAAATGTACTTGAGGGGGACAGGTCAAGGGATCAAGAGGATATGTAGGATGGGAGAGAAAATGTGCACGGCATTAGTATTTTCACTGAAACAAATCACAACAACAAAATAAACATTTTCTGCTACCTACATTTAAAATATATCTAAATTGAGAGTTAAATTCAACAGCCAAATCTGAATTCTAAATTCTTGTATACTTATAAATAATGTGTTCAGATTGTTAACAAATGTGCAGTAATCATTCTTAAAGTTGATATATAACAATTTAGAAAAGGGTAATTTTAATGTTTCCAAAGACACATAGTGTGAGATATTTGGCCACCATTTATTATTACTGCAGATAAAAGTTCAATAATAAGGAAAATGTAGTGCTGCAAAAAGAACTAGAACCAAATCTGCAGAGGTTATGAGTCCAGAAATACAATTTCCCTTACTCGCCCACTGCAATAAAAAAAACAATTACAGAAATCACTGGTGCATGAACATTGTAATTTGGGCCAAATAAAATCCCATTTGCCACTTTGTGAGGAATGACACTGCTTGGAGAGAGGGCACCAGGACAAAATTAAAGTTTAAAGCCACGCAGACGCTGTTCTTCAGTTCATTATGGTTTCCAGTTTTATTGGTTCATCATTATGACATGATAAATTAAAACATAACAAAAGACAGAAGTCATCCAGTTAGATTCAGAACGTCCCCAATAGCTCAAACAGACTTGCTGCTTGGCACATGCAAGATTAAGGCTTTTAAGAGGAATACGACATCAATGACACGTAAAAGTTCCAGTTTTGATGAACAATGTTAGAAAATTAGACACATTTGAAGACAACCTGCTTTTTATAACCGTTATGTTGTCAGCTTCATTTTTCCGTCACAAATGGCTCAATTAGACATAATATTAAATTCACCGTCAGTGTTACTGAAACCTGCAGGCACAAAATCCTTATTTTGGTTTTCAATGTATTTCTTTCCACTTATTCTATCACACTACAACAAAGAAAATAAAATCACATGAAGGGTCACAGTTTCATTGATTGTCCTGGCAGTACCGATGGCAGTAAACTGATGTGAATGCACAAACAAGGTTTTATTTACTTTCAGGAGTGTGAAGCTTCACTTCACCACATGACAGGGCGGGTCGATCATCATCATTCGTCACGGAAGGGGGGAGGGGGAGGACAAACCAAATGTGTAACAACAAACACACACAAACAATCTCATTCAGTAACCCGAACACACATACATGCACACACACACGAAGCCTTCCCATGTCTCTCACTGGTCCTTGTCATGGTTAAGGGCCCGGTTAACAGCTGATGGAACAAAGAGAAGAAGAAAAAAATCCACTATATTTTGCAGAAAGGTAAAAAACAACTCAACAGATTATTGTGTGTGAGGATATATTTTTACAGTGTGGCGTGTGAGTCTCTAACTGACTGAATTTCTGTCACATCAATACATTTGATACATTCATTCCTTTGTATAGGCTGCCACCTACCCCTGTAAAGTACAAAAGAAACCCCTACGGGCATGAGAGCACAACCAGCCAGAGTTAGCTGTGTGGGTTCTTTTCATAAGTCGAGTTACGGCTTTGTTTCAGCTAGCTGTTTTAAGTGATGTAATTACGTGTGTCCGACACACGATATAGATCAAAGCAGAGCTTATAGTGGCATAGCGCAGTTACACTAACTCTAGAGGTAGCGTCTTTCTCTACCTCTAGCGTCTCTAGAGTTAGTGTAACTGTGTGGTTGCACTCAGGGAGCCAGGAGAGGTAGCTGTGGCAGTGGAGTCAGGTTAGCAGTATTCAGTATGAGCTACATTTTTTATTTTATTTCTTTTTTTTTAAGAAATTAATGCTATAGTTGTTCAAAATTCAAGCAGAGTTCGAACTTTTTTTTTTTTTTTACCAGCAGCCCCGAAGTTAGCTATGCAGCTGCCAGACGCAGCAGTCGAGCTTTTGTTTAAATATTTTACTGTATTTTCACAAGTTATTATAGCTTATTTTAATAGTCAGAAGAGATGCAAATTAGAGCCTATTTCACCTTGATTTTCCTGTTTTAGCAAATATATACCTAGAAGTGTTATTAGCAACTCAATATGTTACATAAACATTACTCAGCATCATACTTTTTGTTTATTGTTCAGTACAAATATTCAATAAGATGTTCACTGTGAGGATAATCTTGTGCACAGATGTATTTAATACGTCATAAAAAGGTATATGTGGTAATTAACTGTGATATTAATTTCAGATGCCCAGCCCTATATGATGTAATGCAGAAGCTAGTCTGCTGTGAGGATAAGTAGCTGCAGTACATACAGATAAATATAGATATGGCTGTACTTGCATGTACACTGTAGTTGTCTCACCCTCCTTTGTGACGGTCTCAGTTAAGCTCTTAGCCTTGGAACTCAGATCGCTGACCATAGTGTCCATGGTAGCCTGGTGTTTCAAGAAAAAAGGCCGGATCACGCGGTTGTACAAGATCTCAGAGCCGTTCCACGTCACCGGAGCCATACACCAAACCAGGAACAGGCACTGGGGAGAGAGCCGTGGGCAGATGGTTAGATATTATGCTGCTGTGTAACCTCCTGTCCAAAGTGACTGTTTGGTTCTTTATCTTGTGTGGTAATAAATTGAATAACTCTGGGTTTTAGATCATCATTATTTCATTATTTTATCTGCAGTTAATCAAAAATAAACATAATTGTTAGTTGCAGCCCTAAAGTACACAGCCGTGTGCACTGAGCAGGAGAAGTGTTAGCAATTTGCTGAAATGTGTGCTGTTGTATTGTTGTTGCGTTACATAACAGTGCTAAGTTAATTTACCATCTCATTGCACAGTGTGAGGCATTGTTTATTAATCCTCTTTTTCCAGGATTAAATTTATTCATTGAAACCAAACCATTTTAATGAAGACAATGTCGACCGTGGCAATTAGGCCACAAAAACTGGATAGTGAGGTAATTTTCAATGTTCAAAAGCAGGGCTTATAGGGAATATGTGGGGTCACTTTGTCTAATAACATAACTTATATATAACTTTACTCAATTTATGACGACGATCTCATCTTACAGATCTAAACGGACATGAAAAGGTTTGAAATGCCTTTTCTGTCACTGATGGGGATTCTTCAGTTCTAATTGCATTCTACATATTACTTGTGTACAGTATGCACAAGTCTACACTGATCTTAGTATACAGTTTTTGGAGCTACACCGGAACAATATACTTTGCAATTAACATTCTTTATAGGTTTTAGAACATAATTGTTGCAAGAAGATGATACATGCAGAGTTTGACGTAAATTATACTGCCACTAAAATTAGACTTCAAGAACAGCAGTCAAAATGTTATAATATTTTTTATTATTGTTTTTTTTCAAATATATTTCTGCAGGTCTCATTTCATTCTAATGTTTTGCAGCCTTGATTTGCTGCTCCGTTACATTTGTACAAAGCATTGTGGGACATAAATATCCATCAACAGCACACTCAAAAGTGTTTCAGTTTGCATACTGCATATTTTGAGTTTGCTTAATTTTGTGAGTTTTACAATGTGAGGCACAGCAGATCTGGATCTTCATTATTTTGCCATTACAGGACTTGTCCACAAGAGTGCGCTGTTGGAAAGCTACAGTGTAGAGGCCCTAAAGACTTCAACCCTCATGTGATTCAACACCACATGACTGTGGTTTCACAGTGAAAGCAGACTTAAGTCAGTTGCCAACTTTATATAGTAACTAGACAGTGAAAATAGTAAGACAAAAAACCTACCAAATATCATCCACACAGAAACACCCTTCAAACCAAAAAGGTCAGCCTACCTTGCTGGCATAGTAAAAGGGGAACCAGAAGAGGAAGATGTCAGAGAAGGCCTCGACGATGCTGAAGAGTCCATAAACAACCCAGTAGGTCAGCCACTGTGTGTCATCCTCCTTAATGTTGCTCTCGATGGCCTTAATGCTAAATGAAGAGGAAGACAGGTTTAAATTACAGCATAAACACTACATAAATATACTACCAAGTCACTGAGGCTGAACTGCATTTAAAGATACGTGGTGGAAGAGTTTGTGATGAAAGTAACAGCACACACTTGAGGCTGCATATTGAAATCATTAAAAAAATGGTTTTCCAATTGTTTTATGTGGCAGGAAATAATATGTTTGTTAGGCATGGAGGATGTGAAGAACATTTATTATTTAAAAACTAACTGCTTGTTTAAACTAAAATAAAAATGCAAAGGGTAGCTGTAAGCTGCACTACATGTGCTGTACATACATCTCTAAGTGGGTCTTAGCTCAACACTCACATGCCCATATATACAATGAAAGACTTACTGGCCACTACTCTATAGTGGCTGTAATGTAACCCCTTCCTGGCAAGTCTTTGTTCTGTGCGAATAACATCCAGAGGTTATATGACGCGATAACCAGAGTTAGCCAAATACAGCCAAATACTTGCTGAGCTGCAACAGTAACACAAAGAAAAAAGACCACTGGGAAGAGATCCCTTTACAGCCAGGAAGGACAGGAGAAATTATTACGGGGACCAGTTCATTTTTCATTGAACAAGATCAGGACCCTCAAACTGAAGCATCTGAATGGAATTCAGACATCATTAATTTGATCATTTATACATGTGCTTTTTCTACTGTAACATATTAAAATGTCTTTCTTTAGTCCATAAAGTAAAAACCTGTAAGATCCATTCTCATTTGTAATACAAAAGACAAAATGGGCCTTTTTCACAGCACACATTTTGACATGTTGTATGAGGAAAAGCACATGTATAATCAATTAATAATTAACAATGGCTGCATTCCATTTAGATGCGTCACCAAACTTGGTGCAGCGTACACATAATTATGGATTTATAGATACACCAGCGTGCTTCCTGTTACCACAAATCATAATGCCTGCTGGTTGGCACTAAAATATGCATCCATAAACTAAATTTTAAAAAGTGTATAACCATTTTAAATGCATTCATTTTCTACAAAATGTGTTGTTTTGGCATTTATTAAAATGAGCTTAACTTCATACATACGAGAAATATGCTGGATAGACAAAGCCAATCAGGTTGCAGAGCAGTGAGGCTCCGTATCCAAACAGAAGATACAGCCCGAGAAAACTCAGAAGACCTGCAGGGGGAGAAAGATGAGAGGCAGCAGTGAGGTGAGAGCAGAAGACGGGCCAAAAAAAGGGGAGGGGGAAAGGTTACCCGGTTACAAACGCGTCTAATGTTAAGCCATTCACATTCATATTCTGTCAACATAGTGCGTCTGATTCCAGGATGTCAGGCCAGCACAGTACCAGGATTAGGAGGAGCACTAAACACAAGTCAAACATTGATACTCAAATCCAGTTTGTGGAAAAGTTGACTTTTAATACACTCCAAAGCTCACATGGCCATGTGAGACAACCTGGCCTCTGCTGTACACCTCAAGTATGTGAGAGATTGCACAAATGCCAATGGTTTGCCATAACCTGAAACAAAGTTTGCATTTCTATTACAGTGTATGTGTAATCTACAAAGCAATCGTAACAGATGTTATTAAATACAAACTGGGATTTTCACATATAATATATACTATTTTGGTGCTTAAGGTAATAGTTTCATTTAGAGCTAAAAGACTAGTCAATCTTTAGAATTGCTCGGTACTTAATTGTTTTCTTAATCAAACATATCAAACATTTGCTGTGTTGATGCTTTTCTTTGTCGTATATATTATAGCAAACTGAATTTAAATTATGAAAATAATAGTTGCAAGCCCCAGTTTCATTTACACTAGTATAATGTAGAATACATTCTCTCACACATACATACTCATTAACCACTTTTTAGGCACACCTGTACAGTGTGATAATATCCAATACAACATTTCTGCCATAAAGTCAACTTTTATGGTGCCTACAATGCTTTTGTTGACACTGTCCAAGAGGTTTAAATTATATATTCTATCAATTCAGTCTCAGTTAGTGATGGTGTTATACTGGGCTACATTATATTCAGCTGTTTCTAATAGTCTTCTCCCCTCATATATGTAAATACTCCCTATTTAACGATGCCGTAACCTGTGAAAACTTATGCAAATCCTTATGGCACCCGAAAAAGCCCTTGACTGCTATCATGAAAACCATGAGACTATGGAATCTGTATCGGTATCTAGATCCTGACGTCAATCCGATATCAGACGAGTGAAGTGCATCAGTATTGGCACCAGATACTAATAGGATTGGTCCACGGTCGACAGTCCTAACTTTAATAATGAGCTTGAAGCTCTTTGTGTAGCCGGGATGTGTTCACACACACTATACACTGTTGAACATTAGAAACTAGAGCTGTTGTATTGAACTGAAATAGACAGTACAGGTGTACCTAATACAATGGCCACCAAAAAACAAACAAACCCTGCAGGACAATCAGCTCTGTATAAACTCAACTGTATGCTGCTTACTCTTAACAACAGAAAGTTGGCTGCATGACTTAATCCCTCAGGGGCTTATACACCCTGCTGGTTAGCAGGCAGAAATATGTTGACTTCAAAGCAAACATTTCAAAGTCCGACCAGTCATTTTATCTTATCCATTTCTTCCTGAAGTGATTGATTTATCCGAAATTAATCATGTTTTTTCTTAGATTTTCCAAATGCATGTTTTTTATTCAAGTTTTCTTAATGTTTTAAACTCCCAGGCCTGTAAAACTATTTCCAATCCCACATATTTTTCAGAGCTTTTGTCTCTGTGGGAACAAGTCAAGAGGAATGACCTCAAGCAGGCACCTTTAATGCCATATATCATTCAAATATATGCAGAACTCAACTGCTGATATAAAATTCAGCTACCACACATTTCATGAACATAATGAGGTAATGCGTTATCTAAAGCCCTAAAAGCCTTTGATACTGTTGTAACCATTGCCTGCTCTTTACATCTCATTTGTTTGTCCCAGCTCATATACAAATATCCAAACGTAATATTATATCCAATGAAGGGAAAACCGGAAGAACTGGTTGAAATGAAGACCCTGAAGAGACATCGGCTGCCACTGTAGTGTGCACAATAACACTTCACATAGGGAAATCATAAACTGACACTTTTAATTAGTCAGTCAGGGATGAATAATAAAAAGCTGAATGATGGTTGCAAACATTTCAAAAGCAGCATGCAATCTGGCTCAACTTGTGAGCTGCTCTAAGAAAATGAACAATGAGACAGAACATAGACTTTTCAGCCTTAAATGAAAACACATGTCCTACTCGTGGAAAAACTGAAAAAATTACACAGTTGTGTAATCCTGTAATGTATGAGTCAAACTACTCATTAGAGCTGCAGGTCAGTAGTTGCATTTTGGCTGAAAAACCAGTTCCTCTTAGCATCCAAACATCACAAACCACAATTGTTATGAGGGGTGAGTGGTTGAAGTTGACTTTAAAAACACGAACAAACAACCAACGGACGCTCGCTCAGTGAGTTTGGCTGCACACACAGTAGAGATGAGACCTACTCCAGTCAGCAGTCACAAGAGTTAGCATGAATGTTTCTCAACTAAACAGAAGACAGTACTTTGTAACTCTGTCGGACTGACATGGCCGGATCAAGGCAAAGGACAACATAACATCATAGTGAGCCAAGAATTTCTTGTCTGGAACCGATTATTAGTGTACATGTTTGTAACAAGTATGCAGTGTGGCCAAAGTATGAAATGAATGGCTGTTGCCTCACTAACAAGCTACATGTAACCAGAAACTAACAGCACAGTTCTGCAAACAGGACAGGCCGTGGTATAATTTGGCTGCTCTGTCTGCTTCTACCTTCTGCTAAATGCAGGGTAGAGATGAGTCAAATGTACTGTGGGGTTGTATTTGCATACAATCCTCAGTATTTGTTTTGCAGGCTAGTCTGGTGGTTTGTGTGGAACAAAAACAAAAAAGTGTTTAAATGCAGGTCTGGCGAAGCTTTAACTGACACCAACAGCATACCAGCATACCCAAACTTTTCTTGATCATTTTATTAATCGTTAGAGGGGCAATGTGGGTACGTGTCCTCTTTTATTCAATTAAAATTATTCAATATACTTCAGAGGGGTTTGTCGCTGGTAGAGCCAGACTGATAAAATCGCCAGACTTTATATGTCAGCCCATATCAGCTCATCACAGATACATCAGTATCATATGTGTCAGCCTATGCACACCAAGAAACTGCAGCTAATAAATGCCAAAACCTTTTCTTGATCTTGTTTTGTTTTGTTAAATATCAGAAAATAGCTAGGGGTGTCCATCATGGTTTCCCATGCTGACATTTTCAAATATCTTAATTTGTCCAACCAACAGTCCAAACCCCAAAGGTACTCAATTTAAAACCAGATGGAGGGGAGAAGAGAAAAGAAAAGCAGCTAATCTCGGTTTCCATTTTGCTTTAAAACATTACTCGAATGATTATGCCTTATCAAAACTGCTGCTAGGCAATTTTCTGTCAACGCTCATCGATTAATCAACTGACCTTTTAAGCTCTAGTTTTGACAGCGTGTGTCCATTATGTACTTTGTCTTTGACTATTTTTCAGCTTTAAAGCTTCTTCGGCTTTTGCAGCATAGTGCATATTATGGACATCATCGGCCTCCGAAATCCAACATCAGTCAGGGTGTAATGTTTGCGCCGCTCTCTATATCTGATGCTGTAAACCTCAGTTGAATATAGCGAAAATACCCACTGGGCTTTTTGCAAACAGGCTGTCTGATATAGTGCAGCTGAACACAAGATTTTCTAATACAGCACTCAACATCCACAGATATTCAATTACAAATCCCATCCTGTGTGACCTTGAAATCGGCAGTTTAAATGCAAACCGATGTTACGCTGTGAACTCCCATTTGTGTGGATCAATTTGGAGCAAAGACAGTGGGTTTGAATGTAGGTCACCCTGGCTAACGTGTTTCCTGTAGTGTGAGTGGCATCCTAGACAAAATGTTAACTACATAGCCGGAGGTGTTCGGCCTTTATTGACATCCACTGTGCAAACAGACAAACAGAACAGTGTAAAAACAAACACACACACACACACACACACACACACACACACACACACACACACACACACACACAGCCCCTATAAGCTGCCATAACTGAGAGCAGCATGCAGTTGAATAAGCAGTCATCCTAGAATCTCTTCCCATATCTGCCTTGCTATGGATATTTCAGGACGTGATAAAAATACATCCCCCCCAGGGGCCAGCTGCTGCTTGCCCTGAGATATTAGAAGCAGTTCATTTACAACAGCAGTATTTTGAAATAGGTGTGTGTGTGTGTGTGTGTGTGTGTGTAAGAGGGTGATACACCAACTCTAATCTTGTAATGTAGCATAAAGGTCTGAGCTGGATGAACTTTGGTATTCGAGCTTGTGAAGGGTAATAAATTGAAACACAGTTTAGACAGTGGCACAGGATATGAAACCACACAGAAAACCAAAGTAACTCATGCAACAGTGTGACCACAACCGGGTTGCCAGGTTGGGTGGCAACCTTACCAGCTAAACATGGAGAATGTAGCCAGTTCTTTGGTGGAGACTTTAAGCAAGTTATTTTATTATCTCTCCAACGTTTTAAAAAAGGAAATTAAATCCTTTATACATACCCAAGGTGATATATTCTCTCTTCACTCCCGTTTTTTCTTCCAGCTTCGCCAACTGATCTGTCACAAAGTTCTTCTCATGGAGCAGAGTCACAAAGCGCTCCTTGAACTGACTCATTTTCGGGCTTTTCCTGAGCCTGTGGCCGACAACAACAAGAGAGGTGTTACACTGTGCCGATGCTTGTGGGATTCACGGTTGAAAAAAGGAGGTTATTTTACTAACCTTTGTTTGATTTACCCGAAAACTTGCCGTTGGGTGAGCTGAGCTGAGCTGGTTGGCTGCTGACGCCGAGTTGCTGTGGCAGTGGGGGGAGGAGTTTGAAAGTCGCCCGCCGACCAATCACAGAGCTCCATTGAGCAACGTTCACTGCAGCAGGTGATAAAACAACGGTTTGTGCTGTAGGTTGAAGGGAAAGGTACAGAGAGGAGTTATGTGCGAGTTCAAACCCCTTTTTAACAGCTAAAACACACACTTGTTGTTTTAGCTGCTTGATATTTCACGCATTTCCTAATTTTTACAAGCAAAAACTTTTTTTTTTATCTGGTGTCATGTTTCAGATAGCCTGACTTTTACTGTGGCGCACAGGGAACCCAGCTGTAGAGCATGGTTTACAGAGGTGTAAGAAAATATATTATTGTAATATTTTGTTTTATGATTGTGAATTCTCAAAAACACAGCAGTGTTGTAAAAACGTTAAATGTGGGCTTTTTTTACTCAAATGTTTTGCAACTCACGATACAATAAGATACAGGGTCCACAATAAGATTTTCTTTAATTGATAGGGACAGCTGAAGAGTGACACACAGCAGGGGGCCACAGGTCAGGGTTGAGCCCATGGCAGCTGCCTTGGTATGTGGGGTGCCACCTCTACCAGGTGAGCTATCCTGGCATTAGATAATAAGATTCCCTTATTAGATAAAAATCTACAAAATATATTTTTTCTTAGTTTTTTTTTAAATCAAATTACAGAATCTCTATTTTATTTCATATTTCTTTTTCTTTGTAAAAGGGGAAACAGAAGTTTCGATACCACGATTGAGATCACAATTTGTTTTTCATCTCACTGATTTGAATATTTGTCTTGCAATATAACTGTCTCATGCAATGTAACTAAGCACACTTAATCAAGTACTGTAGTAAGGTCCATGTAGCACACTTTACATGACGGAAAGAGATATACAGATGTAGAGAAACATAAAAACACAAGAAGGTATTACAATAAAAAGAGAATAAAATAAGGGATTGTTATTGTTGTTGTTGTCTTTACTGTAGCTTTACGTGAGTATTTCCATTTTCAGCCCTCACTACTTGCGGATAAGATGCTGCAGATGCAAGTAGACCGCCACCTTGTTTCCTGGATTACAAACTCTGACCAACAGGCCACAGTTTGTATGGCTGCAAGGCTGTGTGTCAGGCTGGTTGGAGAGTAGCACTGGTGCCCCCCAGGGGACCGTTCTGGCTCCTTCCTCTTCAGCCTCTATACCTCTGACTTCAGGCAGGCATACAGAGGCCTGGTATGAGCAGAACCATCTGCTACTCAACATCAGCTAAACAAAAAAGATGGTATTGGATTTTAGGAGGACTGGGCCCCCCTTTTCTCCTGTTTCCATCCAGGGGGAGGATGTGGAGGTGGCCCAAAGCTACAAGTACCTGGAAGTGCACTTGGACAATAAACCTGACTGGTAACGCAGTTGTCCTATACAAGAGGGACCAGAGCCAGCTTTATTTCCTGAGGAGGCTCATGTCTTTTGATGTGGGCAGGACTAAACAGTCAGTGGTCACCAGTGCAGTGCTGTCTCCCTGGCATGCTGGGGGAGCAGCATCAAGGAGGGTGATACCAGGAGGCTGAATAAGCTTACTAGGAAAGCTAGTTCTGTCCTCTGTGTCACCCTGGACACTGTGCAAGAGGTGGCCAATAGGAGGATGAGGACCAAACTCCTGGCTGTTAAGGACAACCCCTCCCATCACCTACATGACATTGTGGCAGAGCAGAGAAGCTCCTTTAGCAACAAACTATTACAAGTATGTTGCACTGAGGAGTGCTTTAGGAGGTATGTTCTGCCTGCTGCAATAAGACTGTACAACCGAACAACCATGTCTTCTATGTATTCAAATAATGCAATGAAAATAACACATGAATGCTGATGGGTGCCAATGGTAACCTAGGAGGGTAAGAAGTAAGTAATAAAAGCGTGGGAACACTGAGGTTAAGTTTGTAATTTATTTGTCCCACTATCAAGGCTGAAACAGGAAGAACAGATTGATACATGTTCATGAAAATACTTTACAAAATCAATCTTGTCTATAAAGTTGTTGTGAACTGGGAATGCCAGCAGAGGGCAGCCTGCACCTATTTATGAGTACAAAGACTTCTGGTTAACTTTGCAAAGTCAGAAACATTCAGAGAGATGAAGAACAGAAAGTCTGAAGTTTCTACATCTGCTTTAAGGCCAGCACCACCTGGGACTCAAACTCAGGCCTTTTCTTGCTGTGGAGTGACAGTGCTGACCACCAATCCACCGTACAATCCTGTCTCCATGTATTCAGAGGATGCAATGCAAAAAACACATGGATGCCTATGAATGCTAATGGTAACCTAGTAGGTAAGTTAAGGTAAGTTAGGGTTCATTTATGAAAGTAAAAGCCTGGGATATAGTTTGTGTAATCAATCTCATGTATGAAGTTGTTGTGAACCTGGAATGCCAGCAGAGGGCAGTCTCCATCTATTTATGAACACAAAGGCTTCTGGGAGACCTTGCAAAGTCAGAAACATTCAGAGAGATGAAGAACAGAAAGTCTAAAGTTTCTACATTTGTTTAATCAGTCCACAGGGAGATGGAACCTATACTTACTCCACCTCATCTCTTCCTCACAGTTTGACAAAGACAAAGACATGTGTTTTGCATGATTTTAAAGCATCACTGCTTCTCAGAGTTTAAGTTCTGATGTCACAATTCTCACTACACTCTGACCGACCATCAGTGGTTTTCAGGCTGAAGATGCTGGAGATTATTACTGTCTGGGTGACCATGGTTATGGAACATTCACACAGTGATTTAGAGTTGTACAAAAACCTCCTTCAGTTTGAGTGAAGTGAAATCGGCCTGCTGCAGGTGCAGAGGGTTGGTGAAGAAACTGATGAAGATAACTGGTCCAGTGAACACAAGTGTCATTAAACAGAACCACAATGAATCTAAATAAAACTGAAACAGACTTACGGACACTCTTCCATATACAGTTAAGTTTTTTTTATTTCCAGTCACTTACTTGAATCTGTTTATGAGTATGCTGGAAAACTTAAATTAATTCTGGACTATAGCCAATGAAAAATCTTTAATAGTGTCCTGACCAATAGCTGCACAAAACAATATAATAAACAATATAAACAAACAAACATTTCAACATTATTTAATCCAACTGATTTTGTTCTCAAAATGCAGTATATTTAGAGATTCCTATTAAGCAGCACTAAAATGTGTTATTTATCACAGTAAACAATGTAAGCAAATTAATAGACAGACAAACAGACATATCATACCAACCACAGTGGACACAAACTCATCTTTTAATCCTCAACTGCACTTCTAATATAATCTATACGTATTCCATTAAGATCATAGATGGTGTAAATCCAAGCAGTATTTCTCCTGATTTTGTGTCCCACGTTGCCTTCAGTGTGTTGAGAGCAGAGAAATAATTTCCATAGAGAGGAGGCTTTGCATCGTCAGCTGATCCTCCAGTGAACTGAGAAGGTTTAAAGTCCTGTGAGTTCAACACTGCAGGACTCAGATCTGTCAGTCGACACAGCAGAAACCACAACCACCATGACTCTCATCACCATCCTCATCTGGACGCTGGCCTGCTGCTGTTTTACAGGTTCATTCACTCAGCAACATTTCAAACATGATGTGCTGCCTTTTCTCTCATTTCTTTCTGCTGATAAATGAATGATTTGTTTTTGTCTGCAGGATGCAGCGGTCAGGTGACTGTGACTCAGCCTCCAGTAAAGACATCTACTCCAGGATCCACTGTCACTATCAGCTGTAAAACAAACCAAGCTGTTGGAAAATGTAGCGGTATTGATTGTATGTTCTGGTATCAACAGAAATCTGGACAGCCTCCAAAGCTCCTAATAAGACATGTCAGCATAAGTCATTCAGGAACACCAGCTCGGTTTAGTGGCAGTGGAAGCAGCTCTGACTTCACTTTGACCATCAGTGGAGTTCAGACTGAAGATGCAGCAGTTTATTACTGTGAGAGTGTCCATAATGGCCCAGTGTTCACACAGTGATTTAGAGCCGTACAAAAACCTCCCTCAGTAGGGATGAAAGTGAAAACAGCCTCCTGCAGGTGCAGAGAGTTGGTGAAGAGAAAAACTGGTCCAGTGAACACAAGAGTCATTAAGCAGAACCACAATGAATCTAAATATAACTGAAACAAGCTCACTAATGGTTTTCCATATACAGTTATAAACTTCCATCCTTGTCACTTAATTCAGTCTCTTTATGGGCTAGCTGGTAAAGTTTAATTCTTGGTCCATAGTCAACTGAAAACCTTTTCTTGTACTGAAAACAATCTTAAATGAAAAGCGTCTAAAGGATTATTCTTCATATAAAAAAATATGATGACTAATAATTTAATTCTCAAAATGCACTAATTCCTATCAAATTGTAACAAAGTTATTCAAACACAACCATCACCTGAGTATAGTATAATATTAGGTATAAAAAGGAGATGATCAAGAAAGAGTTTTTCATAATGAATATTTCAGAAATAAAACGACATTGACTCATTATAATCCACAGATTTATTTAATGATGTTTAATGTTTATGCCACATTTTTGATAAATTAACAGTTTCTCTTGGAGTGAAACTAATACATTTAATTTTGAATTTGAAAAGTGAAGAACATAAAGAAGCATATGCAGAAGATCAGTATTAGAAAGCAACATGCAAACTAAACCACTGAGTAGAAAGCTATGAAGCCTGCAGAAATATGTGAACAGAGGAGATCTGCAGCTTCATTAAGATCTCTATCAAAGAAGCAGCATCATTTCCAGACAGGAAGTGTCGCTGAAGCTCTACTCTGAGCAGTGGTCAGGGTCCAGGGTTTGAGTGACAGGGCTCTGTCCACTCAGACTGGCCTCACAGCTCACTGAGCCCGCCTTCCTCCACTGGTCTGCAGAGATGCTCAGGGTGCTGCTCCAGCTGTAGTGGCCGTCCCTCCCCAGGACCTCCAGGCTGTGTGACACCCCTGAAGAGCTGCTGCTGCCCCCCACCTTCCAGCCCAGACTCCAGGTTGAGGGGAAGCCCCCGCTGGCCAGACACACCAGTGTGGCACTGTCCTTCTGCAGCTCCTCTCTGGAGGGGGGGAGGACGGTCACGGTGGGACGCACCACACCCACTGAAGGAGAGGATCGGGGAAGAGAGGGGGAGAAAAGAGAAAGTAATAAGAGTGAAGGCTTGGTAACAAAAACAAACTACATACTAGTAATTTTCTATATTTGATCCAATAAAACAGAATAACTTGTGCTGCTGTTGCACTCATAAATCACTCAGTATCAGACCATCAGACACATGATTCAAGTGTAAATGCAACTGAAAAGGTAAATTGATGATGATTATTGATGACATCTTCATCTGTGTTTCATAATGTATGACAGTGAATAACTCATCCCTGTGATGATTTTCTTCTGTTTAAACTGACAGAACTGAAACACTCATGTGAATACAGTTAAAACCTTTGTCATCTGTCTCTTTCACTTCCTTTTCACTGAACCGTGAAGATAAGCTGCATTTACCGATAAGATCGTGTTCGTGTTCTTAGAAACTGTTTGAATGTTTAAAATTAATGAATGTAAATTAAAAAATTTAACTGATATTTATAAATTGATGTTATTTTTTTAACAAATGAAAATAGACAACGTTCTAATTTCAAGCATTTCTAAATGAATAATAATTCAAACTTATCATGAAAATGAACTATATATTTCAGTTAAACAATTTATTTTTTGTTTCTTTAACATTAAGATGTTAAATAAATTTTGGTTTCTGTGAGGTTTACTCTCAAATGGTGAGATCAGCCTCATTTGCTAAAATAACACAAATAATCAGCAACATACAAACACTGAACTGCTCAGAGTCTCATTCAATATTTGACAATAGTTATTTTCAGTATGTTGTATATAATAAAAATCTCTGGTACTTACAATCAACGATGAGTTTGGTTCCTCCACCAAAAGTGTTCCACAGTGATATAAACTCATTAAGTGGCTGTACAAAAACCTCCTGCACTGTGAACAAGCATCTATCCACTGAAAACACTCTCTGATCTTACTAATAAAACAGAAAGAATCAACTTTATTGAATATACAAAACCTTTTAGTGATATAGATTGAAATTTCTGTATAAATAAAGATCATTCTTTACTTTTCTACACCTTACAGAGAAATGTATTAAAGTCTCCTTGTAACAAAGTCATTTTTTTTACAGTTTTAAATCAGTTATTAAATAATCAAATGCACATGAAGCTTTTAAATAATAGTATTTTACAAACTCATACTAAGCAAAACTGAAATGTGTTATTTATGTACAGTAAACAATGTAAGTAAATTGAAGACAGACAAATAAACATATCATACCAACCACAGTGGACACAAACTTATCCTTAAATCCTCAACTGCACTTCTAATATAAATATTTCCCTGTATTCCATTAAGATCATAGATGGTGTAAATCCAAGCAGTATTTCTCCTGATTTTGTGTCCCACGTTGCCTTCAGTGTGTTGAGAGCAGAGAAATAATTTCCATAGAGAGGAGGCTTTGCATCGTCAGCTGATCCTCCAGTGAACTGAGAAGGTTTATAGTCCTGTGAGTTCAACACTGCAGGACTCAGATCTGTCAGTCAACACAGCAGAAACCACAACCACCATGGCTCTCATCACCATCCTCATCTGGACGCTGGCCTGCTGCTGTTTTACAGGTTCATTCACTCAGCAGCATTTCAAACATGATGTGCTGCCTTTTCTCTCATTTCTTTCTGCTGATAAATGAATGATTTGTTTTTGTCTGCAGGATGCAGCGGTCAGGTGACTGTGACTCAGCCTCCAGTAGTGACATCTACTCCAGGATCCACTGTCACTATCAGCTGTAAAAGCAGCCCAATTGTTAATTTGTTATGTGCTGGAGATGACTGTTTGCACTGGTATCAACAGGCTTCTGGACAGCCTCCAAAGCTCCTCATAAAATCTGTGAGCACACTTCAATCAGAAACACCAGCTCGGTTTAGTGGTAGTGGAAAAGACGCTGACTTCACTTTGACCATCAGTGGAGTTCAGGCTGAAGATGCAGCAGTTTATTACTGTCAGAGTCGTCACAAAATAAACAGTGCTAGGGTGTTCACACAGTGATTTGTCGTCGTACAAAAACCTCCCTCAGTCAGACTGCAGAGACACTGAGCTGTTACAGCAGGAACCGACTGCAGCTGCTGAAGAGGAAGAGACTCTGACACAGACCACTGAACACAGAGCTGACAGTAACCTCACCAAGCACAAACTTTATTCTCATCTCTGGTTTTCTTTTCAAAGTATTTTTAAATCATTTTTAAACTTAAGCAGATACTGGATACCTTAGTCCAGTGATCAGGCCTCTTACTGCAACAGCGTTGTTTATTCCATGCCCCAATTCAGAAAGTATTTTTTTGAATCACCTGTAACCACCTTCCCCAAACCCATTCAGAAATTAGCTTTTATTTCTGAGCCAAAAATATGTTGCTTTTGACTTTTAGACCATCGTATTTAGAGAAGCTATCCGGCCCCAAACTAGTAAATGCTACTAGAATATTCCTATTAACTTTATTTCTAGATGGTCATTATGTATTCTCAATTTTTATGATATTTTGGCTCGCTGTCTGCTGTGATCCTGATAAAAACACATTTAGATCTTGGACCTGGTTGCTGTTCTTCCAGCAAACATAATTCAAACCAAACTCAATGAACAAAACCAAAAACAAACCAAAAGACTAATATAAATAAAACTAATGTCCAAAGTCTGTATCAAATGAAATCATCGTTTAGAACAGAATACTTTGGAAACATGTTCTTACCAGTTATAGAGAATATTTCTACCAACATTGTTTTAAAACAAATGTCTCACACTGATAGACATACAAACCAATACAAATATCAAAATATACTATATAATGGTTGTTGATCCAGAGTAGAAGATACAAAAATAACCAGAATATCATAACATTTATTTTAAAGTATAGTATAGGATCCCTTCTCTTGCTTACTGGAACATTTGTCCTCTTAATCTTCCCCCAGTCTCAATCTCTACTCTGGTGTAGCAAAGAACAAAAATATTTAAAGAATATATATATATCCCAATATTAATTGTTTTGTAAACTTGGATTTGTGATGACTTCCACACACACATTGTATTGTCCAAACTTGTGGTGACAAACTAACCCAACTGAGGATTAAACTACTTTCTCTGTAACTGACTGTTACAGTTTTATGGATAAATATTAAATATGTTTGTATGAATATTCAGTGAGAACAGATTTGACCTGAAACTGATGTAACTGCAGACAGATGATTTTCTTTGGAATTTAAACCAAACATTTTCTCTCCTCACAGAAACACATGTATTTGTTTGACGGTGAAGGTGGTGCTTTGAATGACTGAATGCATCACTGCTCCTAAACCAGTTTAAGATGAACCACTGAGACAAGTGTGTGCAGTCTGTCTGACAGTGAGATTAATCATCATGATGATGTTACTGACTCCACTGCTGACCACGCTGCTGTTAGGACTTCAAGGTGAGAAGTAGTGAGTTTCTTTTATGACCAGTTCGCTGTTTTTGTGGAATCTAGGCTTTGAAAATGTTCAATAAATAGTTAAAATAAAAAGTTATTTTCATTTCTGTGCCAACGGAAATACATTTTCATGCACACATTTCTTAAAAATGTATTTAAACTTTCATTTAATCTCCAGGATCAGATGCCAATCCATCTGTGACTCAGTCTCCTGTATCAAAGTCTGTTGGTGTGGGACAGACGGTCTCTCTGAGCTGTACAGCCAGTACAGGAGTTGATGATGATCTCAGTTGGTACCTGCAGAAACCTGGACAGCCTACCAAACTGTTGTTTTACAAAATAAGTAGCCGTCAGTCTGGTACTCCGAGTCGTTTCAACAGCAGTGGATCTGAACCTGAATTCACTCTGACAATCAGTGGGGTGCAGACTGAGGATGCAGGAGACTACTATTGTATGGGTGTATACAAGGGCCCGGTGTTCACACAGTGATTTGTCGTCGTACAAAAACCTCCCTCAGTCAGACCACATACAGTTTGCTGTGTTGCAGCTGTGAGTTTCTGCATCAGACTGACATGGTCGACTGGTTCACTGACAATCACTCTGTAGTTTCAGAGATGGAACGTAACAAAGTCTATTCACTCTAGTTCTGAGCACACTTTCAGATAACCTGCATGGAGGTATTTATATTTCATAAGACACTAGTTTCTTTCCAAAGAATACAACACAAAGCTTTTACTTGTACTTTCATTGAGAATTATGTAATTTATTTTCTTAATTTTAAAGTCAGTCAGAAAAACAGAAATACTCTGATGCATCTTGTACATTTATACTTCCCTTGAGAATGATACCACACATTTTCTTAAATGAAAATGATCATGTAAATGTTTTGCTCTAATGTATTTTTGTTTTGGCAGTTCAGGTTTTAGTTAGATGATAGATTCCCATCTTCAAGGTTTCCCTGTAGACCCTCTCAAAAGACACCATAACGTTACATCCTACAGAAATTATGTGAAGTTCATAATCAGTCAAAGAGGAAGTGAAAGTCAGATTTACATGAACATGATATCTGACTTTTGTTCCTCCAAGAATAAAACAAAGGCAGATGTAACAAACAGTAATGATTTCTTTAAAATCCATAAAAATGACTATCAGATAAAACGTGAGAGCATGAAGTATTTATTTCTCTGACAAATGCACAAAGAATACAGCATGTGACTGTAATAAAGTATAAATGTTTAAGGAAAGAATTGAAGACAAATGAAATGCAGAATGTCACATGTTAGTTAAGCAGACCTTCAATACAGCATGTTGGATTTGTTTCTAAGAGCAGAATTTGTCTCAGCAGATTCAGTGCTGTTGTTTTTTTACTCTGAGCAGCGGTCAGGGTCCAGGGTTTGAGTGACAGGGCTCTGTCCACTCAGACTGGCCTCACAACTCACTGAGCCCGCCTTCCTCCACTGGTCTGCAGAGAGGCTCAGGGTGCTGCTCCAGCTGTAGTGGCCGTCCCTCCCCAGGACCTCCAGGCTGTGTGACACCCCTGAGGAGCTGCTGCTGCCCCCCACCTTCCAGCCCAGACTCCAGGTTGAGGGGAAGCCCCCGCTGGCCAGACACACCAGTGTGGCACTGTCCTTCTGCAGCTCCTCTCTGGAGGGGGGGAGGACGGTCAGGGTGGGACGCACCACACCCACTGGAGGAGAGGGGGAGAAAAGAGAAAGTAATAAGAGTGAAGGCTTGGTAACAAATACAAACTACATACTAGTAATTTTCTATATTTGATTCAATAAAACAGAATAACTTGTGCTGCTGTTGCACTCATAAATCACTCAGTATCAGACCATCAGACACATCAACACTCAAGTGTAAATGCAACTAAAAAGGTAAATTGATGATGACTATTGATGACATCTTCATCTGTGTTTCATAATGTGTTACAGTGAATAACTCATCCCTGTGATAATTTTCTTCTGTTTAAACTGACACTGACACTCACTCACTCATGTGAATACAGTTAAAACCTTTGTCATCTGTCTCTTTCATTTCCTTTTCACTACATGTAAAATGAATGAACCGTGAACACAAAGATAAGCTGCATTTAACGATAAGATCGTGTTCGTGTTTAACAGGAATCACATTTTAAATTTTAATTTTAATTAATGAAATAAATAAATTAAATTATTTTTCAGTTAAACAATTTTGTTTCTGTACATTTTTAATGTTAAATAAATGTTGGTTTCTGTGAGGTTTACTCTCAGATGGTGAGATCAGCCTTATTTGCTAAAATAACAAAAATAATCAGCAACATACAAACACTGAACTGATCAGAGTCTCATTCAATATTTGATAATAGTCATATTTGCTATATGTTGTATGAAATAAAAATCTCTGGTACTTACAGTCAATGATGAGTTTGGTTCCTCCACCAAAAGTCCTCCACAGTGATACAAACTCATTAAGTGGCCGTACAAAAACCTCCTGCTCTGTGAACAAACATCTATCCACTGAAAACACTCTCTGATCTTACTAATAACACAGAAATAATTAACTATATTGAATGTACAAAATGTTTTTAATGATATGGATTGAAATTAGTGTATAAATAAATATTATTTTTTACTTTTCTACACCTGACAGGGAAACTATTACTGTCACCTTGTAACAAAGTAATTTGTTTCACAGTTTTATATCAGTTATTAAATGGTCAAATGCACATGATGCTTTTAAATAATAGTATTTTACAAACTCATATTAAGCAAAACTGAAATGTGTTATTTTATCTACAGTAAACAATGTAAGTAAATTGAAGACAAACAGACATATCATACCAACCACAGTGGACACAAACTTATCCTTAAATCCTCAACTGCACTTCTAATATAATCTATATGTATTCCATTAAGATCATAGATGGTGTAAATCCAAGCAGTATTTCTCCTGATTTTGTGTCCCACGTTGCCTTCAGTGTGTTGAGAGCAGAGAAATCATTTCCATAGAGAGGAGGCTTTGCATTGTCAGCTGATCCTCCAGTGAACTGAGAAGGTTTATAGTCCTGTGAGTTCAACACTGCAGGACTCAGATCTGTCAGTCAACACAGCAGAAACCACAACCACCATGACTCTCATCACCATCCTCATCTGGACGCTGGCCTGCTGCTGTTTTACAGGTTCATTTACTCAGCAACATTTCAAACACGATGTGCTGCCTTTTCTCTCATTTCTTTCTGCTGATAAATGAATGATTTGTTTTTGTCTGCAGGATGCAGCGGTCAGGTGACTGTGACTCAGCCTCCAGTAAAGATATCTACTCCAGGATCCACTGTCACTATCAGCTGTAAAACAAACCAAGCTGTTGGAAGTTGTGGTGCTGGTGAATGTATGTTCTGGTATCAACAGAAATCTGGACAGTCTCCAAAGCTCCTAATAAGACATGTCAGCATAAGACATTCAGGAACACCAGCTCGGTTTAGTGGCAGTGGAAGCAGCTCTGATTTCACTTTTACCATCAGTGGAGTTCAGACTGAAGATGCAGCAGTTTATTACTGTCAGAGTGTCCATAGTGGCCCAGTGTTCACACAGTGATTTGTCGTCGTACAAAAACCTCCCTCAGTCAGACTGCAGAGACACTGAGCTGTTACAGCAGGAACCGACTGCAGCTGCTGAAGAGGAAGAGACTCTGACACAGACCACTGAACACAGAGCTGACAGTAACCTCACAAAGCACAAACTACATATTCACACTAATAAATTAATATAAGTTTTTTTTTGATAATCTTTATAAAATACATTTTTTTATCTAATGCCACATTGCACTTGTTCATATTTACTGTCAAAAATAGAAAAAACGTGTATTGCCTGATCATATGAACATCAGAAAATGTATTGTTCATGTGTTATTTATTATATGTTCCTTTTGACATATTACTTTATAACTTTAAATTATAGAATTATTAGAAATTACCAAAATAGTGCCATTAATATGTACATAATCAATCCAACAATTTTATTATCAATTAAAAAAAAGCACACTGCTACAGACTATGTTTTATGTCTTTTTGCCCTGTGGGGCCCAAATTGACCCCAGAGTGAGGTCAATAATGTCACTGTGTAGGATAACATACACTTCTTTCTCTGTGATTGACTTTTTGGCAAATATTGAAATATACATTTGTTGATGAGATTATGAAATATTTTCTTATTTGGTGTAATAATACTTAATGGTCATTTTGTATCTTTGCTTTTTAGCAAATGTGCAAGTCTCTTTGTGGCCATAGGGAAGAGCTACCACTTTAATATGTTTCAACATATTGGATTTTAAAGGGCAGGGGAAAAGAAAGAAAAAACATTTAAGTGGAGAATGGGTTCATTTTGCAATCATTAATATATTTTTTTACACATTGGAGAATGTCGGACCTCAAAATAAGGAAATATTGCGAATGTCAAAATGTTCTTTATCAAAATTAGCATTTAGCTTTTGCATCCTATTTAAAGATGATCATATGTTTTTGATGTAAAATCTCAGTCATAAAATAAATGGGGGAATACATTCTCTGCATTTGACCCATTTTAAGTACTATAGGGAATGGGCACTGATGGAGGGGGAAACCAGAGCACCCAGAGGAAAGATAGAGAGAACATGCAAACACCACACAGAAAGGCCTGCCCCAACCGGGAGTCAAACCTTCAGAAGCTTCTTGCTAGGAGATAACAACGCTAACCACTGAACACATTTCTTTGTCCTACTATCACAACTGAAACATGATGAACAGATTAATACATGATGATGAAAATACTTTACAAAATCAATATCATGTATTAAGTTATTGAACCTGGAATGCCAGCCTGCATCTATTTATGAGCACAAAGGCTTCAACGGAGACTTTGCAAAGTCAGAAACATTCAGAGAGATGAAGAACAGAAAGTCTAAAGTTTCTACATTTGCTTAATCAGTCCACAGGGAGATGGAACCTATACTTACTCCACCTCATCTCTTCCTCACAGTTTGACAAAGACAGGTGTGTCCACATATGTTTTGCATGATTTTAAAGCATCACTGCTCCTCAGAGTTTAAGTTCTGATGTCACAGAGAGTCTGAACTGTTTTCATGCACTCACACTGAAAACTGCATCAGGATGAAGTTGCCAATAACTCTGTTTGTCATGTTGGGTTTTCTGAGTCAGGGTGAGAAGTTTTTATACAATTTATCAAAACCTGTTAAATTGTTATTTTCAGTGTAAATATCACTTACCTTGCCTTTTACCTCAAATCTGTTTTAATCAATGACTATTAATTTATTATAATCTGAACTGCTGATTCTCAAGATTTATATTTAATTTTTCATTTCAGAGTCTTCTGCAAACAATTTTCTGACTCAGACTGACAAATCCAAGTCTGTTAGTTCTGGAGGGACTGTGACCATCAGCGCCACAGGGAGTTCAAATATTGGTGCTGATCTCAGTTGGTACCTTCAGAAACCTGGACAGGCTCCCAAACTTCTTATATACTGGGCATCAACTCTAAACTCGGGAACTCCGTCTCGATTCAGTGGCAGTAGATCTGGTTCTCGCTACACTATGACCATCAGTGGTGTTCAGGCTGAAGATGCTGGAGATTATTACTGTCTGGGCTTGCATAGCGATGGGACATTCACACAGTGATTTAGAGCCGTACAAAAACCTCCTTCAGTTTGACTGAAATGAAATCGGCCTGCTGCAGGTGCAGAGGGTTGGTGAAGAGACTGTGAAGGGGATAACTGGTCCAGTGAACACAACAGTCATCAAGCAGAACCACAATGAATCTAAATAAAACTGAAACAGACTCACAGACACTCTTCCTTATACAGTTTTTACAGTCACTTACTTGAATTTATTTATGAGTATGCTGGAAAAGTTAAATTCATTTAGGTGATTTTGTTCTCAAAATGCTATATAATTAGAAAATCATATTAAGCAGTGCTAAAAATATAATATTTATTTACAGTAAACCCTGTAAGTAAATGAAAAGCAGACAAACAGCTTTGTCATGGTTCATGGTTGCTGGTATCACATATACAGTGCCCACCATCTCTGCTTAAGTGCCATTAAGCAAGGCCCGAACCCTGAAACTGCTCCAGAGGCTCTGCACTGCAGATGATGCTGATTGGTGCTCCAACCTCTTAGTTGTATGTTTTGGGGCATTGGGAGACACAGATTTCGATGACCTTAATGGGCAATAAAATTATAATTTCTTTCTACTCTTTGTAACATAAAAGACCAACAACTTCATAAAGTTATTTATCAGTTCTAGCTTTATTAGAAAAAACATCAATCATCAACATGACAGTTATTAAGCACACTCACATCTAGCTGCTGAGCTACACACATTACTCTCCAAGTTGTTGTTGTCCAACACTTTACAGCAGTGTTGTTCTCTGTCACACAAAGCTTTACTTTCCTCTACAAACATTAAAACTCATATTGATCAGAGCAGCAGGTTTGTTCCTCCTGCTCCCCCCACACAGAGCTCCTGTCCTGGGCTTCAGTGAGCCCCTCTAGCCCTCACACTGGCTCCTGTGGAGGGACTGGGTCTGGCTGTGGTCATGATGGAGGACCTTGCAGGAGTACAGCTCTCCTTTCATCCAGCGCTCCTGGCTCAGGCTCAGGGTGCTGCTGCTGCTGTAGCGTCCGCTCTTCTCCTCCTCTGAGCTGGTCTGGACCCCCTCTGTCACCTCCATACCGTCCACCTCCCAGCTCACCGTGGCTCCCTGAGGAGAGTAGCCGGTCAGCAGGCAGGCCAGCGTGGCCGAGCCCCCAGAGAGCTGCTCAGAGGAGGGGGGAAGCAGAGAGACTGAGGGCCTGACCATGGGGCCAGCTGGAGGGGAGAGCAGAGACACACAAGGAGCAGATTAACTTCCTCTGTAGGACAGACAGCTGAACATGAAACACTTATGATATATGACAGAGGTTAACACTACTGTGGATTAGCTGTGTGCACGATACTGTGATCAGACAGAGGCGAGGAGGTGAGACATGGGAGGAGTAAGTAAAACAAAAGGATAAAACTTGATTCAATTTTGACATTTATAATAATGAATCGTCTACTGTGGCACTGAGAATTAGACAATGAATGCAACATGACTTACGTGTAAATGTAATAGATATTTGTAATAATTGATCCTAGATTTTAACATCAGTTTGTGACAGTAAGTAATTATTCTCTGCAATGATTTTCTTGTTTTAAAAACATGATGTCTGTATTCAGTTAAAGACTTCGTCATCTGTCTTTTTCACTTCCTTTTCACAATTTCAAACTCATGAACTGTGAACACAATCTGCAGCTACACTGTACGTACACATTAACTCACTTATTTGTTTTAACAGCATTCACATCAGATTTTAGACCTAACAAACATTAAAACATAGGATAATTAAAAATGTTGTGTTTTTGCCCAAATATTAAAATGCTGCTCAGACAAATTTTGTAACCACACTTGTGGTGATATTTTATTGCCAAAAGACTTTTATATTATATTTTCTTTTCAATCAAATATCTGTTGAATAACATTATCTATAGTACTAAAAAATATATTTATCTCTGCATAAAGTTTGCCAAAATATGACATCAGCCAAGCTTTAATAATGAAAAAATAAAATAAAATGTAACATACAAAACACCCTCATTTATTTCTTCTTTTACCACATTATTTATGCAAAATGCTGAATAATCTGTACAAAAGAAATCTCTGGTACTTACAGTGTATGATGAGTTTGGTTCCTCCACCAAAAGTCCACCACAGTGATACCAACTCATTAAGTGGCCGTACAAAAACCTCCTGCACTGTGAACAAACATCTATCCACTGAAAACACTCTCTAATTGTACTAAAAACATAGAAAGAATAAACTTTATTGAATCTACAAAACCTTTTTAGTTATATGGATTGAAATTAGTGTATAAATAAATTTTTTTTTTTTTCACTTTTCTACACCTGACAGGGAAACTATTACAGTCACCTTGTAACAAAATGTCATTTGTTTCACAGTTTTATATCAGTTATTAAATAATCAAATGCACCTGATGCTTTTAAATAATAATATTTTACAAACTCATATTAAGCAAAACTGAAATGTGTTTATATTTATTTATCCACAGTAAACAATGTAAGTAAATTCAAGGCAGACAAACAAACATATCATACCAACCACAGTGGACACAAACTTATCCTTAAATCCTCAACTGCACTTCTAATATAAATATTTCCTTGTATTCCATTAAGATCATAGATGGTGTAAATCCAAGCAGTATTTCTCCTGATTCTGTGTCCCACGTTGCCTTCAGTGTGTTGAGAGCAGAGAAATAATTTCCATAGAGAGGAGGCTTTGCATCGTCAGCTGATCCTCCAGTGAACTGAGAAGGTTTATAGTCCTGTGAGTTCAACACTGCAGGACTCAGATCTGTCAGTCAACACAGCAGAAACCACAACCACCATGACTCTCATCACCATCCTCATCTGGACGCTGGCCTGCTGCTGCCTTAGAGGTCAGAATTGTTATTAAAGAAATTCAGTATTTTTTAACTCTGAAATGAAATACAGATTTATCCCAGTTAAAGCAATTCAATTATTAACAATCCCAGTTCTGATTGCTTAACTTCTCTTTTTTTCCCCTAATTTTTTCAGGATCTAATGGTCAAGTGACTGTGAATCAACCTGCTGTAGTCACATCTTCACTTGGATCCTCAGTCACTCTGACCTGTAAAACCAACCCAAAGGTTTATGTTTGGTCAGATGGAGATAGTAGAGTATATTGGTATCAGCAGAAATCTGGAGAAGCTCCTAAATTGGTCATCAACTTGGGTAAAAATCCTACAAGCGAGTTTTCTTCTAGATTCTCTGGCAGAGGAGACGGAGTGAACGCTGAGATGACCATCAGTGGAGTTCAGACTGCAGATGCAGCAGTTTATTACTGTCAGAGTTACCACGAAATAAACAGTGCTAGGGTGTTCACACAGTGATTTGTCGTCGTACAAAAACCTCCCTCAGTCAGACTGCAGAGACACTGAGCTGTTACAGCAGGAACCGACTGCAGCTGCTGAAGAGGAAGAGACTCTGACACAGACCACTGAACACAGAGCTGACAGTAACCTCACCAAACACAAACTTTATTCTCATCTCTGGTTTTCTTTTCAAAGTATTTTTAAATCATTTTTAAACTTAAGCAGATACTAGATACCTTAGTCCAGTGATCAGGCCTCTAACTGCAACAGCGTTGTTTATTCCATGCCCCAATTCAGAAAGTATTTTTTTGAATCACCTGTAACCACCTGCCCCAAATCATTCAGAAATTAGCTTTTATTTCTGAGCCAAAAAATATGCTGCTTTAGACTTTTAGACCATCGTATTTAGAGAAGCTACTCGGCCCCAAACTAGTAAATGCCACTAGAATATTCCTATTGACTATATCTCTAGATGGTCATTATGTATTCTCAATTTTTATGATCTTTTGGCTCGCTGTCTGCTGTGATCCTGATAAAAAAACATTTACATCTTGGACCTGGTTGCTGTTCTTCCAGCAAACATAATTCAAACCAAACTCAATGAACAAAACCAAAAACAAACCAAAAGACTAATATAAATAAAACTAATGTCCAAAGTCTGTATCAAATGAAATTATCGTTTAGAACAGAATACTTTGGAAACATGTTCTTACCAGTGATAGAGAATATTTCTACCAACATTGTTTTAAAACAAATGTCTCACACTGATAGACATACAAACCAATACAAATATCAAAATATACTATATAATGGTTGTTGATCCAGAGTAGAAGATACAAAAATAACCAGAATATCATAACACTTATTTTAAAGTATAGTATAGGATCCCTTCTCTTGCTTACTGGAACATTTGTCCTCTTAATCTTCCCCCAGTCTCAATCTCTACTCTGGTGTAGCAAAGAACAAATATATTTAATATTTGATCCCCAGCTCCTCTCTGGTCCCAATATTAATTGTTTTTGTAAACTTGGATTTGTGATGACTTCCGCACACACATTGTATTGTCCAATTCTAACTTGTGGTGACAAATGAACTCAAACGAGGATTACACTACTTTCTCTGACTGTTACAGTTTTAGTCAAGTCAAGTCAGTCAAGTTAGCTTTATTTTCAAAATATGCTATATGCACAACATACAGCACAGATGAAATTACAGTCCTGGACAAATATTAAATATGTTAAATATGTTTGTATGAATCTTCAGTGAGAACAGATTTGGCCTGAAACTGATGTAACTGCAGACAGATGATTTTCTTTAGAATTTAAACCAAACATTTTCTCTCCTCACACAAACACATATATTTGTTTGATGATGAAGGTGCTGCTTTGAATGACTGAATGCATCACTGCTCCTAAACCAGTTTAAGATGAACCACTGAGACAAGTGTGTGCAGTCTGTCTGACAGTGAGATTAATCATCATGATGATGTTACTGATTCCACTGCTGACCACGCTGCTGTTAGGACTTCAAGGTGAGAAGTAGTGAGTTTCTTTTATGACCAGTTTGCTGTTATTGTGGAATCTAGGCTTTGAAAATGTTCAATAAAAAGTTAAAATAAAAAGTTATTTTAATTTCTGTGCTAACGGAAATACATTTTCATGCACAAATTTCTTAAAAATGTATTTAAACTTTCATTTAATCTCCAGGATCAGATGCCAATCCATCTGTGACTCAGTCTCCTGTATCAAAGTCTGTTGGTGTGGGACAGACGGTCTCTCTGAGCTGTACAGCCAGTACAGGAGTTGATGATGATCTCAGTTGGTACCTGCAGAAACCTGGACAGCCTACCAAACTGTTGTTTTACAAAATAAGTAGCCATCAGTCTGGTACTCCGAGTCGTTTCAGCAGCAGTGGATCTGAACCTGAATTCACTCTGACAATCAGTGGGGTTCAGGCTGAGGATGCAGGAGACTACTACTGTATGGGAGCATATACGAGTGGGTCTCACAGTGATTTATCGTCGTACAAAAACCTCCCTCAGTCAGACCACATACAGTTTGCTGTGTTGCAGCATTGAGTTTCTGCATCAGACTGACATGGTCGACTGGTTCACTGACAATCACTCTGTAGTTTCAGAGGTGGAACGTAACAAAGTCTATTCACTCTAGTTCTGAGCACACTTTCAGATAACTGGCATGAAAGTATTTATATTTCATAAGAATACAACACAAAGCTTTTACTTGTACTTTCATTGAGAATTATGTAATTCATTTTCTTAAATCTAAAGTCAGTCAGAAAAACAGAAATACTCTGATGCATCTTGCACATTTATACTTCCCTTGAGAATGATACCACACATTTTCTTTAATGAAAATGATAATGTAAATGTTTTGCTCTAATGTATTTTTGTTTTGGCAGTTCATGTTTTAGTTAGATGATAGATTCCCATCATTTTCAAGGTTTCCCTGTAGACCCTCTCAAAGGACACCATAACGTTACATTCTACAGAAATTAAGTTCATAATCAGTCAAAGAGGAAGTGAAAGTCAGATTTACATGAACATGATATCTGACTTTTGTTCCTCCAAGAATAAAACAACGGCAGATGTAACAAACAGTAATGATTTCTTTAAAGTCCATAAAAATGACTATCAGATGAAACGTGAGAGCATGAAATATTTATTTCTCTAACAAAAGCACAAAGAATACAGCATGTGACTGTAAGAAAGTATAAATGTTTAAGGAAAGAATTGAAGACAAATGAAATGCAGAATGTCACATGTTAGTTAAGCAGACCTTCAATACAGCATCTTGGATTTGTTTCTAAGGGAAGAATTTGTCTCAGCAGATTCAGTGCTGTTGTTTCTTTACTCTGAGCAGCGGTCAGGGTCCAGGGTTCAAGTGTAAATGCAACTAAAAAGGTTAATTGATGATGACTATTGATGACATCTTCATCTGTGTCTTATAATGTGTGACAGTGAATAACTCATCCCTGTGATGATTTTCTTCTGTTTAAACTGACAGAGCTGAAACACTCATGTGAATACAGTTAAAACCTTTGTCATCTGTCTCTTTCACTTCCTTTTCACTACATGTAAAATTAATGAACCGTGAACACAAAGATAAGCTGCATTTAACGCTAAGATCATGTTCGTGTTTAACAGGAATCACATTTTAAAAACAGTTTTAATGTAAATTAATGAAACTAATAAATGTAAATTAAAAAAAATTCTGCTGACAGTAACCTCACCAAGCACAAACTACACATTCACACTAATAAATTAATAAAAGTTTTTTTTTGATAATCTTTATAAAATATATATTTTTATTCTAATGACACATCGCATTCTGTTCATATTTACTGTCAAAAATAGAGAAAATGTGTATTGCCTGATAATATGAACATCAGAAAATGTATTGTTCATGTGTTATTTATCATATGTTCCTTTTGACATATGAAAATTTAAATTAACAAAATAGTGCCATCAATATTTACATAATCAATCCAACATTTTTATTATCAATTAAAAAAAACATACTGCTACAGACTTTGTTTTATGTGTTTTTGCCCTGTGTTTAGCTGCCTTCTCACTACCTCTCCAGTCATTACTGATTCTGCCACTCCCACCCGTGTTTCCGCTCATCTGAGCTTTCCCGGCAATCTCCTCACCTGCCTCTCATTCCCCTTATCAGTCACTCATTCATATACTGGTGAAGCTCCACTTGCGCTGGCCTCTTTCTGCCTGTTCTGTCTGTTTTTTGACTTCTGACCTTTTTTTTGGCATGATTAAAAGTTCTGAACATTACCTTACTGCCTCTGAAGGCAGCTTTCTGATTCAATCCTGTCTGTGTTTTCTGGGCCCTCACTCTGGGGCCTAATTATTATAGTGAGGTCAATAATGTCACTGTGTAGGATAACATACATTTCTTTCTCTGTGATTGACTTTTTGGCAAATATTGAAATTTTTAAATACATTTGTTGATGAGATTATGAAATATTTTCTTATTTGGTGTAATAATATTTAATGGTAATTTTGTATCTTTGCTCTTTAGGAAATGTGCAAGTCTCTTTGTGGCCATAGGGAAGAGCTACTACTTTAATATGCTTCTACATATTGGATTTTAAAGGGCAGGGGAAAAGGGGAGAAAAAATAAAAATTTAAGTGGAGAATGGGTTAATTTTGCAATCATTAATATAAGTTTTTACACATGCAGCACTGGAGAATGTAGGACCTCAAAATAAGGAAATAATGCGAATGTCAAAATGTTCTTCATCAAAATTAGCATTTAGCTTTTGCATCCTCTTTTATAAGATAATCATATGTTTTTGATGTAAAATCTTAGTCATAAAATAAATTTAATTAAGAATATACTTCCCCATGGGGAAATACATTATTTGTATTTGACCCATCTTAAGTACTTTAAAGAATGGGCACTGATGGAGGGGGAAACCAGAGCACCCAGAGGAAAGATGGGAAGAACATGCAAACACCACACAGAAAGGCCTGCCCCAACCGGGAGTCAAACCTTCAGGAGCTTCTTGCTAGGAGATAACAGTGCTAACGACTGAATGCTAATAATAGCCTAGGAAAATAAAACGTATTTTCTGAAAATAAAAGCCTGGTGACACTGAGGTTAAGTTACATTAATAGTGTCTGTTTGAATGTATAATTTATTTGTTCTACTATCACAACTGAAACATGATGAACAGATTGATACATGATCATGAAAATACTTTACAAAATCAATATCATGTTGTTCCCAGCAGAGGGCAGCCTGCATCTATTTATGAGCACAAAGGCTTCTGGGAGACTTTGCAAAGTCAGAAACATTCAGAGAGATGAAGAACAGAAAGTCTAAAGTTTCTACATTTGCTTAATCAGTCCACAGGGAGATGGAACCTATACTTACTCCACCTCATCTCTTCCTCACAGTTTGACAAAGACAGGTGTGTCCACATATGTTTTGCATGATTTTAAAGCATCACTGCTCCTCAGAGTTTAAGTTCTGATGTCACAGAGAGTCTGAACTGTTTTCATGCACTCACACTGAAAACTGCATCAGGATGAAGTTGCCAATAACTCTGTTTGTCATGTTGGGTTTTCTGAGTCAGGGTGAGAAGTTTTTATACAATTTATCAAAACCTGTTAAATTGTTATTTTCAGTGTAAATATCACTTACCTTGCCTTTTACCTTTACCCTTATTCAGTGACTAATTTATTATAATCTGAACTGCTGATTCTCAAGATTTATATTTATTTTTTTCATTTCAGAGTCTTCTGCAAACAATTTTCTGACTCAGACTGACAAATCCAAGTCTTTTAGTCCTGGAGGGACTGTGACCATCAGCGCCACAGGGAGTTCAAATATTGGTGCTGATCTCAGTTGGTACCTTCAGAAACCTGGACAGGCTCCCAACCTTCTTATATACCAGGCATCAACTCTAAACTCGGGAACTCCGTCTCGATTCAGTGGCAGTAGATCTGGTTCCCACTACACTCTGACCATCAGTGGTGTTGAGGCTGAAGATGCTGGAGATTATTTCTGTCTGGGCTTCCATGGTGGTGGAGCGTTCACACAGTGATTTAGAGCCGTACAAAAACCTCCTTCAGTTTGACTGAAGTTAAATCGGCCTGCTGCAGGTGCAGAGGGTTGGTGAAGAGACCGTGAAGAGGATAAATGGTTCAGTGCACACAACAGTCATCAAGCAGAACCACAATGAATCTAAATAAAACTGAAACGAACTCACAGACACTCTTCCAAATACAGTTGTTACAGTCACTGACTTGAATTTGTTTATGAGTATGCTGGAAAAGTTAAATTCATTTTGTACTATAGCCACATTGTCTCCACCAATAGCTGCATAAAACAAGATAAAATTGCAGAAGCCCAAACAAACAAATATTTCTAATAATTTAATCCGGATGATTTTGTTCTCAAAATGCAATATAATTAGAAACTCATATTAAGCAGTGTTAAAAATATAATATTTATTTACAGTAAACCCTGTAAGTAAATGAAAAAGAAGACAAACAGCTTTCTCATGGTTCATGGTTGCTGGTATCACATCTACAGTGCCCACCCTCTCTGCTTAAGTGCCATTGAGCAAGGCACCGAACCCTGAAACTGCTCCAGAGGCTCTGCACTGCAGATGATGCTGATTGGTGCTCCAACCTCTTAGTTGTATGTTTGGGGGCGTTGGGAGACACAGATTTCAATGACCTTAATGTGCAAAAAATTATAATTTCTTTCTACTCTTCGTAACATAAAAGACCAAACACTTCATAAAGTTATTTATCAGTTCAAGCTTTATTAGCAAAAACATCAATCATCAACATGACAGTTATTAAGCACACTCACATCTAGCTGCCGAGCTACACACATTACTCTCTAAGTTGTTGTTGTCCAACACTTTACAGCAGTGTTGTTCTCTGTCTCACAAAGCTTTAGTTTCTTCTACAAACATTAAAACTCATATTGATCAGAGCAGCAGGTTTGTTCCTTCTGCTCCCCCCACACAGAGCTCCTGTCCTGGGCTTTAGTGAGCCCCTCTAGCCCTCACACTGGCTCCTGTGGAGGGACTGGGTCTGGCTGTGGTCATGATGGAGGACCTTGCAGGAGTACAGCTCTCCTTTCATCCAGCGCTCCTGGCTCAGGCTCAGGGTGCTGCTGCTGCTGTAGCGTCCGCTCTTCTCCTCCTCTGAGCTGGTCTGGACCCCCTCTGTCACCTCCGTACCATCCACCTCCCAACTCACCGCGGCTCCCTGAGGAGAGTAGCTGGTCAGCAGGCAGGCCAGCGTGGCCGAGCCCCCAGAGAGCTGCTCAGAGGAGGGGGGAAGCAGAGAGACTGAGGGCCTGACCATGGGGCCAGCTGGAGGGGAGAGCAGAGACACACAAGGAGCAGATTAACTGTATCTGTAGGACAGACAGCTGAACATGAGACACTTATGATACATGACAGAGGTTAACACTGCTGTGGATTAGCTGTGTACAAATAAATCTAACATTACTTATTTGTAAATGTAATAGATATTTCTAATAACTGATCCTTAACCTATAGTTTCATGTTTTATCATGTTTGACAGTAAATAAGTAATCTCTCCAATGATTTTCTTGTTTTAAAAACATAATCCAATCCAATCCAATCCAACTTTATTTGTTAAGCACTTTAAAACAACCAAAGTTGACCAAAGTGCTGTACAGGAGAATAAATAAGACATCATAAATAAAAGACATAACAGCTCACATGAGGCGCAAAATAACATATAATACAACAATAAAATGAAAAGACATAAATAAAAATAATAACCATGCAATAATGTCTGTATTCAGTTAAAGACTTTGTCATCTGTCTGTTTCACTTCCTTTTCACCATTTCAAACTTATGAACTGTGAACACAATCTGCAGCTACACTGTACGTACAAATTAATTCACTTGTTTTAACAGCATTCACATCAGATTTTATACCTAACAAACATTAAAACATAGGATAATTAAAAATGTTGTGTTTTTGCCCAAATATTAAAATGTTGCTCAGACAAATTTTGTAACCACACTTGTGGTGATATTTTATTGCCAAAAGACTTTTATATTATATATTTTTTTCAATCAAATATCTGTTGAATAACATTATCTATAGCACTAAAAATACATTTATCTCTGCATAAAGCTTGCCAAAATATGACATCAGCCAAGCTTTAATAATGAAAAAATAAAATAAAATGCAACATATAAAACACCCACATTTATTTCTTTTTTTACCACATTATTTATGCAAAATGCTGAATAATCTGTGTAAAAGAAATATCTGGTACTTACAGTGTATGATGAGTTTGGTTCCTCCACCAAAAGTCCACCACAGTGATACAAACTCATTAAGTGGCCGTACAAAAACCTCCTGCACTGTGAACAACCATCTATCCACTGAAAACACTCTCTAATTGTACTAAAAACATAGAAAGAATAAACTTTATTGAATCTACAAAACCTTTTTAGTGATATAGATTGAAATTTGTGTATAAATAAATATTTTTTTTCACTTTTCTACACCTGATGGAGAAATTGTCATAATGTCTTTGCAACAAAGTTGTTTGTTCCACAATTTTATATCAGTTGATAAATGGCTCAATGAACATCATGTTTCTAAATAATAATATTTTACAAATTCATGTTGTGAATAGTACTGAAATATATAATGTATTTACAGTAAACAATGTAAGTAAATTAAAGGCAGACAAACAGACATATCATACCAACCACAGTGGACACAAACTTATCCTTAAATCCTCAACTGCACTTCTAAAATAAATATTTCCTTGTATTCCATTAAGATCATAGATGGTGTAAATCCAAACAGTATTTCTCCTGATTTTGTGTCCCACGTTGCCTTCAGTGTGTTGAAAGCAGAGAAATCATTTCCATAGAGAGGAGGCTTTGCATCGTCAGCTGATCCTCCAGTGAACTGAGAAGGTTTATAGTCCTGTGAGTTCAACACTGCAGGACTCAGATCTGTCAGTCAACACAGCAGAAACCACAACCACCATGACTCTCATCACCATCCTCATCTGGACGCTGGCCTGCTGCTGTTTTACAGGTTCATTCACTCAGCAACATTTCAAACATGATGTACTGCCTTTTCTCTCATTTCTTTCTGCTGATAAATGAATGATTTGTTTTTGTCTGCAGGATGCAGCGGTCAGGTGACTGTGACTCAGCCTCCAGTAAAGACATTTACTCCAGGATCCACTGTCACTATCACCTGTAAAACAAACCAAGCTGTTTACACATACAGTGATGGAGATCAGGCTATGTTCTGGTATCAACAGAAATCTGGACAGCCTCCAAAACTCCTGATAAAATATGTGAGCACACGTGAATCAGGAACACCAGCTCGGTTTAGTGGCAGTGGAAGCAGCTCTGACTTCACTTTGACCATCAGTGAAGTTCAGACTGAAGATGCAGCAGTTTATTACTGTCAGAGTGTCCATAGTGGTGTAGGGTTAACACAGTGATTTGTCGTCGTACAAAACCTCCCTCAGTCAGACTGCAGAGACACTGAGCTGTTACAACAGGAACCGACTGCAGCTGCTGAAGAGGAAGAGACTCTGACACAGACCACTGAACACAGAGCTGACAGTAACCTCACCAAGCACAAACTACACATTCACACTAATAAATTAATAAAAGTTTTTTTTTGATAATCTTTATAAAATATATTCCTGTTATCTAATGACACATCGCATTCTGTTCATATTTACTGTCAAAAAAGAGAAAACGTGTATTGTCTGATAATATGAACATCAGAAAATGTATTGTTCATGTGTTATTTATTATATGTTCCTTTTGACATATGAAAATCTAAATTAACAAAATTATACTATATTAGTATGTTCACCCTTTTTGGTTGGCACATTACAGTTCAGACCGATTTTTTGGCAAAAAGCCTATAAGAAGTTATCATGACATTTAATGATTATATAAATTAGCAGAAGAATTGTTCTATTGCATTCCACTATTTCAGCCCTGCCATTACAAAAATTACGGGTTGTGAAACTAATATTCGTTATTGTTGTTGTTATTTTTATTCCCAAATCCTCATTTTCCATAGATAGAGGTTTCAGTAGAAAATATGCAACTTTGTACTTTCACAAAGTACATTTACTCAACTGCTGTACTATGGTATATTTTGAGTAAGTAGCTACATGTAACTTGGTATCTGCTATATTCTAGTTGCAGAGCATTACATTTTAGAGGAAAATATACATATACCCTAACATAATTTTAACTTCAGGTCTGTCTGTCAACACAGCAGAAACCACAGCCACCATGACTCGCATCACCATCCTGATCCTGCTGAGGGCATTGTTCAAGACAAGGATTAAATGTTATTGGATTTGTTACAGGAAACGTAGGCAAACATTGTTTCAGGTCAGCATGGAGGCTGTGACGTCAGAGGAAATAGACTGACTGCAGAATTAACTATACATGCAAACAACACATGAGAGTAACTGGAACGGCTGATAACAATGGCACACCATGATTACTGTGAACAGCTCTATCCCAATGCTTTTTAAAACTTTCACATTCTTCCTTTTGATTATTTTCCTGTTATCTACAGCCTTACATTTATAAATATAATTCCATTCGTAGAGATTTCCTTCTACAGCATATATATATTACAGCACCATGTTACCTTTGTCTCATCTAGAGCAGATTGCAAACACATTCTCCTCAACAGCATGAGGGTTTACTGCAAGTTCACACTGACAACTCCAAGTTCATTTGAGGCACTTCTTTGGGCCAACAAGGCATTATTTACAAGTTGAAATGCCAAGTGCTGACGTCCGTGCAGGCCCTGACCTCTGCACTGGTAAATCCTAACGTCATGGTGAGATCAAGGGACAACGAGTGTCAAGGTATGTCCTGAACACTGAGGACTAGTGTCCTTTGGCCCCTGCCCTCTGATAATCCTGCCAGTACAGTGCAACTTCTTCACTTATACATTATTATGTCATCGGTGGCGTTTCAAACAGTAACATTATGGCTCACATGTGACTTTTAAAGGTTCAGTGTGCAATATTAAGGAGGATCTATTAGCTGAAATGGAATATAATACTAATAGTTATGTTTTCAGTAGTGTATAATCACCTGAAAATAAGAATCGCTGTCTTTTTGTCACCTTAGAATGAGCCATTTTTATCTATAGAAGGAATGGGTCCTCTTTTAAGGAGCCTGTACAGTAGCCCAGAATGGACAAACCAAAAGACTCTAGATCTCTTTAGCATTTTTCGCGACTTTCACAGCCACCATAGTTTTTTACAGGCTTGGAACAGGAGGGTGAGGTGAGGGCATTGTGACCTCCAACTACTCCACAAGATGCCGCTAAATCTCACACACTGGTCCTTTAATGCAACAGCTTTTATCTTGTTTACGTCACTATTATTTAGAAATTCATTTCAGTAACCTTTGCATGAGTAAAGTATGAGTATGATTGACTCGAGGATGTAGAACATACTAATATAATTCAAGCAAGTTTTATGAATGGGATGACATGGAGGCGGGTAGTAATAACTCATAATGAGCTATAAATGGAGGAGCTAATCAGTGCTGAAGTCTTGTCTTTAATCTCGTTAATGAAGCGGCTGTGGAGGAGCCTCTGTTAGCATGGGATAGGGATAATCCTTTTAGGCAATACCAGGAATCAGTGAGTCAACACTTCCTCTCCCAGACTGGATGAGTTCTTCAGTGAGAGACAGGACCCACATCTGATCAGTTTCTCTGGCTGTCCTCTGCCTCGGATCTTGTGGGATACATACTGATCGACCTCACTCTCCAGGAGATTCGGATATCTGTAGTCACTAAGGGGGGAGGGGGGGGTCTTCTGGCATACGGACTGAGCAGAAATCATGATGGAGGGGTTCAAGAAGTGTTTTTTGCCCGTGAAAATCCGAGCATATGTAAAGGACTACTGCAAGAGGAATGGCCTGCTGACACTCTCGGTTCTTGCCGTAGTGACGGGCTGTGTGCTTGGATTTGTCCTCAGGTCGCTCAACCTGTCCACGCAGGTACGGATGAATGCATGGACAGAAAATTAACAGGAGGCAATGTGACTGTCTTTGGGTCTTACAGTGTTATGTTATGTTACCTTGATAAAATGTAGTGGGATTGTTAACATTGTGTGCAAATGAACTCAACATTTAGTATGGGAAGAACCAGCCAGTCTGTCCTGTTGACTTCTGTTGTGCACTGACACTGCAGATAAAGCCAGTTATGTCATAGTGAGAGTGGAAGCAGACAGAAGCAGAAAAGTGGTTTAACAGTGAACCGTAAGTGTCAGAAGAAGTGCAGAAATAGTTAAAGTGGCTATAATTAATATTTGTATATTAACATTGAATCACCTACTAGAAAGAGGACGTTGCTCATAGTGGGATCCCCTTTATATTGCATCTTTTAACTCAACTCGTAACTTAACTATTCTCTCGTAGTGTTGTCCTGTTGCAGCAGGCAGATGTTTCATTAAAAAAAAAAATTGCTCAGCATTAAACAGCGGGCAGACCTGGTATCACACCAAAGCGTGTAATACAACCACCACAGTGGCAGTGTCATGTTGTTCCTTACCTCCAGGGCGTCAGAGAAGTTAGCCCTCATGGCTTTCTGCCAGAGAGTCTTTCTAACAACCCTTTCTGCACTTGGTTTGGATTAAAAATAAGTAACTATTGACTTTTGTCAAAGGTCTGTGTTTGACATTCGTCTGTTCCTCCCATTGTCATCGCCCCCTGCTGGTACCATACCTTCATACGTTATACTTTTAACACCGAGATGAGGCATTACATGACACTGACACGTTATCCTCTAGTGGACTGGTGGGTGTATTACACTCTTGGGTGTGATACTGGGATGTGCCTTTATTATTAAATCTAATATTAGGAAATTAGCTACGTGTGATTTCTAAAATACTAACAATTTGGTATAAGTTTCATAAACAGTGTTGTGTCATTATTCTTCCAGTGAATAGTATATTTAGTTCACACGTAAATCCACAAACATATGTTTAGGTTTAAGGCAATTAGATATAGCATAAAAGGAAATTTAAAGGTTAAGAAAAGCATAGGCCTATAATTAAGCCACTGAAAAGATCTTGAACATATGACTTAAACTTGAATGAGACAGTTAAAACAATGTATCGATATGTTTTATAAAAGCATTGTGTTTGACTTCAAAGCTAACAAAACTATGTTGGTCCTCATTGTCCTCATTGTTAAAAAAATCTAATACAATTTCATAGGGTTAGAGTTAGGGTGCACATATTTCTTGTCCGTGTGCTGAATCTGAAACTTAAATCAAATAAAACAGTTAAAGGGAGTGTTTTACAGTGTTGCAAGTCCTTGGGTTACATAAATCATATCATTGTGTTGTTCTGCACACTACTACACTCTACACAAGAATTTCAGTTAGGGGATGTTATTAGGATAGTATAATGGTAAAGTTTAAAAATTGTATCCTTTAATAGAAATACAGTTTACTTCAGGTTTTTGTCTCTCACACAGGCAAAGATCTACTTTTCCTTCCCTGGAGAACTGCTGATGAGGATGTTAAAGATGTTGATTCTTCCGCTCATTACTTCCAGGTAAGAAAAGAAAAAAACCTGTATTGTTTTACATCTTTTTAAGAACAAAGTTTTTGCATGCAGCTAAGTTACAGGGAGCATATAGCTAGGCCTCTCTCTCTCCCAAATAATGCTGGCTTGTTTGTATTTAAACCAATCACAATTGTCTTGAACGGCGTAAAGCTCAGATTGCAACATCAGTGCCCCTGCAAAATAGTGTTGGAAGAAAGTGGAAGGTATGGAAGCCAAAAGAGGGGCCACTGCAATTGAATTAGGCCGTTATCTTGAGAAGTTAATTTATCATGAGAAAATTACCTTTGTTATCTTGGAATAATTACGAGAACTCGAAAATGAATGCCTGGTTAATTTGATCACACCTGATGTCTGCCTTACGATCACTGTCATGACTGTCGAGAAGGATTCATAAAAGAACTGAAGAGTTATTACCAGAATGTACATCTGAGAGTTCATATTGATTTCTTGGCATTGAGAAGATTGAGATTTAGTTAATGATCCCTGCAATGTCCAGATTCTTCTCATGCGCTTTTTCTATTCCTATTTTCTATTTGGTCACTATGAAAAACAATACTAACTGGCCTGTTGCATGCCATTACTCCATGCATTGTTTATTAAGTTGAACCAATGCTATATCTATAATGTGCCATCTATTCATGTTGGCTTGGCACTCTCTCTGATAAACATTTGAAGCAACGAGAGGAAACAACCTCTTGTTTTCTCGTGATGATGGGTTGATTATCTCCTGATGACGTTTGTTTTCTCAGCCAATGGCAAGCCTATACTCACAGCCTACCTAGTGGGAGTCAGACTATAGGGGACACATAATGTTGATGACAAGTCACTAATTTCCAAAAACATTCTTAAGCAATATGCTAAATATTAATTCAAATTAATATTTTATGACACAGCAAATGTCTGGTGCTATGTCTCAATAGTTAGACAAAATAATCTTCCTTGTTTTTGAACTATTGAAGGTACATTGAAACTGAATTATACAACTCTTGAATTCATTGTTTTAAAATGAGTCAAAAACTGAGCAGTTTAAACTGGACACCTCCTTTTTCCCATCCAGTCTTATGTCCGGCCTGTCAGCCATGGACACAAGGGCAAGCGGTCGGCTGGGAGTCCTGACTATCACCTACTATCTGTGGACGACCTTTATCGCCGTCATCGTCGGCATCGTGCTGGTGCTCATCATACACCCTGGGACGGGCTCAGAAAAAGACGGCCACCATGCAAGTTCAGGGCCTGTTATGACCTCTGCAGACGCTCTGCTGGACCTCATCAGGTTAATACTGACACAAACACTATCACACTTGGAGATGGGAAATGCTTTCATTCAAACATCTACCTTACTGAAGCTCTTGAGCATAGATGCTTAGTCTGTACGAGTTGTAGCTGCTCTGTATCTGACCTCTGGTGTCAGTGTCAACACCAACTTTGGTGCCAGTCCATCCAATATATGCCGAGATATATCACTGGATTAAAATTTCCCTTTGTTAAGATGCCCTGTGGATTCATCCTCTTGGCACCATGAATATGTGGAACAAATATCTTATCAATCAATTTAATGCTTCTTGATTTATTTCAGTCTGGACTAAAGTGGTGATCCTACAGACTGACACCCATAGATCCATGCCACTAGTAATAAAGACTGTCTCCTCTTTCAGCAGCTCGGTTAAGATGTTCTTCCTCTTTAGCATTTCATGAGATGAACTTTTAGGACTAAAGAGCATTTTGTCAAACAACTAAATCAGGCTTTCCTGGTAAACAGATGTTTCTCCCATTTGCTGCGTGTTCCTAAGTGGATTCCTCATTAGAAGCAATGAGAAGTCATTGTGACATACATGGGGTCTCTGCTATATTTGGAAAAGATCTGATAACCGGTGGCGGAACTAGACTTTTACACAAGGGGTGGCCAGAGGGTAGTCAAGGATTTATGAGGGGGCCATATACTAGGCCTAATAAAGTCAAATCCTGGGATACCGCAGGTCGGATTCGAACCCGGTCACTGAAGCACCTCAGTACATGGATCACCTTGTGAATGACTTGCCTGGCTTGTTTCGTGTTGGGAGCTGCCCGGGCTGCTGATATCTGGGCTGGGGTCTGTCTGTGCCTGATTCATTTTTTTTTTGCAAAAAAATTGGAAATATCTCCCTTCCTCTTCATTGTTATCTGTTTATTATTATATTATCTGCCTTCTCTGGTTGCGTTTAAAAATCTCGCTGTTTTCGAAGTGACGTGCAGTGACCTGTCAATCAACTGGGGTAGCACCCAGGGTGTCCAATCAGGTTCCAGGGGTGGCCAGTGCTACCCCGGCCACCCCTCTAGCTCTGCCCCTGCTGATAACTGTAACTTCCCAACTGCACTTCTATAAGATGGAGACAATCCCCCCTGGGATTCCAGATTCTCCACTCTCGTGTTTTAGAAGTGTTTTACCGGATGAGGAGGATCGGGGTGTAAATATAGACAGTGCAGTAAGTGTGGTTTTACTGGGGTCGGTAGAATGGATGGCGGAATAGTAACCAGAGCCCATCATAATAGCGTGCACTGGGGCCTATCTTAACTACCTTACGCAACTGAAGAGGATTTGCTGTGTAATACCTTTGAAAACAAGTACAGACCAATTAAATCCAGTACAGATCCAGTTCAGACCATGTGACTTCCCTTGTGCATCTCAGGAACAAGAAGCTCCCTAATCACAAAATCTCAAGACATCAGTTGGATCCTGTGAGCTGACGTTATCAAAACAAAACAATGGCAAGCCAGAAATCATGAAATTCTCAGCGAGTAATGTGCTTCCTTCTAACATTTAGTGAACTTCCAAAAGTCTTTTTGTCAGAAGCATTTCAACATTAGATGGAAGAAAATATGCTTGAGGCTGCTAAATTCTCCTTCAGTACAAATTTGTATTTTTCTATGACTTATTCAGCCATTTGTATTTTGTTTAACATGTAGCATAAAGGGAACTATATCTGAATTTCATTATAGAACCCTGCATTGTAAATGACAACAAAATAACCTTGAATCATGAAGATCAGAAAAGATTGATGCAGTATCACTCCTACGCAGTAGGTTGGCTAAGAATAGGGGAGACACTTAACTGTGATCTGTTAAGCTTGCACTTTCCCAGAAGGTGCGATGTTACGCTCGGTAAGATAGAGCCTGTTGTCTGATGTGTGTGTGCTCAGGCTTACTGCAGGCCCATTCACGCCAGAGATCCACTAATACCTTCTTCTAAAACCCTTATTTTTGTGACCTGTGGCTGGTGTGCTGCTGCGAGCCAAAGATCAGGTGTACATTTCAGTCCTCTTACGTGTTTGACAAGCTTTCTGGCTGAGTTCAGTATCATTGACGTACGCTGTCCTAGCACATGATGCTGGCTGTTCCGCCTTGTTAACATGTGAGAGCCTTTCTAAGTGTATCCCCTGGTTTAGTTGTTGTTGTTATTTTGTTGCTCTTCTTGTGTTTTGTGTGAAATAGTAAAAATGAACACTGATCCAGGAACAGAGGTCAGACTATTCATAATTTGACTTAATTACACCAGCCAGTATTCAGATCATTCACTTAATTAAAAGCAGCAAATGTTATTAATGTATAAAAATAATAATAACCAGACAAATGAGCCTGAAGCATCAAAAGTAAAAGTAGTCCATGCAGACAATTACAGTGAGTGTTGTACTTTTATATTATTCAATTATATTATGCATAAACGTAGCAGCTGCTCACAGGAAGTTAATTTAGCTTCTATATTCTGTCTGGAAATCTGGAAAAACAATCCCACCACAAGGTCCATTTTGTAGCTGTGCTGGTGCTTTCGATCATATCACACCTTCATCAGCAGTTTGGCTAGTTGTTGTTCTGGCACTGGTCAAGTTGGCATCTTTTCTCAGCACTTTAAGACTTCATCATCCATGTTGTTTTAGAAGCTGAGGTTCGTACTTCATTGTTGGCTTTGGAAACAGCAGCTGAGAAAACAAGGTCCATTTAGTAGTGGCTTTGGTCTACGACTCCATGAAAAAAGTTAGTAAATTAACCCTGTGGTAAGAATATTTTGTCCACTACTGTTTCCAAGGTCAAAAATGACTTTTGACCCTCATAATAAAAAATAAACAAAATTTCCAGCTCTTTACATGAACAGAACAATAGCTGTGAAATATACATGATCTGATAGATTTGTCTTTTTGTTGTATTTTACAGGAACATGATCCCGTCAAATCTAATTGAAGCAACTTTTCAGCAGGTGAGTGGACAAAGGGAGGAAACTCAATATGGATTGTACATTACAGTTCATTCATTCAATGTTCAATATCCAAATATATAACAACTTGGTGTGGTTGTTCTCTTTCATCTCACTCCAGTATCGAACAGACCTGGTTCCCATTGTGCAGAGCTCTGATGCAAAAGAGTCTCAGGCCAACTATGTATATGTCATGCCCGACTACCACAACCCTCAACTGGGCCACCCAGTCTTCCTGGAGATCACGCCTGCTCCAGACATCAAGTATAAAATCGTCCCCAGTACCAGCAAGGGCATGAATGTACTGGGGATCGTCATCTTCTCGGCCACCATGGGTAAGACATCCACACAGCTCATTAAATCACAAAAAAATCCTTATTTATTAAGTATAATGCTTAAGGTACTACTTTCTAATAACCCCCTTTAAATAGTTTATAAATTGTAACCAATGGCTTTATTGATTGTTACTAAATCTTATCAGGTTGTGAAAAATCCCGATAGCTATGTGTTTACGCTGTTCCAACATGAACATGGCTCTTTAGTTCATCAAGACTTTCAAACCTTTTTCTAGAACAAGCTAATTATTTTATTAGAACGTGATTAACAACTTTTTTAATGACCAGTGGTAGTATTCGTTCTTTACTTAAGTAAAAGTACAAATGTTTTTTCAGTAAAATATAGCGTACTTTAAGTTTCTGCATAAAAATGACCTCTGCAATTGATATATAACATGGGATTGTTTCCTATGCATCAGATTGTGTTAAAGGGTTAGGTTCTGCTTTACAAATTTGTACTAATTTTTTAACTATTCTCTAATGATTGCATGTTTATGAAATGTTGGATAATTTGACCTTATTGGGCCTTAAGAGGAAAAAATGGTGGAACTCAACCTACTCATAGACATTATAAACATGACAAAAGGACAGTCAGTCAATTTTGTTGTTTATTTTACTAAAATGTAATGGAGAATAAATATAAAATAGCCATTAATAGAATTACTCAACTAAAGTACAAGTATCTCAAGATTGTACTTCTACTATATAGGCATATATCTTATCTATAAAGCATGACTAAATTGTTTATTAACCATTAGTTAAGTTTACTTACAATTTACAAACCTTTTATCAGGGGTGACTTGTACAAAAAAGCACATATAAATGTACTGTTTGTTCACAGGTCTGCTGCTGGGGAAGATGGGAGAACGTGGAGCGCCGCTAGTCAACGTGTGCCAATGCATCAACGAGTGTGTAATGAAGATCATCAACGCTGCCATGTGGTAAGATTTAACTCTTACACACACATTATTGGAGAAAAATACTATTGTGTCACGCACATATATCCAAAAACAGAGCCAGATTATATCTAAAAATAAATCTCAGCGTCACTGAAGTGTCCTTACTGCTTCTCAAGGGAGCTGTTGTGTCGACTTTGGGTTGGATTACATTCGTGTGAACGGCGCACAGGTGCTCTTTCATAAATGAGATTAGCGCTGAATAATCGTAAATGGTGGACACTTGCGAAAAGATTGTGGCCACGTGAACATTACACCCGCATGTGATATTTGAACATCTCATTCCAAAGTCGTGGGTATTAATCTGCTGCTGTAACAGCCTCCTCTCCTCTGGAGCCTGGCTGAGTGGATTTGCTCACACTCAGCCACAAGAGCATTAATGAGGTTGGGCACTGATGCTGGTGCCAGATAAGGCTCACTGTCTGCACTATCATTAATCCCAAAGGTGTTGAATGGGGTTGAGGTCAGTCAAATTCTTCCACACCAAGACTGAAAACCCTTTACTCAAGTTAAGGCCTTTTCCCAGACATGCTGTCATAAAGTTTTAAGGTTCAGAGGTTTTATTTGTTACACGCTCATGCAATGTGTGCACATGTGTCATAATGAATAAGAGTCACTAAATACTTTAAAAATAATTGGAAGCACACAGGTCTTAAATATTATTGTATACTGTTGCATTAACATGTCCCTTACTGGTACTAAGACGCCCAACCCAAACAATAAAAAACAGCTCCACACCAAAAGAAAAATATGTGCAGTAGGTCTATATATAGTTTTTAGCCACATAATGTAAATAAATGCATCACAGGCTAATAAAACAATGTCTTTGTAGAGTAAAGCTCCACGTTTGAACCTTTTGTCCTGCTTCTCCCTGCAGGTACTTCCCCTTCGGCATTGTGTTCCTTGTGGCAGGGAAGATCCTGGACATGCACGACCCGGCCCACCTGGGAGAGAAGCTGGGCATGTACTTCATCACAGTCCTGTCTGGTTTGTTTGTGCACGGCCTCATCCTGCTGCCTCTCTTCTTCTATTTCTTCACTCGCAAAAATCCGTTCCCCTATATCAGAGGGCTGCTGCAGGCTCTTGTCATCGCACTGGCCACGTCATCCAGGTAAGAGGAGACAATGACAGATGTAGCTCATTGTCTTGGTTCTCTCTATTTCAACCTTAAAAATATGTAGTCTAAGGACATCCTACCAGTTCTGATTGATCATCTTTTTAAAGAAGCCCATTGAGTACCCAGACCTGACCATTTCCTCTTGTTCTCTTCCTCTGCAGCTCGGCCACATTGCCAATCACTATGAAGTGTCTCCTGGAGAATTGTGGTGTGGACCGGCAGATCGCTCGCTTCGTGCTCCCAGTGGGAGCTACCATTAACATGGATGGCACAGCCCTGTACGAGGCAGTGGCGGCCATCTTTATCGCTCAGGTCAATGAGTATGACTTGGACTTTGGCCAGCTGGTCACTATTAGGTGAGAATTAAAACTGAGCTCATTAGCCTGCCAGTATAGGTTCTCTGTGTAGAAAACCTATGTATTTTACATCCATAACATCTCGGCTCTTGTCTCACCAGTATTACAGCAACGGCAGCCAGTATCGGGGCAGCTGGGATACCTCAAGCAGGTCTGGTTACCATGGTGATTGTCCTGACCTCTGTGGGATTACCGCCTGCTGACATCTCGCTGATTGTGGCCATCGATTGGGTTCTGTAAGTCCCACAGAAATGATTACGCTATCTACAGTAGAGCATCAGTGGGTCATATAGGGCCATTTGGGGCACCGTGTAAATGATTTTTTTTTACATCTCATTCTCAGTGATCGGTTCCGGACGATGATCAACGTTCTTGGTGATGCCTTAGCTGCTGGGATTATGGCTCATTTATGTAAGAAGGACTTTGAGAGAGCCGCCACTGCTGCTACAGGCACTCCCACACCTTCTGCCAATAACGGAGGTGGCCCCAAAAGGGTAAGGAGGACAGTTTGTATTTGTTCAGGTCAAAGTGCACATGCATGTGAGGATTTAAAAGCCCAAAAAAACTTGATTTGAAATCTTAAGCATTTCTCTATTACATTAAATATTAAATATCCAAGACACGTTTTAGGAAAACAAGACTTCTGAGTTCTGTGAGGTTGTGATTAGACCTGATCTTGAGAGTCTGTACCAAATGTCGTGGCAATCCTACTAATGGTGAGCCATTTAACTTAAAGTCACAAGTGTCAACCGAATAGGGGTGCTAGAGAAAAGGTCAGAGGTGTTACGATCCAACAGTTGTTGAGGTGTATGTATTTGTGTGTGGTTTGGACAGACAGAACATATAGAAACAACACAACAACTGTTATTTTGTTAAAACTCTAATTGGTCCATGGGAATATGTGACATTCCCTTTTTCCAGTCCACTGAACCCACTGAGAACCAGTGAGAAATTAGTTAAACAGTTTCTGAAACTTTAGCAGAAACCTTTGTGTTCATGGCGAACTCTTTAGCTAAATTATTAGTAAGAAGCTGATACAGAAAATATGTTTTCTGGGCTTTCAATTAGGTCATGATACTTAAAATATGGAAGTTTTTAACCCTGTTTTCATGCAATTCTAGAAAAATCCAACCTCTGAGAACTGCTTTTACTTAACTAACTGTACTGTTGGTGATTTGTTCCCTACAGAGAGACACAGTCATCTCCTTTGGTAATCAGAGCGTGGCGATGTCTGATGCTCCTCTTATTGCACACCGTTGCGATTACGTGTTTGAAGTTGATGGAGACAACGTGCTGGAAAGACCTGTGGCCTGCTACAACCTCTGCCAAGTCTGAGACACATTTATAGGATGGACAGCAAGGGAAACTGCCTTGTACAGCCCTCATAGATTGACCTCTTGGGACCAAAGGGACCATCATCTGAGGCCTGGAAAGACCAAGTTTTGTTAAGTCCTGTTAGTCATATATGAGACCAATGATCAAGTATATTGTGGTGTCAGGGTTTAGCGGTGGAAATGGATTTCACCTGTGCCATGTTGAAAACAAGAAAACCTTCATTAATTGATGTACTGTATGTTTCCATTCGGTTTAGACAGGAGTTTCACATGTACCCAGTTTTTAAACAGACACTCTGAATGCACCTGCAGACATGATAAGGACATGCATTAGATAGCGGAGTCAGTGGAGATTCATAGTAGGGCTGTTAAAAGTTTGATCGTAGGTTTAGACTTAAATCAAGGTTTTGAGTTGCCTTAACATGATCTCAGTTTTGACAATAATTCTGAGAACTTTGAAAGACTTGAAAGTAAACAGAAACAGATAAACGACAAGCAAATTCATTGTGTGAATGAAGAGAACCTTTATGTTAGAAAATGGATTTATGGATATATATAGAAGAAACACTAATATACGAGTTTGAATATTTACATGATGCTGATTAGATCATTTGTTTTTATACCTTTGCTTTTAATTTTGTGTTCCATTTTTTCTAATAAAAAACGGTTGTATTGCATGCTGTTTTTTTAATCTACACACACACACACCCCTTTTGGATAAACATTTACAAAATGATATATATAATTAAAGTTGAATAATATAGGAGGAAAGTAATTACACAAGTTAGATTAAATTTGTGAGGCTGATCCTTTGTATATTTTCTACCACAATGACATAAAAGTAGTGAGCAGGCTATCAAAGTTAAAAATGTCCAGCTTTTGTGCAAGTGGCACATGAAAGAGTTGGTTCAGGACATCTTATTGATAACTTTAAGCCGTGTTTTCTATCATTAAGCTTGAGTTAAAGAGTCTCTTTAGGTGAAAAATGAACACAGACAATAAAAGTGCTGCAGGAAACTTACTCAGAGTTGATGGTGGTCTAGTACAGTAAATGTACTGTATATGCAGACATGTCTCCCCCATCTGGTCTCAGAAGGTAATAACTGGGCCAATACCACGTGACCAGCTGAAGGATAGGTGACATTACAAGATGCATAATCCCTCTTCCTGTAACCACAACACAAATGCTACTAAATCATGTTTTGTTGCTTTTGGGTTCTGTCAGTTAAATTATGTTTGAGCTTGTTATGTTGATGAGTAAAACAGGAATACTGTCACCTTACAATAATGCTAAACTTAAACATGTAAAACAATGATATAACATTCACATGTGCATACATTTAATAGGTTGTCAAGAAAATCACTTACAGCAAATCCACAATAAGCATCTGAAGAGACTTTTAATTCTTTCAACTTTGAAAAGCCACCATATTTTTATTGAAATGATCCAATGTTAGAAGACATTTAATGAACTTCAACTTAGTGTCCTTCAAAAACCAATAAAAATAAAGATCAATCATTAAAAACACTCCAATAAAGTAACAAGTATGACCGCATACATTGTCAAATAAATATCTGTGCCTCCTCGGATGTAAAATACACCATTTCCACTTATAAATTAAGGCGGAATGCAGTTTATTCTGACTGCCCCTTAAAACAAATTCACTTGCATCTTTCATGCAATTCCAACTAGACTGCTGAGAAAACTAAGCAGTAACATAAAACGTCAGTAGAAAAAAGAAATTATAAAAAAGATGACAGTCCAAGACTACAACAACTTTCTATTACCTGCTTTGAGCAAGTCAGGAAATATTGCACAAAGTTAAGGATTGTGACACAAAAATAACATGGAAATACTAAATCAAAAGCACTTTTAAGACCAAAATCTGAAGCATGTGATGGGAATACTCCTTTCAGAGGGGGCACACTGGGGATTGAAGAGGCATTTAATGAAGCTTCAGGGGAGTTATTGCTGGAAAGAAAACTGATTTTAAAACTGAAATCTAAAAAGTGTGAGCAGGTTCCCAACAATCATTTGCTAATTTTAACTATCACCAACAGCTCCTCTGTTAAATTTGTGGTCAGATTAAATAAAAAAAACAATTACCATTGCTAATGCTCCAACCACCTTGTAGAACAAGAATCTACCAAAATTCATTGAAAGATCAGCTGTGATATGCGAACGATCTTTTGTACTTGGATGATATAAGAAGTGTTTTACTGAGCAAGTCAATGCAAAACCCTCAATAGTTAAAGCAATCCCCCATTAGGCAAAGATCAGAGCAATGAGTTTGGGTATAAAGGCCTGTGTCTGCAAGTGAAGAGTGCATACTTATGTGCTGTGTTGAAATATCAAAACACTGCAGACGCACAACAAATCTGGTTGAGCTGAAAAATCGGATTCAATCTAAATGTAAATCAGCCGGGTATCAAAATGCAGGTTTACTGAGCCAGGTACGATTGGGTCAATAAATAAGCCTGACATTCGACTCTGCTGAACGACCGTACCTAAAGTGCCAACATACAGCTTCAGCTTGCCAGTTCCGTTGCTCCTCAGTGGTTCAAACTCATCTGGCTATCTCAGAAAAGTTGCTTCATGAAATGTCTGCTGGACCGTCACTTCCCTTGAAATGTCTGCGTACAGGTTAAATAACCTTATCTCAACTAACATTGGTCCACATATGGTTACAATTAAAGCCTGTCTCAGATGTTTAAAACCCTGCAGTAGAAACACTTTTTGTAACATCTTGTTTTTTGCTTGACCAGGGATCTTTTATCAGCAGTGCAGATTTGATTCTTGAAAAATAATAGAACAAAACTCCAAATCAAATCTAAAAAGGTAAATAAAAAAAGAAACAAACCAAACAAAACTTTCAGCAAAAAGAAATAAAATTTAATGGTTTATGCTCAAAGTGAAACAACCAAAACAAAAGAAAGGAAGAAAAGAAAGCAACTCTAAACTGAAATCATTAACAAAGGCCATTAATTTATCTCCAAACTTGAGATAAGCACTCGTTAAAACAAGTTTGTAACTTACAGTTTAACAAACAAAAATCTATGCTTTCAGAAAACAAAAAAAAAATGTTTTAAACAAAAAGAAAATAACTCAAATAAAAGAGAAAACAAAACAGAACACAGACTGAGCCAAAGTGATGTTGCTCTCAGTCCGCATCAATAACCTTAGTACCTCTTCAAAAAAAACAAAAAGATCCAATAAAAGGTGTAAATTTACCTTTTTGAAAATCTGCTCAGAAAACTCTTCTGGGATTATAGCATCAAATCTCTCTCTGCTTTTGGTCCATTTTAATTCCCTACTCATTGACTGGGGTTCATATTCAACAGGACTCTCCTGAAATACAACTCATAATAAAAAGACACTTTACACAGGGATAACAAAAAATGAAAACATTCCCCTCCAGAGCTCGTCATGTTTAAAACCGTTAACCTGGTGGGAGGGTGAGCCAAAAAAAAAAGAGAATCTGATTAACATCAAAAAGACTGATATTCATGGTAACCTAAAACAGATTGGTTAAAAGTGCTTTGCTCTTAGATTAACTCAAGACAGTGAGTGGTATTGTAGGTCTATGTGTCCACTGGATGATCATTTAAGGCATCTATATCTACTTATGACGAGGACCCAGACCCAGAGCGTAGCTTTTTCAGAAAACACTAACAACCACTGGCTACGAGCAAAATATTGTTTTTCCCCTTCTTTAGACTAAATCATCTACTAAGGTGTCGACACTTTGAGAACAATTTGCAGGCCTTTCCTTGCGCTCCGTATTTTCAGTGCACTGCTAAGGACCGTTTTCCTGCTTCCTTTATCTTGTCCCAACAGTTATACATGCAACATATAAGACAATATTTTAGCTTTTTAGATAATTTTAGGTTATCTTGGGGATATCATGGGATTATGCCTTCTCCATTCCCTCCCTAAAAATTAAAACTACCATGTGTCCTCAAGCCCCAAGCAGGAGTATAAAGATGGAAAAAAAAAAAAAACAAAAAAACACTTTTAGACAAATACAAAGGTGCAGAAGAGTGAACATCTCATTTAACTCTGAATACACTAAAACCCAAACATATGTGTCAGACAAACTCCTGCTCTACAATAAAAGCCTGGCACAGGTCATTTCCATCTCTCCTCTACACCCGATTGTCCAGCTCTCTCTACTTGTGGCCCTTGCTGGTCTTAAAGGACACTTGCAGTATCTTGTCTCCAAGCCGGTAGCCGTTCAGGCTGGCGATGGCCATGGCCGCCTCCTCGTAGTTTGTCATGGTAACGAAGCCGAAGCCCTTGCACTTGTTGGTGTTGAAGTCTCGGATCACCTTGACGTTGGTGACCGCGCCGAAGGGGCCGAACATCTGCCAAAGGATACTCTCGTCGGCATCCTGGCCCAGGTTGTAGATGAAGATGCACCAGCCCGAGGTGGAGTTCCCGGGGACGCTGACGCCTCCCATGCTGCCCATGTGATCAACAGCCATGGGAGAGAACCTAGAAATGAGAATATGTGGAGTACCCGAAGTGAAAGCCTGTCACAACCACAGCAGTTTCTTGAAGAATATATGACCTGCAACTAATTATTATAGAATTAAATTATAATTATTATTTTTTTTTAATGCTCGTCACACTCTCCCAAAGCTCAAGTTGATATTATATTCAAATGTGTTGTTTTGTTCGACCAACAGCCGAAAAATCAAAGATATTCCATTAACTATCACAAGACTAAGCAAAACAGCAAATTTGAGAGGCTCAAAGCAGATTTTTACAACAACAAAATGTTTTTTTTTTACATGTACTTCTGTGATATGAATTAAAACTCCAGCAAAAAACAAGCAGTGTGGTTTCTCAACATGTTATACATTCCTTTGTCCGCCATGCTTAAATTTGTTCTATTTGTTTTTTTAAATGAACATCTGAGTTGTTAAAAACCCATCTTTCCTTTCAAGATCAGCTTCTTTGTGTTTTAGATTTGAATGACGTGTTTGCTGTTTTTCTAAGTCAACATATGTCCCCTAGTGTTATGTACACTGACTCTGTAGATAACAGAGTTATTGGCTATCAAAAGACTAAAAGCAGAAAAAGCAATGGCAACCATACTATATTGGTGACCAGACACATTGACTAACTACATCGCTTACGAAAAAGGAAACATGGCTTAAAGTAAGTCAGATACTCGGTGGATGTAAACGTTCAAAACTTGTCTTACCTAAACCGCTGTGCCTGGTGGTGTAAGGGCCCCCGAAGCGTCGGGACTGGTTGTGGTAGAGCTGCGAGATGAGCTGCGTGTTCTTCGCCTGGTTTGGGTTGGCAGCGAATTTCACCGTGATAGGCTCAGCCGCTCCAGGTGGTTTCTGGCCATTCAGATGTTTGACTGCTTCCTCCGCCTCTGCCCGCTTGTCAAACCGGATGAAAGCCACCCCCCGGGACCCACCTATGTACAATACAGCAGCTGGTGACCGGCCTGTTCTGATACAAGCAACGTGGCTACTACTTTTTTTTTTGTCTTTTTGTCAAACAAAGACTGTAACTGGAGAGAATTTTTGAAAAGCAAGGAAGTCATTCACCTGTCGTACCTGTGGCCTGATCAACAAGTACACGAGAATTAATGATGTGTCCATAACGTGAGAACATGTCCTCTACATCCTTCTGGGTCATGGACTTTGGCAGGCCGCTGATATATAGGTTGGCATCCTTTATTGTATCAGAGCTGGGGCGTGCGTATGAAACCTGGCAACAGGGAGCAACAATTGTCTGATTAAAACTCTACTGATACTCATGTACAAAACAAAGTAAAACAAAAAAAAAAACTAAGTACAAATACTACTTTAATTCTATCAAACTGTTTGAAATTGTAACATTTCTTTTGGATTTACAATGGCAATTATAATTAGGTGTTTTATAAGTTACAATCATCAACTCCTTCATCTGAAAGGGTTTGTCTATTTATTTAAAAAAAAAAAACCAACACTTTTGAACTAAAAAGTTATAAAAAATAAATGAAATGATCTGATAAGCAAACTGTCATCTAAGTGGTTTAAAAGGTATCAAGTCTTTGGTCTGAGCAAAATGAGTGGAGTCAGAAGCATAAAAGAACACTACAGCAACAAAAAATGAAATCAAACTGATCAAAAGGGGTACTTTTTTTTAAGGAATTAAATACATGAAATACATTGAATTTGACAGAATGTGTCAAATAAAATTAAAGTCAAACTCAACAGACATGTCAGATAGGGCAGTAAGTGAGCTGTAAAAAGCAGTATCACTTCCTCGGGCTGACATGTACTAGCTAGTTAGCGGACAGCACAGGAGCCACAGGAGTGTTATATGACATGACATCTTTGGTTTGAGAATTGTAGAACACCTTATTGCACGTTACCTTGATAGTTTTGGACTGTAGCCTTAGTCCATTCAGTGTACTGATAGCTCTGTCTGCATCACTAGGGTTAAGATAGTTAACAAATCCGTACCCTAAACTGTGGCCTAGAGAAAAAAAAAGGAAAACAATAAAATAAAACAAAAAACGTTGTATAGTTAAAAAAATCTGCAAACAAATAAATATTTAAAAACAAAAACAAATCTTAACATTGCATGATAGTCTAAACAAACAAACAAACAAACAAACAAACTGTCTACAGTTAAACAGGGCTGGACTGGTTGGAATAAATAAAACCTTTGTGGTGGTGAAAAATTTGAACAAACTACTAACCAACTCAAACAGGAAAACAATTTGGGATATATTTCAAACAAAAATTACATTAGAAAAATCACAGAGGAGCCAAAACACGGGGCTTTAGTATTATCCTCCCCATAAAGACAAGGTTATTTGAAAATGAGCGAAGTCATTAAGCTGAACCACCACTGACATATTCAGAGGTTGTAGCCACTTTTTTTCTTTTTTTTTTTAAGTCTGTAACACAAATCTTTTGCCATTTAAAACAAAATCTCGTGTTAAAAGCGTCGATCTGGTCTGTCACAGGTCTTATCGCTTTAGAGTGTATCATACCTGCAACTTTGTCTCGAATCAGCTTGGCAGACTCCACCTCTCCGATGCTGCTGAACAGGCTCCGCAGCTCGTCCTGCGTCATGCTCTGAGGCAGGTAGTTCACTATCAGGTTGGTCTTGGCGTCCTTCCCTCGTCCCCTCCCATGTGGTCTTCATAACCGTTTGACATGTCATACACCTCCTGCAGGTCAGCCAGGTGGGCCGAAAAAACACAAAGCAAGGTAAGCACACGAGTACATAGAGATAGAGCTGTGACGATTGGCCGATTAACAGAAACGTCCACCATGTTTGTCATTTTTAAAAGCAAAAAGGGCAAACATTTAATGTGTGACGAATTAATATTTCCTCTTATGTATGTTATGTTTGGATTTTTGACTGTTTGTTGATTCAAACAAGCAATTTGAATATGTTGGGAATCTATAATGGGGATGTTATAGATTAATGGATACTGAAAATGACCATTAAGTTCCTAAAGGCTGTCAACTCTATAACGAAATGACACTAAAGAAAAATCAATTTAATACAAATTACTTTCAAATTAAAGTAGCCAGCTGGTCAGTGGCCAAAATAGAATCAACAATCAGTGTCCCATAGACTTCCTATAATTTATACTCTTCAGGCCTCCGTGATCTCGCCTCTATCCTGCTACCTCAAACAACCCCATTACATCACTGACAGGGACACAATAACACACAAACTAGAGCATACAGTGAGTACAATAACACAACATGTGCATGCCGTCTGGAATATTTTAATTATTAAAAGATGCCCCCCCCCATTTCTACTCTTTCAAAAGACGAGTCTGTTTGTGGTTAATCTCTCAAACATTAAAAAAGGGACATAGAATAATCAGTTGACTGGTGGACTGAATCTTCTCAAAAAGCGTGAAAAGTCCCTACTTTTCAAAAGGTTCAGGAACTAATGAGTCTGCAGGACTGACTGGCCAACTTATGTGCAGCTTCATTCATAAAAAAAAGAAGTACTGCAGTAAAGCTTTAGGACGAGATGTCGACGAGATTTTTTTTGCTTAACGTTAAAAACAAAGTCAGACTTTGTTGAAGGCCTCTAAATCTTTTATTTTTTTAAAGAGCAAGAGAAAGAAAGAGGAAGAGTGTGTGAGTGTGTGTGTGTGTGTGTGTGTGTGTATGGGCAATAAACCTGAGTTAACAAGAGAGAGAGAGATAGGGAGCTGCATTGAGTGAGCAAAGCAAGTAAACATAGCAAGTAAACATGAGAAATCAAACTATTTGTTTTAGGAATTGCTTATGGAAACTGAAATATATAATCATAGCACTGCATATATTTTTATTCATTTGTTAGATCCAACTCAAACACCATAATCAAATGACAGCTAATACAAAAAAAACCCAACAGGACTATGTGTTGTCGTTTCCACGTGTTTCTGTTTAAACAGTGCCGCCACTTAAACAGTGAGCTCTCTAATTTGCAGAATCTTCAGTTCTTAAAATAGGACGGTAGAATAGTGTACAAAAGGGACCTTTAGTTTCCAGTTTGGCTCCATAGTCCATAGTTCACAATACTTTTTGGTCAAATGGGGATAAAGTGTGTCCAAGCAGTGCAATTACCGGTTCTCACTGAGGTTCAAAGTCACACAGTGGTAACTAATTATATTACACAAGCACGTGACTGGATTTAAGCTGCAAATAGGTGTCAATGTAGTGGTTTACACTAAGCCACGTTCAAGTTTATACAATGGAATACCAGGCAGTATAAAGACCACACACACTTGTTTTACATTTGCAAAGTAGGCAAGTAACTCTGCAGTCTAGTCTGATAATCAGCGTCTCGGATTAGTTAAGGTGAAGTGGCCACAACTAGAATTGTGCCTGGTTTCAAAATACTTTAAAAAGTGGCTTCCGCTATCTGTTCAGCAGAGCGTGTCCAGGCCTGAAAATGGAACCAGTCCAGCGGTCAACCTGACAGAGGTCCATTCATGCTAGAGAAGGGTTGCGATTGTGTATTCTGGTGGGTAAGATACACCGCCTGAGTGTATGAATGAGAGTCCTGTATTAAACCAGTAAACATGGACATAGCCGGTGGGAGCTGGCGTGTGTGTTTTTTTATTTCTATAAACGCTATCTCGCTTATATTAAATCATTTGTTCCAGCAAAATAATAACAAATCACTGTGTACAGTCATAACATCTTTTGTCCAAATTTATAATAATGCTCTGTCCAATTTCCTGCATGAGGTTCAACTTTATAGTGAGTGTGTTGTTCAACGGCATCAACAAGAAAAATATCCGATTGTACTGTTAACAATCAGTTGATGCGGTCATACTCGGTAGAAATGTTGAGCTGAGATCTCATACTCACTTTCAAGTACTTAATGTGTCCTCGACGAACTGCCATGAAGACACTTCACTGCTCCTGAGGCTGGGTGGGGAGAAGACAAAAGTCAAACTGTCAATGTGGCAGTCAGCACAAAGGCTAACTTGCCGTCTGAGGAACAAGATATTAAAAAGGAAATATATGCTTAACAATCCAGATAAGATAGCGGACAGGCGGCGGAAATGTCTCATACACTACAATAAAAAGGGACTGTTTACCCAATTTCATTGCATTTCCTTTGCTGACTAGAAGCATGAGAGCTTTCCATTCACCATCTTGCTGCACTGATGAGCCATATCTGTAGGTAGCTGGCACTACCTCTTCTGTAATCAATTAACTGTTTATCAGGAAATTATTCTGCATGTAACTTGACAGCAAATACTCGTTTGTATGATCTGCAGTATGGACTTTTCTGGATTGTAGCTTCAGCCAGCACAGGTCAACAAGGTGGGCAGCCTCATACAATAGTCAGATGGGATAAAACAAGACATAAAGAGAGAAGCCAGGTACATCCACATTTTATTTGCCCATTTTAAGGCTGTATTAAGTGTCACTGACACAACCACAGTGTGATCACAGCCCACATTAAGAAACTCCAGATGAAACAAAACAGAAATAAAACAAATGATGTAAGCTTGTGTCCACATCATTAATGTCTCAAAGACTCAGCAACAATAAAAGCAATACGTTTTCTGTATTCATTCATTCATTCATTCATACATACATACTAAAACATTGGTGGCCAACTATTAAAATGGAGAACGCATGGGTATGTTGTGATGAAAATCAATTCAATGGTGCTCCTACAGTTTTTAAGCACCAGTACTAGTCTAGGAAGGAGTGGAGCTGTTGTGACTGGAGGGTCGGGCATTTGAATGAATGAATGAATGAATGAATGAATGAATGAATAACTCAGGTACATTAGAAAAATCCGCTGCTTTCTCTGAATGAGCAACCTTAATCTAGCTTGTTTAGCAGCAAATACTTGAAACAGCAGCTGTCAGAAAACAGTGTGATGTGCGTCCAATATTTCACAGTGCTACAAATGGGCGACATTTCCTTCACGGTACCGCCACAGCCCTGCTCCAGCGATGATGGCTAACATTAACACACAACAGACGTCGCTTAACGTGGCCTCCTGCAACCACAACCTCTCGTTTAACGGTGCAGCCTTGTTTTGTTTTATTATTATTATTATTATTACAGCTTCAACTCACGGGGTTGATCTGGAAACGTGTACAGCGGCCTGACTTAGCGTTGCTAGCATTAACAAGCCACCATGCTCGCTCCCTTCTGTGATAACAAGGGCAACCCTTAAAAACATATGTCCAAGACAGGCCAGGCAACAAAACATGGGCGCTGTGTTTACGACCCCTAAACCCCAGTGCACACAAACACTCATACTAAAAAAAACAGAAGACTTAAATGACGTGGCGACCTTTTGCCGGCTAGCTAACGTAAGAGCACCGAGACCCTATTTTGGAGAGCGTGGGATCAACGCATTTCAGTCCCCGCGCTTAAACCACAGCGGCCTGCTAACAGGCCACAGGAGGCTAACGTTAGCCGGCTGCAAGGGCCGCGGGAGAGAGGCATGGCATTCGCATTTAGCAAACATCGACATATCAAAGTATACAGTTAAGAGGCTTCGTGGAAGACCTTACCAGCTTTTAGGGGGGGGGGTTTTTTTTTTTTTTTTTATTATTTATTTTTTGCTCCTTTTTCTTAGCGACGTTCCCTTCCCTCCAAGTCGGCCTCACGTTAGTAAAGAAACAGACGGTGGAGCTACGTGACCGGTGCCGCCACGCCCACTCGCGTCCAGCCACGCCTCTGCAGGAGAGACAGCGTGGTCAACACATCAACACGATCCGCGGGTCAACACGGACTGTTGCTGTCACAGAGCTGTACCCTCCCCATGTAATAACAATGTGCTATTAGTTTGATGCAACTCCATAGATCATTTTTAATTTGTAAGGAATTATAATGTCATCAGGATTTTAAAATGTTTCCTTTTTTTTTTTCTTGGAGATATTAACTTTTGATTAATTTGAATAAAACATGGCTGTAACAGACATTATTTTCCTGCAGCAACATGATTTAGGTCTTGTATGCAGTGTTGTAGGCGTACAGTGGGGAAAAAAGGCTTGCTGCAACATAAATAATGTATTAGTCATAGAGTTTACCCTGATGTGCTGTTTGCTTTTCCAGCTTTTATGGGAATTGCTTACAAGTTGACCACCAAACATAATAAAGCTCAGTTTTAACTTTTCAATACTTATAATACATATTAGGTTTTAATAAGTTTAGGAAAGATAAAACAATTATTTCAGTATTCAATTTTGCGATAATCAACAGGATAACTAATCATTTTGGAAGCACTACAATTATTTCATAAGTGTCCATTATGATAAAAACAAAGACTAGAGCTTAAACAAGATGCTGATTAATCAGTGTATTGAGGTGCAGGTTCAGGTACAGTGTGGTATGTAGTACACATACTTGGTATATTGTAATGTTTGCAGAGACACTCTAATTTTAGGTACAATGTATGAGTGTATATACAGAATGAGACAGGGAAATATAAATATAAGATTATGACATATGCAATACAAGTGTAATATCAGCACAGTGCAAACAAACTAGCTTTAGTTTTAGAAATTCAGAAATTAACTCGCTGCTTGTGGCAATTTCAGACAAATAAAATTTAAAAATATCACAGAGACAGTAAAAGGTGATCTGTAGGTAAGGCCTATACCTTAAACCTGATGGCAACTCATATTCACCAAACAGAAGATGTGAAACATCATGAAGAACTGACCTGACATGCAACAGTATATTTAAAGCAATAACCAGTTTCCCAGAAATTATTGTTATCTTTTTGGCATCTTAAATACCAATAATTAATATCTTTTACCACTTTTATGTTACATGTTGTGTAATGGGATAGAATAAAGCTGTATTAACAACAGGAACAACCATTCTAATAACAATCCCAATTAAAATGTGATGCACATTTACGCCCTGTGATTTGACATGCTATGCAGTATTATCGTATCTGTTTGAAGCTCTCTCATTTCCCACAGCGTCTTTAGTGTTTATCCAGTACTTGATATTGATTTCGCATTAATAGTTGGTCCCTCATCAGCTGTGCCACCACCAGAAACAGAACAACCTGCATGATAAGAGGAAAGAAAAGTGGAAGATTAACTGCCAAATTTAAAAAAAAGTTCATGAATGAACTCCTGAAACTTAACTGATTAATTTTTTCATTCGAATAATTAAATGCCACCGTACTTCAGAGTGCAATTAATCAAAATGTCAGTGTTAATTTGTAATGAAGAGTGCTGTGTATAAAATATAATTAGTGGCAACCATAGTACGCTAACTGGCTAACATCAAACGTATTAGTGGACCATTTAGCAGCCAAAGAGACAGATATTTCCCTCAGAAAAACGGAGCTAAAAGGGGAGTCAATGTTGGACTTAAATTCACTGGGTGGTCAGAAACATGACAAATAAATGCTAATGTTGCCCTGTTATGCTGGATGTGTGAATCTGAAAATGTTGTGCAGTCTTACGCACCTCCACCCCAAAAACCACTGGGGCGCTCCAGAAGATAAAGCTCAGCACAAACTGCAACGCCATCTCCAGCTTCACCTGGCAGCCCTGAAAGAGAGAGACGTTCAAAATAAAGACAGAGAAACAGAGGGGATCTGTTTAAACATCCACCCTGGAGCTTTTTTGATTCACATGTCTACCTGTGTGTAAAGCTGCCATGGTTGGTCCACAGTGCCATTGCAGGAGCGGAAAGTAGAGTTGCAGCAGCTGGACGGAACCGAGAGTCCTCCAGTACGGTTAAACCAGGAGGTTTCCAGCCAATCCTTGTAGTCATGGACACCACAACAGTGCAACTAACAGGAATCGAACAAGAAGATACCCTATCACTATCTAATCAGAATAAAATCAAACCAAAATATCTCAGTTTGAAGCACAACAGACATGATTTTGGTTTGGTTTTTCTCCTGAGGATGATTTGAGGCCTGAGGTTTGCATTCATAATGTGGAGCAAATGAGGGCCAACTGTTATTTCCAGTAAGGGAAGATGGGAGATTTCAATTTTTCGTTGAACTGGCACTTGAATACTTGCTCGTATTCATGTCCCTCCTATTGTTTTACACATTTTGCGTACCAGATATGAACATGCTTGGGGTATGTGACCCAAATCACATGACTTATATGACAGAACACACACCTCTTCTTGTGTAGCATCAACAGCTCGAGAGTTGGGGTCCTGGCTGCTGCCTTTGTATCCCTGAAACACTCTACTGAGAGGAGCTATCTCTGAATGCAGCTAAACAAAAGGAAGTACACACAAGGTCGTCAACATGCAATTTTATAATAATAATCTGCAGTGTCATGAAAACGCAAAAACTGCCCAGTGCACATTCATTTTTGTGTAACTTGCATACCTCTGTAGAGTGAAAATAGGCCAACGCTGAAGCCGTACTCTCCAGACAAATGACCAAAACTAGCAGATAAACAAACTGGAGAAGAAAACAGTTTATTATGTACAGTCCAAATACTGATGCACTTATAGATACACACACACACACACGCACGCCACACACACACACACACACACACACACACACACACACACACACACACACACACACACACAGAATCTTACCAATCCCTGCAGAAAGGTGGAATCCCTGAGGCTCAGCCAGGAGCCGAGGCAACCGCTGACCACCAGGAACACAGCACTGGCGAGAGCGAAGACAGCGGGCAGGGTAATGTAGGCGTGAGAAAAAAATAAGCTTCTCTGTCTGTAGTTCATCAGCAGGTAGACTCCACTGAGGCCTACCACCAACCCCAGCACCTACACAACAGACAGTGTGAGACAGTATTGGTGTTTATTTGCAAGTTCAAATAGCAGATCATGCTTTCAGGACAATATTTGAAGCCTCTTTCCTGTTTTTTTTGGTTTTTTTTGGCATATAATGAGAAACCAACCAAAATGGGAGATTGTAAGCTTCATATTTCAATGTTTTTTAGTGGTTAAACTGAGGATCAAGCAATCATGGACATGAGAGAGTTGATCTCTCCTACTGCCCTTAACCTGTGTGCCCTTTTATTTATTTTATGTTACTGACCTTATCCAAAAACTCAAAGAACATGCCTTAAACTGAACTGCATGACAAAAAGAGTAAATCACAAAAAAGAAACACATTCCAGAAAAGTAGCCCAAAAAACAACAATATAGTTAATTATTCAAATCAAATCAAGTTAGGTCGTTAAATTCATCTTCATCTTCAGGTGTGCGCAGTGTTTATACTTAGTTCCTGTCACGCGCTCACATCCACTCTTGTGTCACATGACATGTGACACATGAGACTCAAAAGTACATGTATATTATAGAGGGCAATATATTTTTACAAAACATTAGGAGTGTATTGTTGTAGCTCTGTTCTATTGTTTTAAACATAAATAATATAATGAGAACTGGCATAGATGGTAACTTCATGATGTTTAGTGGCAGAATACAAACACAGTGCAAAATGCAGACAATGCAGCAAACACTGATACAGTTTTACATACCCACAGAAGTTGACAGACCAGCTGAAGTATTGTTTTTAAAGCGTTTCTACTCCGATCACTCATTTTAAGAGCAGCGAGGAACGAGCGCGCAGTAATCGCCGCAACCTACAAGTGCGCAAACATGAATATGGCGCAATAACAACTGAATCATGACACCTTTTTTTTTTTATAAAGAAAATACAATCTGTTTTTTGTAGAGCGCTGCAGACTAGTGCGTCTTTCCTTCCGCGATGGCCAAAAGATCAACTTCCCCAATAAAGAACGCGGAAACATCTCTGGTTTGGCAACGCAACAGCTTTGTTTTAGAGGGATTAAGTGGTTGGAAGTGGACTCAGCACTGTTGTGGTCTCTGAGGTAGAGGAGTGGACGCTGCACAAGACCTGACATCCTGTGAATGATGTGCAGTGTTGCTTAATATTATTCAAATTGACTTAAACGTTCACCTGTGTCGACAGGAATTACACTTTCAATACCTGTTCGCAAAATCAAAATCGGATCAATGCTGCCCTCTTGTGAATTTAAGCGAAATAACTGCTTAATAAGAGTTTTTTTATTACAGATTTGTAGAGGTTTGGAAGGTAGAGCCTTGGCCTATTCAGTTCATTTGCTGTAAAAACCTCCGGTAGAAAGTTTTGAAGTATTATTGACCAAAGCAGAATGACCCCAGTCAGTCAATATTATATATATAATTTTAATATTAATAGTATCTATAAATATTATGACACCTATCATAAGACATAACTACAGCTATTAAAAAGTAATAATAATAATGAGAATAATAATATAATATAATATAATATAATATAATATAATAAATACATAAATAAATAAATGAATACTCCAGTGAAATATAGAGGAGAAATACTCAAATATTTTTAAGATGGCATAGATAGATAATAGATTTGAATAAATTGCTGTCTTTGAATATACTATATATAAAAAATGCATGCTTTCTTGTTCCTATAAAGCATTTTTGAGCATCCATGTACAGTTGCATACACCTCGTCACCTTCAGTGATATTTGTCAGTATAGGTTAATTCTGCTTTTTTGTATAAAATTATTTTTAACATGTGGAGTTGTATTGTCTACTCTTTTTATTATTCAGATTTTATTCACCTCATCGTCTACTTTATTTGACAGTTTCACATTGGAACCGTCATGAAATCTAATAATTTACTCGTTGCTGTGAATAATGACACATGTGACAAAAAAAAAACATGTCAGCTCTGTGTTCAGTGGTCTGTGTCAGAGTCTCTTCCTCTTCAGCAGCTGCAGTCGGTTCCTGCTGTAACAGCTCAGTGTCTCTGCAGTCTGACTGAGGGAGGTTTTTGTACGACGACAAATCACTGTGTGAACACACCACCACTGTGGTAACTCTGACAGTAATAAACTGCTGCATCTTCAGTCTGAACTCCACTGATGGTCAAAGTGAAGTCAGAGCTGCTTCCACTGCCACTAAACCGAGCTGGTGTTCCTGATTCACGTGTGCTGACAAGTTTTATTAGGAGCTTTGGAGGCTGTCCAGATTTCTGTTGATACCAGTGCAAATAATCTCCATAAAGACTGTGACTGTAAACAGCTTGGTTGGTTTTACAGCTGATAGTGACAGTGGATCCTGGAGTAAATGTCTTTACCGGAGGCTGAGTCACAGTCACCTGACCGCTGCATCCTGCAGACAAAAACAAATCATTCATTTATCAGCAGAAAGAAATGAGAGAAAAGGCAGCACATCATGTTTGAAATGTTGCTGAGTGAATGAACCTGTAAAACAGCAGCAGGCCAGCGTCCAGATGAGGATGGTGATGAGACTCATGGTGGTTGTGGTTTCTGCTGTGTTGACTGACAGATCTGAGTCCTGCAGTGTTGAACTCACAGGACTATAAACCTTCTCAGTTCACTGGAGGATCAGCTGACAATGCAAAGCCTCCTCTCTATGGAAATGATTTCTCTGCTCTCAACACACTGAAGGCAACGTGGGACACAAAATCAGGAGAAATACTGCTTGGATTTATACCATCTATGATCTTAATGAAATACAAGGAAATATTTATTATAGAAGTGCAGTTGAGGATTTAAGGATAAGTTTGTGTCCACTGTGGTTGGTATGATATGTCTGTTTGTCTGCCTTTAATTTACTTACATTGTTTACTGTAGATAAATTATGTATTTCAGTACTATTCAAAATGATTTTGTAAAATATTATTACTTAAAAACATGATGTGCCTTGAGCCATTTCTCGACTGATATAAAACTGTGAAAAAATGACTTTGTTACAAGGTGACTATAATCATTTCTCTGTCAAGTGTAGAAAAGTAAAGCAAAATTAAAGAAAGAACCTTAAATTATACAATCCTTTTAATCCATATGATTACAAAAACTTTGTAGATACAATAAAGTTAATTCTTTCAGTGTTCTTAGTAAGATCAGAGAGTGTTTTCAGTGGATAGACGCTTGTTCACAGTGCAGGAGGTTTTTGTACGGCCACTTAATGAGTTTGTATCACTGTGGTGGACTTTTGGTGGAGGAACCAAACTCATCGTTGACTGTAAGTACCAGAGATTTTTATTTTATACAACATATTGAAAATATAACTATTGTCAAATATTGAATGAGACTCTGATCAGTTCAGTGTTTGTATGTTGCTGATTATTTGTGTTATTTTAGCAAATAAGGCTGATCTCACCATCTGAGAGTAAACCTCACAGAAACCAACATTTATTTAACATTAAAAATGTACAGAAACAAAATAGAAATTGTTTAACTGAAAAAAATGGATTGATTAATTTCATTAATTAACATTAAAACTGTTTTAAAATGTGATTCCTGTTGAACATGAACATGATCTTATCGTTGAATGCAGCTTATCTTTGTGTTCACGGTTCATTCATTTTACATGTAGTGAAAAGGAAGTGAAAGAGACAGATGACAAAGGTTTTAACTGTATTCACATGAGTGTTTCAGCTCTGTCAGTTTAAACAGAAGAAAATCATCACAGGGATGAGTTATTCACTGTCACACATTATAAAACACAGATGAAGATGTCATCAATAGTCATCATCAATTAACCTTTTTAGTTGCATTTACACTTGAATCATGTGTCTGATGGTCTGATACTGAGTGATTTATGAGTGCAACAGCAGCACAAGTTATTCTGTTTTATTTGATTATATATAGAAAATTACTAGTATGTAGTTTGTATTTGTTACCAAGCCTTCACTCTTATTACTTTCTCTTTTCTCCCCCTCTCCTCCCCCCTCCTCTCCTCCAGTGGGTGTGGTGCGTCCCACCCTGACCCTCCTCCCCCCCTCCAGAGAGGAGCTGCAGAAGGACAGTGCCACACTGGTGTGTCTGGCCAGCGGGGGCTTCCCCTCAACCTGGAGTCTGGGCTGGAAGGTGGGGGGCAGCAGCAGCTCCTCAGGGGTGTCACACAGCCTGGAGGTCCTGGGGAGGGACGGCCACTACAGCTGGAGCAGCACCCTGAGCCTCTCTGCAGACCAGTGGAGGAAGGCGGGCTCCGTGAGCTGTGAGGCCAGTCTGAGTGGACAGAGCCCTGTCACTCAAACCCTGGACCCAGACCGCTGCTCAGAGTAGAGCTTCAGCAACACTTCCTGTCTGGAAATGATGCTGCTTCTTTGATAGAGATCTTGATGAAGCTGCAGATCTCCTCTATTCACATATTTCTGCAAACTCATGACTCTGCTTTCCTTTGTAGCTTTCTGTTACTCGTATTCTGCTTCAAAGCTGTTATTTTTAAAATGTCAAATAATAACTGAATCATTGGAAAATAAAAGTGTAGATTTTAATAAATAACTGACTTTGTATTTCTTTTGCAAAACATAATTCATGAGAAACACACACTTTATCACATTTCATCTTTCCTGCACACTTCATCATAAACTAAGGTTTCTAGTCACTACATATCTGTAATAATAGTGTGAAATATAAAATCTAATGTGTTTATCATTTGTAAATAAATCAGTAGAATATTTTTTAAGTTACAGTAGTTTTTTATGCCGCCAAATGCAAAAGAGTTTGTGGAAATACTGTTGGACATTTTGGAAACTGAGTTTGTTTCAGTTTTAATTAGATTCATTGTGGTTCTGCTTGGTTACTTTTGTGTTGTGTGCACTGGACCAGTTTTCCTCTTCACAGTCTCTTCACCAACCCTCTGCACCTGCAGCAGGCCGATTTCACTTCACTCAAACTGAAGGAGGTTTTTGTACGGCTCTAAATCACTGTGTGAACACTCCACTACCATGGAAGCCCAGACAGTAATAATCTCCAGCATCTTCAGCCTGAAAACCACTGATGGTCAGAGTGTAGTGAGAACCAGATCTACTGCCACTGAATCGAGACGGAGTTCCCGAGTTTAGAGTTGATGCCCGGTATATAAGAAGGTTGGGAGCCTGTCCAGGTTTCTGAAGGTACCAACTGAGATCAGCACCAATATTTGTACTCCCTGTGGCGCTGATGGTCACAGTCCCTCCAGGACTAACAGACTTGGATTTGTCAGTCTGAGTCAGAAAATTGTTTGCAGAAGACTCTGAAATGAAAAATGAAATATAAATTTTAAGAATCAGCTGTTTAGATTATAATAAATTAATAGTCATTGATTAAAACAAGATTTGAGGTAAAATGCAAGGTAAGTGATATTTACACTGAAAATAACAATTTAACAGTTTTTGATAAATTGTATAAAAACTTCTCACCCTGACTCAGAAAACCCAACATGACAAAACAGAGTTATTGGCAACTTCATCCTGATGCAGTTTTCAGTGTGAGTGCATGAAAACAGTTCAGACTCTCTGTGACATCAGAACTTAAACTCTGAGGAGCAGTGATGCTTTAAAATCATGCAAAACATATGTGGACACACCTGTCTTTGTCAAACTGTGAGGAAGAGATGAGGTGGAGTAAGTATAGGTTCCATCTCCCTGTGGACTGATTAAGCAAATGTAGAAACTTTAGACTTTCTGTTCTTCATCTCTCTGAATGTTTCTGACTTTGCAAAGTCTCCCAGAAGCCTTTGTGCTCATAAATAGATGCAGGCTGCCCTCTGATGGTATTCCAGGTTCATAAGAACAACTTCATACCTGAGATTGATTTTGTATTTGGTCCTAAACTATTTCGATTAATAATTATCATTCTGTTCGACCTGTTTCAGCCGTGATATTGGGACAAATAAACTATAAACAGAGACCATGAATGTAACTTAACATCAGTGTTTCCAGGCTTTTATTTTAAGAAATTCCTCTGAAAAAAAGTCTTCTTACACTCCTAGTTGCCATTGGCATTCATAAGCCTCCATGTATTCAGTTGAATATGCAACTTCATAAGCTGATGAAGATCATGTGATGCAATCAAAAGGTCCATAACAGCTACTAAATGGACCATGAAGTGAAGTAATTTAGAACTACAAGTACACTGCTTTTAAAACAAAAAAATCCATAGTAGATATTTTTTGTAAACTGAAGATTTGTTTATATTTATACTTCAGTCAGCCAACTCACATTTGAAATGTTTATTACAGCAGTATAGCATATTTAGATTTTGGCGTCTAGGCTCCGACCTCATCATTCCCCGCAGATATGTTTACATAGAGATATTGGGGAGTGATGAGAAAATACCTTAACCCCCAGTCGGAGCCTACAGGTGGATGCTGGGGTGGTGGTGGGGCTTACAGAGGAGGAGCAGCAATACTGATGCAGGGCAACAGCGGCATTGACAGAGCAGAGGGAGAGCTGGGAAATTGTGCAGTTTAAATAGACCGCCAGATTGGAAGGGTGCGCTTGGTTAGTGATTATGGAGTGAGGCATGTCATGTGTGTTTATCAGCACAGCTCGAGTTGACTGCCTGAACTAGCTCACAGGCTTCGTTCCATTTCTGTTTGCTTTTTGTTTCAAAATTATATACCGACTGATACAATTAAAAATTAATATATTATTTATTCATCTGTTTATTTGATCAATTAGTTTCCTGGTGACTTTAAATTATTTGAAGTTTTACAACCCACATTTAACAGAATACTAACAATTCTAATTCTAAAAGTTCATATATTTCTCATTTATACTTTATAGATTATACTACACTATAATATAACTAATTCCCTCTGCAGAGTGTGACCATGAGATTCAGTTGAAAGGCCTGAAAAAAACTTTTAAGTGTTAACTTTTAATTTGCTGTTGGACAAAAATTCATAAATGCTCATTAAACATTATCACACCAAATAAGGAAATATTTCATAATTTCATCAACAAATGTATATTTCAATGTTTGCCAAAAAGTCAATCACAGAGAAAGAAATGTATGTTATCCTAAACAGTGACATTATTGACCTCACTTTGGGGTCAATTAGGCCCCAGAGTAAGGGCCCAGGAAAGACGGACAGTATTGAACCCAAAAACACGACTTCAGAGGCAGTAAGGTAATGTCCATACTTAAATAGTAAATCCCAAGAAACAGTCAGGATTCCAAACACAGAAAGATCAGGGAGACAAAAGCAAAGAGGTAAGGCAAGAGGAATCACTGGAAAGCAAGACATGAAGCGATCTGGCAGAGAGCAAGGTGAGCTGGGTCGGTATATGAATGAGTGACTGATGAGGGGAATGAGAGGCAGGTGTGGAGATAGGGGTGAGGGTGAAGATCAGGTGAGAGGAAACCTGGAAGGCAGGATCAGTAAAGACAGGAGTTAGTGATACATCAGCTAAACACAAGGAAAAAAACATGAAAGATAGTGTGTACCAGGGTAGGCTCGTAACTTCACTTGATACTAATAGCATTGGATTAATCATGTAAATATTATAATCATCATTTTTTTAATTGATAATTACATCAAAATGTTATAGTAATATTCTAAGAACATATAATGAATACCACATGAAAAATCAATTTTCTAATAATGTGATCAGTAAACATATATTGTTTCTAATTTTGAAAGTAAATATGAGCAGGACATGATGTGTCATTATATAAAAAAATATATTTTACCTATTATTTTATTTATTACTATGAATGTGTAGTTTGTGCTTGGTGAGGTTACTGTCAGCTCTGTGTTCAGTGGTCTGTGTCAGAGTCTCTTCCTCTTCAGCAGCTGCAGTCGGTTCCTGCTGTAACAGCTCAGTGTCTCTGCAGTCTGACTGAGGGAGGTTTTTGTACGACGACAAATCACTGTGTGAACACACCACCACTATGGACACTCTGACAGTAATAAACTGCTGCATCTTCAGTCTGAACTCCACTGATGGTCAAAGTAAAATCAGAGCTGCTTCCACTGCCACTAAACCGAGCTGGTGTTCCTGAATAACGTCTGCTCCTGTGATTTATTAAGAGCTTTGGAGGCTGTCCAGATTTCTGCTGGTACCAGAATATACATATATCAACTCCATTACAGATGTAAACAGGTTCGCTAATTTTACAGCTGATAGTGACAGTGGATCCTGGAGTAAATGTCTTTACTGGAGGCTGAGTCACAGTCACCTGACCGCTGCATCCTGCAGACAAAAACAAATCATTCATTTATCAGCAGAAAGAAATGAGAGAAAAGGCAGCACATCATGTTTGAAATGTTGCTGAGTGAATGAACCTGTAAAACAGCAGCAGGCCAGCGTCCAGATGAGGATGGTGATGAGAGTCATGGTGGTTGTGGTTTCTGCTGTGTTGACTGACAGATCTGAGTCCTGCAGTGTTGAACTCACAGGACTATAAACCTTCTCAGTTCACTGGAGGATCAGCTGACGATGCAAAGCCTCCTCTCTATGGAAATGATTTCTCTGCTCTCAACACACTGAAGGCAACGTGGGACACAAAATCAGGAGAAATACTGTTTGGATTTACACCATCTATGATCTTAATGAAATACATATAGATTATATTAGAAGTGCAGTTGAGGATTAAAAGATGAGTTTGTGTCCACTGTGGTTGGTATGATATGTCTGTTTGTCTGCCTTTAATTTACTTACATTGTTTACTGAAGATGAATAACACATTTCAGTTTTGCTTCATATGAATTTGAAAAAAAAAATATTTAAAAATATAATTTTAATTTAACCATTGATTAACTGATATAAAACTATGAAAAAAATGACAAGGTGACTGTTATCATTTCTTTGTCAGGTATAGAAAAGTAAAGCAAAATAAAAGAAAGAACCTTCAATTGTACAATAATTTCAATCCATATAATTAGAAAAACATTGTAAATTTAATAAATTATATTCTTTCTGTGTTATTAGTAAGATCAGAGAGTCTTTTCAGTGGATAGATGCTTGTTCACAGTGCAGGAGGTTTTTGTACGGCCACTTAGTGAGTTTGTATCACTGTGGTACACTTTTGGTGGAGGAACCAAACTCATCATACACTGTAAGTAACAGAGATTTTTATTTTATACAACATGACAGATTACACTGCATATTGAAAAACGTCATGTGATAAAACAAAAAATTAATGTGGATATTTTATATTTTCGGGATATTTTCTGTTATCTACCAAGCGTAGCTAACATCACATTTAGGCATAAATACAGAGATTAATGTTCTTTTAGTATTATACATGTTATTATGACACAAAGATTTAATAGAAAAATAGAATTTAATCTATTTAGCTGTAAAATATTAACATATCTGATTGTAAAATTTGTCTGAGCAACATTTTAACATTTCAGGAAACATAAATATTTCAAGTTTATTATTTCAACATTAAAAAAATGTTAGGTATAAAATCTGATGTGAATGCTTTTGCAACACATAAGTGAGTTTCTTTGTACGTACAGTGTAGCTGCAGTTTGTGTTCACAGTTCGTTAGTTTAAAATGGTGAAAAGGAAGTGAAACAGACAGATGACAAAGTCTTTAACTGAATACAGACATTATGTTTTTAAAAAAAGAAGATCATTGCAGAGATGAATTATTAACTGTCACACATTGATGTTAAAATCTAATTTAAGGATCATCATTACAAATTTCTATTACATTTACAAATGAGTCGTGTTGGATTTTACTGTCCAATTCTCAGTGCCATAGTAGATGACCTATTATATTAAATGTCAAAATTAAATCAAGTTTTATTTGTTAAAGCCTCATTTCCTCCCATGTCTCACCTCCTCTCCTCTGTCTGATCACAGTATCGTGCACACAGCTAATCCACAGCAGTGTTAACCTCTGTCATGTATCATAAGTGTCTCATGTTCAGCTGTCTGTCCTACAGAGGAAGTTAATCTGCTCCTTGTGTGTCTCTGCTCTCCCCTCCAGCGGGCCCCATGGTCAGGCCCTCAGTCTCTCTGCTTCCCCCCTCCTCTGAGCAGCTCTCTGGGGGCTCGGCCACGCTGGCCTGCCTGCTGACCGGCTACTCTCCTCAGGGAGCCGTGGTGAGCTGGGAGGTGGACGGTACGGAGGTGACAGAGGGGGTCCAGACCAGCTCAGAGGAGGAGAAGAGCGGACGCTACAGCAGCAGCAGCACCCTGAGCCTGAGCCAGGAGCGCTGGATGAAAGGAGAGCTGTACTCCTGCAAGGTCCTCCATCATGACCACAGCCAGACCCAGTCCCTCCACAGGAGCCAGTGTGAGGGCTAGAGGGGCTCCCTGAAGCCCAGGACAGGAGCTCTGTGTGGGGGGAGCAGGAGGAACAAACCTGCTGCTCTGATCAATATGAGTTTTAATGTTTGTAGAGGAAAGTAAAGCTTTGTGTGACAGAGAACAACACTGCTGTAAAGTGTTGGACAACAACAACTTAGAGAGTAATGTGTGTAGCTCAGCAGCTAGATGTGAGTGTGCTTAATAACTGTCATGTTGATGATTGATGTTTTTGCTAATAAAGCTTGAACTGATAAATAACTCTATGAAGTGTTGGTTCTTTTATTTTATGAAGAGTAGAAAGAAATTAAGTGGTTTTATCAAATCGACTAATACTGATACACTGAATGATATAACAATATATTGAAAAGTAAGAATGCATGTTTATGTCCTGATTAAGAAAACATGAACAATCTATTTTGGGAAAATCTGATCAGGTAACATTTTTCTGTATTTCTGACGGTATACAGAAGATGATGTTTTAAAATATGTTTTTATGTACAATACCAAGAAAAACATATAATCAATATCTAAATGTGAATGTGTAGTTTGTGCTTTGTGAGGTTAGATTAGATTTTAATAAATAACAGAGCCCTGTCACTCAAACCCTGGACCCTGACTGCTGCTCAGAGTAGAGCTTCAGCAACACTTCCTGTCTGGAAACTCAAACTCATGACTCTGCTTTCATTTGTAGCTTTCTGTTACTCTTTTTTTGTTTTTTTTGCTTGAAAGCTGTTATTTTTTAAATGTCACATAATAACTGAATCATTGGAAAATAAAACTGTAGATTTTAATAAATAACTGACTTTGTAGTTCTTTTGCAAAACATTATTCATGAGAAACACACACTTTATCATATTTCATCTTTCCTGCACACTTCATCATAAACTCAGGTTTCTAGTCACTACTTTACATTTTCTATAATAATAGTATGAAATATAAAGCCTAATATATTTATCATTTGTAAATAAATCATCTGAATTATTTTATTGTTACTATTACAGTAGATTATTTTGTGCTGCTAAATGCAAAACGACTTTTGAACATTTGTTACTGTCAGTGGATATATTCTAATAGGACTTCTTGTGGGAAAATACATTATTTAATGATTTATATTCAACTTAAAGCTGCATTTTGGAATTAGTTTCAGTTTTATTTAGATTCATATTGGTTCTGTTTGATGACTGTTGTGTTCACTGCAGTTATCCTCTTCACAGTCTCTTCACCAACCCTCTGCACCTGCAGCAGGCCGATTTCACTTCAGTCAAACTGAAGGAGGTTTTTGTACGGCTCTAAATCACTGTGTGAATGTTCCATCATTATGGTAGCCCAGACAATAATAATCCCCAGCATCTTCAGCCTCAACACCACTGATGGTCAGAGTGTAGTGAGAATCAGAGCTACTGCCACTGAATCGAGAGTTTGGAATTGATTCAAAGTATATAAGAAGTTTGGGAGCCTGTCCAGGTTTCTGAAGGTACCAACTGAGAGCTTTATCAATATCTGAACTCCCTGTGGCGCTGATGGTCACAGTCCCTCCAGGACTAACAGACTTGGATTTGTCAGTCTGAGTCAAAAATTGGTTTGCAGAAGACTCTGAAATGAAAAATATAATATAAATCTTGAGAATCAGCAGTTCAGATTATAATAAATTAATAGTCATTGATTAAAGACAGATTTCAGGTAAAAGGCAAAGTGATATTTACACTGAAAATAACAATTGAACAGTTTTTGATAAATTGTATAAAAACTTCTCACCCTGACTCAGAAAACCCAACATGACAAACAGAGTTATTGGCAACTTCATCCTGATTCAGTTTCAGTGTGAGTGCATGAAAACAGTTCAGACTCTCTGTGACATCAGAACTTAAACTCTGAGGAGCAGTGATGCTTTAAAATCATGCAAAACATATGTGGACACACCTGTCTTTGTCAAACTGTTAGGAAGAGATGAGGTGGAATAAGTATAGGTTCCATCTCCCTGTGGACTGATTAAGCAAATGTAGAAACTTTAGACTTTCTGTTCTTCATCTCTCTGAATGTTTCTGACTTTGCAAAGTCTCCCAGAAGCCTTTGTGCTCATAAATAAATGGAGGCTGCCCTTTGCTGGCTTTCCAGGATGTTTGGACAGATAAACTGTAAACAGACACCATGAATGTAACTTAACCCTAATTTGCCAGAGAGTACATCAATAGTTTTTAGGCCCTATCAGACTGATGTTGATATCAATCTATTTTTTCATTCTCAACTTATTAGCCATCATAAACAATTAAAGTTCTTAAAGTGCTCAGAAAATCCTGCAATTTCAACATGTACCATTAAAACTGAGGATACTCCAAATGCTGATGAAGATCATGTGGTGTGATTAAAAGGTACAAAACAGCTACTAAATGGACCTTCAGCTGACATAGTTTTCAAATAGAATGCTTTCCAAACAAACAGTATATTAGATATTTTTCTTTTTTCTTTGAAGATTTTATACCAACTGATACAATTTTAAGAAAAGTTAATTCATTCATCTGTTTATTTATGAATTTGGTCATTTGTGACTTAACATGAGAGGATGTTTTACAACCTACAAAATGTATCCTGAATCCTACAATTTGGCTTAATGCCTATGTTAACATAGGATTTATACTATTAGTATAGTCTTACTCATAATATACAAACTACACTATATATATATAGTGACTAATTCAGTCTGCAGAGAAAGACCATGAGATGTGGTTTAAAGTTCTGGAGAAAACTAGTGGATCTTGAGTGAGGGTTTTTGTAACATTAGAACATTATAACTATACAGCATGTCTCTCTCTTCAGCAAACACCAGGCCATCATCAGATATGAGGACACTACAACATTTTTACTCTTACTAAAAAAACATGGAACCTAAGGTAACCTAGCTACATTTACTCAAGTGCTCTACAACTCCTTTTACTCCACTACATTTATTTGATGGCTATACTCACAAGTTACTTTGATAAAGCTTATAGTCAGGGCTGGCTCAGGTGAGTCCTGAACCATCCCTTAGTTATGCTGCTCTAGGCCTAGGCTATCGGGGGATTTCCCATAATGCACTGAGCTCATCTCTTCCTCTCTCTTTATGCACTCATTCATGTCCCATTAATGCATGTTACTAACTTCACTTCTTCCCCAGAGTTCTTGTGCTTTCTCGTCTCGCAGGTTTTCATGGATCCTGGTGGAGCCTCCTGCCATGGTCCTGCTTGACTGCCATTGCTAATATCACTGATATTATTGTTATTATTATTACTATTATTATTACTACAGATACTTTTATTACTATAATCACTGCTCATTGTCCTCCATCGTTGTTGTCGTCGTCGTCATCATCTTCTTCATCTTCATCATCAGTCACTACTATTAGTGTATATCTCTCTCTCTCTCTCTCTCTCTCTCTCTCTCTCTCTCTCTCTCTCTCAGTCTGTTATGAATTCTTCTGAGTTTAAGATTTTCCATCATATAATCATCTTAGAAAATAGGATGCAAAAGTATCGATTAAACTACTGAGCAATATAAAGTAGTTAACATCAGTTACACCACAACTAGCTCCAACATTCAGTAACTAATGGAGCGACGCCTGCGAGCTAGTTCAGGCAGTCAACTCGTGCTGCACTGATAAAGACACATGACATGCCTCACTCCATAATCACTAACCAATCACACCCTTCCCATCTGGCGGGCTATTTAAACTGCACAGTTTCCCAGCTCTCCCTCTACTCTGTCAATGCCGCTGTTGCCCTACATCCGTATTGCTGCTGCTGCTCTGTAAGCTTTCTAAGTTAGTGATTAATCTGACCATGTCTGTAAATGTGATTGACATCCTACCTTTCAGCTTTATTGGTCACTGTTGTCTCTCGCCATCTCTGACTCGGAGAGTGAGTCTCTGTCCTAAGGGGAAGATATTGGCTTCATCCCGACACCCAGACTCAGTCCGCTGAGCGCCACTTTTGGCAACCTTAGAAACACCATATGTGAAGTTGTCCGCAACATAGAGAGGAGCTTGATACCTTGGCTGTAATATCGGTACTTGCTCTCCTATGGTGGCTCTCTTTTATGAGTATCATAAGTCCTTCTCTGTTAAAGCTGCAATGTACATTCAGAATTTAGTCAGAACTAGATTGGTATATAGTCGTCCTGCCCCTTATCATTTTACAGGTTATAAAACGCTAGTCTGCCATCTCTGTGGCAAACTGCAGAGATGTCTTGATGCTGAGACAAGACCTCATTGAGGGCCTGACTATTAACAGCCTGGTTCTCCTGGTTATTCATTCCACTAAGGCATTTAAAACATATTCTTATTATGAAAGTATGATGATCAACTGACTGGCATCTAAGCTAGCTGATAGTTGGTTGCTGTTAACAACTTGACACGGTTGCTTTTTACATTTTCTAGTTTAGAGTGATGTTTGGGTAGTGATAGTTCTTTTTTTAGTGGACAAAAAACATTAACACAAGTATTTTCTGTCAGTTAACTTTGCTAAAGTTAGTATTACTATTAGCATCATTGCAAACGTGTAAAAATGATATTAATACTTTTTTCTGTTTCTTTCTGACCTGATCAAAACCCAATGTGTAAAAGAAAGTTAGCTCTTCCCTTTGGCCGCAAACTGGACTTGCACATTTGATGAAAATATGGGGGGAAAAATAGCCATAAAGCATTATTGTCACACCACATAAGGAGAATATTTTATAATCTCATCAACAAATTTATATATTCCCTTTTTCCCCCAAATAGTGAATCAAAGACAAATGATTTCATGTTATCTAACACAGTGACATTATTGCCCTATACTTGGGTGTCAATTAGGGCCCAGAAAGCATCCTAGAAATCACAGACAGGGTTGAACCCAAAAACACAACTTCAGAGGCAGAAAGAATCTTTGATTAATTAATTAAAAAAAACCTAATAAGGCAGACAAAAGCAAAGAGCTAAAGAATCTTTAAACTAGTAGTCAGGCAGGCAGAGTCAGAGAGGCAGGGAATCACTGGAAAGCAAGAACCGACACATTGGAAAATCTGGCAGGGAGCAAGTGGAGCTGGACCGGTATATGAATGAGTGACTGATGAGGGGAATGAGAGGCAGGTATGGAGATGGGTGGGGAAGTTCAGGTGAGAGGAAAAACTGGTGGGGGTGGCAGAATCAGTTAGGACAGGAAAGTCTGTAAAAAGCTTTCAATTGGTAATATAAATATTAACATCACTGTTGTTTCAATTTCTAATTTACTTAAAAAATATATAGTAATATGTAAAAGGGAAGAATGAACAATCAATTTTCAGAATATGTGATCAGGTAACAAATTCTTAACACTGAATGTTTAAAGTGTGTCAGTATGTGTATTTACATTTAAAAAAAACTATGTTATACAAATATTTTTGTAAATTTAATGTGTAGTTTGTGCTTGGTGAAGTTACTGTCAGCTCTGTGTTCAGTGGTCTGTGTCAGAGTCTCTTCCTCTTCAGCAGCTGCAGTCGGTTCCTGCTGTAACAGCTCAGTGTCTCTGCAGTCTGACTGAGGGAGGTTTTTGTACGACGACAAATCACTGTGTGAACACACCACCACTGTGGTAACTCTGACAGTAATAAACTGCTGCATCTTCAGTCTGAACTCCACTGATGGTCAAAGTGAAGTCAGAGCTGCTTCCACTGCCACTAAACCGAGCTGGTGTTCCTGATTCACGTGTGTTGACAAGTCTTATTAGGAGCTTTGGAGGCTGTCCAGATTTCTGTTGATACCAGTGCAACCAATCTCCAGCACTGTCTCTGAAAACATCTTGGTTTGTTTTACAGCTGATAGTGACAGTGGATCCTGGAGTAGATGTCTTTACTGGAGGCTGAGTCACAGTCACCTGACCGCTGCATCCTGCAGACAAAAACAAATCATTCATTTATCAGCAGAAAGAAATGAGAGAAAAGGCAGCACATCATGTTTGAAATGTTGCTGAGTGAATGAACCTGTAAAACAGCAGCAGGCCAGCGTCCAGATGAGGATGGTGATGAGAGTCATGGTGGTTGTGGTTTCTGCTGTGTTGACTGACAGATCTGAGTCCTGCAGTGTTGAACTCACAGGACTATAAACCTTCTCAGTTCACTGGAGGATCAGCTGACGATGCAAAGCCTCCTCTCTATGGAAATGATTTCTCTGCTCTCAATACACTGAAGGCAACGTGGGACACAAAATCAGGAGAAATACTGCTTGGATTTACACCCTCTATGATCTTAATGGAATACAAGGAAATGTTTATATTAGAAGTGCAGTTGAGGATTTAAGGATAAATTTGTGTCCACTGTGGTTGGTATGATATGTCTGTCTGTCTCTTAATTTACTTACATTGTTTACTGTAGATAAATAACACATTTCAGTTCTGTTTAATATGTTTTTGTAGAAAAATATTATTAAAAACATCATGTTTAATAAATCATTCACGAACTGATATAAAACTGTGAGAAACTGTGATAATTTCTCTGTCAGGTGTAGAAAAGTAAAGAATAATCTTTATTTATACAAAAATTTCAATCCATATCACTAAAAAGGTTTTGTAGATTCAATAAAGTTTATTCTTTCTGTGTTATTAGTAAGATCAGAGAGTGTTTTCAGTGGATAGATGCTTGTTCACAGTGCAGGAGGTTTTTGTAGGGCCACTTAATGAGTTTGTATCACTGTGGTTGACTTTTGGTGGAGGAACCAAACTCATCGTTGACTGTAAGTACCAGAGATTTTTATTTCATACAACATATAGCAAATAAAACTATTATTAAATATTGAATGAGACTCTGAGAGGTTCAGTGTTTGTATGTTGCTGATTATTTGTGTTATTTTAGCAAATAAGGCTGATCTCACCATCTGAGAGTAAACCTCAGAAACCAAAATTTATTTAACATTAAAAATTTACAGAAACAAAAAAGAAATGGTTTAACTGAAAACAATTTCATTCATTAATTTCATTCATTAAAATTAAAACAGTTTTTTTCAAAATGTGATTCCTGTTGAACATGAACATGATCTTATCATTAAATGCAGCTTATCTTTGTGTTCACGGTTCATTCATTTTACATGTAGTGAAAAGGAAGTGAAAGAGACAGATGACAAAGGTTTTAACTGTATTCACATGAGTGTTTCAGCTCTGTCAGCTTAAACAGAAGAAAATCATCACACGGATGAGTTATTCACTGTCAAACACAAACACAGATGAAGATGTCATCAATAGTCATCATCAATTAACCTTTTTAGTTGCATTTACACTTGAATCATGTGTCTGATGGTCTGATACTGAGTGATTTATGAGAGCAACAGCAGCACAAGTTATTCTGTTTTATTGGATCAAATATAGAAAATTACTAGTATGTAGTTTGTATTTGTTACCAAGCCTTCACTCTTATTACTTTCTCCTTCCCCCCTCCCCTCTCCTCCTCCCCCCTCTCTCCTCCAGTGGGTGTGGTGCGTCCCACCCTGACCGTCCTCCCCCCCTCCAGAGAGGAGCTGCAGAAGGACGGTGCCACACTGGTGTGTCTGGCCAGCGGGGGCTTCCCCTCAACCTGGAGTCTGGGCTGGAAGGTGGGGGGCAGCAGCAGCTCCTCAGGGGTGTCACACAGCCTGGAGGTCCTGGGGAGGGACGGCCACTACAGCTGGAGCAGCACCCTGAGCCTATCTGCAGACCAGTGGAGGAAGGCGGGCTCAGTGAGCTGTGAGGCCAGTCTGAGTGGACAGAGCCCTGTCACTCAAACCCTGGACCCTGACCGCTGCTCAGAGTAGAGCTTCAGCAACACTTCCTGTCTGGAAATGATGCTGCTTCTTTGATAGAGATCTTGATGAAGCTGCAGATCTCCTCTGTTCACATATTTCTGCAAACTCATGACTCTGCTTTCATTTGTAGCTTTCTGTTACTCGTATTCTGCTTAAAAGCTGTTATTTTTAAAATGTCAAATAATAACTGAATCATTGGAAAATAAAATTGTAGATTTTAATAAATAACTGACTTTGTATTTCTTTTGCAAAACATTATTCATTGGAAACACACACTTTATCACGTTTCATCTTTCCTGCACACTTCATCATATACTCAGGTTTCTATTTACTACATTAAACTTTCTATAATAATACTGTGAAATATAGTCTAATATATTTTCCATTTGTAAATAAATCATTTGAATAATTTTAATGTTACTATTACAGTAGATTGTTTTGTGCTGCTAAATGCAAAACTACTTTTGAACATTTGTTACTGTCAGTGGATATATTCTACTAGGACTTTTTGTGGGAAAATACATTATTTGATCATTTATATTCAACTTAAAGCTGCATTTTGTTTCAGTTTTATTTAGATTCATTGTGGTTCTGCTTGGTTACTTTTGTGTTGTGCACACTGGACCAGTCATCCTCTTCACAGTCTTTTCACCAACCCTCTGCACCTGCAGCAAGCCGATTTCTCTTCAGTCAAACTGAAGGAGGTTTTTGTACGGCTCTAAATCACTGTGTGAACACTCCACCACCATGGTTGCCCAGACAGTAATAATCTCCAGCATCTTCAGCCTCAACACCACTGATGGTCAGAGTGTAGTGAGAACCAGAGCTACTGCCACTGAATCGAGATGGAGTTCCTGAGAAGAGGTCTGATGTAGAGTATATAAGAAGAGTGGGAGCCTGTCCAGGTTTCTGAAGGTACCAACTGAGATCAGCACCAATATTTGAACTCCCTGTGGCGCTGATGGTCACAGTCCCTCCAGGACTAACAGACTTGGATTTGTCAGTCTGAGTCAGAAAATTGTTTGCAGAAGACTCTGAAATGAAAAATGAAATATAAATCTTTAGAATCAGCAGTTCAGATTATGATAAATGAATAGTCATTGATTAAAACAGATTTAAGGTAAAAGGCAAGGTAAGTGATATTTACACTGAAAATAACAATTTAACAGTTTTTGATAAATTGTATAAAACCTTCTCACCCTGACTCAGAAAACCCAACATGACAAACAGAGTTATTGGCAACTTCATCCTGATGCAGTTTTCAGAGTGAGTGCATGAAAACCGTTCAGACTCTCTGTGACATCAGAACTTAAACTCTGAGGAGCAGTGATGCTTTAAAATCATGCAAAACATGGTGTGGACACACCTGTCTTTGTGAAACTGTGAGGAAGAGATGAGGTGGAGTAAGTATAGGTTCCATCTCCCTGTGGACTGATTAAGGAAATGTAGAAACTTAAGACTTTCTGTTCTTCATCTCTCTGAATGTTTCTGACTTTGCAAAGTCTCCCAGAAGCCTTTTATACATTTGATAATATATGAATCATCATCACTCACACATGGAAAAAAATAATTAATTACATTTTTCTTTTTTTAAGTTAATTGCTCTTGGGGGCCCCCTAGTGGTCACGGGGCCCTGAGGAGCTGCTTAGTTCGCTTATGCCTTGGGCCGGCCCTGACTAGTGCTACTTCTACTACTAGTGCTACTACTACTACTATTACTACTACTACTACTACTTGTACTGCTGCTGCTGCTGCATCCCCCGCCATGGAGACAACTCGGTTGGGAAGTTTGCAGATCCTCAGCCGGATTTCAAACAATGATAAGACTTCTTATCGGAGGGAAGTGTGCTGCACAGAAAACAACCTGCTGCTCAACGTCAGCAAAACCAAAGAGCTGACTGTTGATTTTAATAAAAAGGAGGCAAAGACACACTCCCTTGTTTACATGCAAGTAAGTCAGTCTCCACCCTTGGTCATGGGATGTGCACGGCCCAGGACAGGTGGACTCTGCAGCGGGTGATTAAAACCACCCAGAAGATCATTGGCTTCAGGGATATCAGTGAGGTGAGGTGCCTGCAGAGCCAAAAGGACACTTAAAGACAGCACCCAGCCACCCCAGCCACAGCCTTTTCACCCTGCTGCATTCTGGGAAGAGGTGCAGGAGCTCCTGCTGCCAAACTTAAAGACAGCTTCTTCCCTCAGGCTGTGACTGTTAAATTCTTCCTCAACAACTCATCATACAAATTATTTCATTATTTTTTTTCTTTTCATTCTACAACCTTGCATTGTAACATGACAATAAAACAAACTTGAATCCTTCAATAATTTCTGCAATTAACTTTAATAAGGCCAGTTTTAGAGTAGGTATCTTATTGATGCCATAACAACATATGTATTCTATAACAACAAATGATAAAAATAGCAATATCTTCATCATGATGAACACTTCCTGCTCTCCTGATGTCAGATATATGTAAAGGAGTTAGCTTTGGTTAGCCTCAGTTAACCTCCTTTATATGTCCTCACAGTGGGACTCAGTAACAACATCAGACATCAGTAACAAGGATCAACATCAGGTCTTCATAACGCCGGAGCTGCATCTCATCTACTCCTCATCATCAGAGCTGCCAATCAAACAGCCCAGCGGCATTGTGGGTGTGGGTGTGTGGGTGTGTGTGGGGGGGATAAAGCTCTGCTTATGTGACACTCGACAGCGTACTCGATAGAAGATGCCAGCTGTGCCTTTCAGTCTTTCATTATGCAACGCTCTCCCAACGCCAGGCATCATAAAAGTAAAAATCATCATTACCTCTTGCATTCAGTGTAATATTTCACAGTATTATTTATTTATTTTAGTATTTTTGGGGGGCAAATTAACGTAGAAAAAAGGGGAGAGAGCGGCACAAAAGGTTTGTGGTTCACGTTTAAATAAAAGAATAAAGACCGAAGGTAAATATTAAGATCAAGCTCCATGTTTGATATTAATATTTACAGCCTAGAATGGAATGCTCGTGGACATAGCAACGGTAACTATGGGGGAGAGAGGGGGCGGGGCAACAGGAAAATTCCGGTACTTTGAACATCAAAGCCACACTGTATTCCCTTTGTGATGTCATCAGCAGGTCTATATACTTCACAAGGTTCTGAGATAAAGTCATTGCATTTTACACTTCCACCATCGTGAGGTAGAAGATTCGTAGATTGGTAAAACATTCGTAAAACATTTGTAGATTCATAGAGGATTTAGATTAGTCAGACAGCTAAACACAATGGCTTCTGACCTGACTGATCCCTTGTCCCCCTACTACTGGACAAGGTCTCTCTTTTCCATTTATTCCGGCTGGACAGACAGGGTGGCTCTTGTCAACCAGTTTGAGGAGCTGAAAATTCAACTTCAGCGGGAAAAGGATGCTGTTAAGGAGGCCTCTGAGAGGGAGAAATCTCTGCACATGGAGTTGGAAGACCTCAAAGTCCACCTACATGACCAAGACCTCAAGGAGCAGGAGAGCATACTCTTGCAAGAGGCCTCTGAGAGGGAGAAATCTCTGCGTGTGGAGTTGGAAGACCTCAAAGTCCAACTACATGAACAGACCTCAAGAAACTCTGAGCTTGTTGCTAAGTTCAAGCCTGAGGAAGAGCTGGTGGACCAGGTGTGTCAGCAGATGGAGGAGGAGTCCTGTGCTGTTTCACAGGACCCAGGACTTGTGGCAGAGGGGTACTCTGCTACTTCACCGGACCCAGAATGTGTGGAGGAGAAATCCTCTGCTGTTTCACAGGATCCAGGACTAGTGGAGGAGCCCTCTGCTGGTTTACAGGATCCAGGACTTGTGGAAGAGGAGAGCCCTGCTATTTCCCAGGATCCAGACCTTGAGGAAGAGGCTAAAGTCTGCGAGGAGAATGCTGCAGGGGAGAAGAAGCAGCATTCTGTCTGGAAAAGATTTCACCACTTCTTTGGTTTGAGGAAGAAAAAGAAAAGCAGGCAACAGGACTCTGCATCCAACGGTGGCACCTGAGTCGAATTCTTGATTCTTGACTTGAAGTGGAAATAAAAAAATAAAAGTCTGTGCTAAAAATAATGGGAGCAGAACTGGTGCACGCGCCACCAAAGTGAATTCTGAAATGAGATTTTGAACCTACAGTTACTGCAGAACACGACAAATACAGATATCTGACACACAACTGTCCAAATTTAACATCTATCTTTAACATTTATTAGTGTCCGCGGGTTTCCCTTTGTGCTGTTCAGGGTGGACGTTTGCTTTCAAATCAGGGTTTCTGACGTTAAAGTAAAGTGGGAGCAGCAGAGTTCAGGTACTGTGTGTCACTGAGGTTATCACGTTTGGTTGAATTAACTCGACAGCTCCTCCGAGGTCCAGATACATTAAGACAGCATTCATGTTGATTTACATGTTTGTTGCTCAGAGATAAGAGCATTGTCCTTTTCAAACAAAACACTACAGATCTAAAGTTACCTTTATATGCACCTAACGTGTGAACAGATACTGTGGTCATTCACTGTGTTTGTAGTGAATTAACCGTCACCTACTTTTACAGTTCAGTGTGACAGGATTCCCACGTGTCCTCAATAAAACTAAATTATTAGTCATTAGTTGTTATTATTGCTCCATTACCGTACTGTAACTAATATTACTTTAGACAACAATAATTGTGAACGTTTACAGTGTTTAAAGGTTCAGTAATAATACGAAATAAACAAATCATTACCTGCATGTGCTGCTCTTCTGCATGACCTCAGCCCTGTGGAAGCCAGACAGCTTGCAGAATAACAGCATCAATCATCAAAAGCAGATAAAAGGCTGCAAAGCGTCTTGCAGCCTCTGGAGAGGATTGTAGAAAGATATGGGGGTCAGTTTTAGTTAGAGATTTTAAAGAAATATAGCTGGACTACAAGGGGGGGAAAAGGGACATTCGAACTTGCTGACCATCCAACTGCTGAACAAATATACACAGTAGGTTTATATCTCAGCATTTGGTTCACTTCTGTGAAGAAAAGTAAATGTAAAGTAAACAAATATCAGGGCCAAGAAAACACATTAACAAATTATTTAAAAAAATACATAATACAGACAGAGAATTGTACAAAAAGTCAAAATTCCTGCAAACTTCCTGCAGTTTCCGGTTCATTGTATAGTTTTGAATATAATGTGAAATATGAATAAAATATGTCACTTAATCTGGAGTCGTCAGTTTACTAAATGGTAGAGGGCCCCTTAAGGAAAAAGGTTGGGAACCACCGGTCTACATGCTACTTTAAGGCCAACCAGAGGAGATGGACTGTGTATATTCTGATAAAATATCCATATCTAGGTCCATACTTTATTTAGTGTTGGATCTGTAACCATAGTAGTAAAGAAAATGTTTCATTTATTCTGTCCTATACTTTGATTTAAATCATTAGATTTAATTTAAATTGTGCAACAAGTTTAATCATTTAACAAGTTCCCTTAGACAATGGGCAGACCCACCCGTGCTGGAGGACTGTAACTGTGGACCAGTTCTTCCAGAGGAGTCAAAAACACTTCCCAGTCAGAAGGAAATATTACAGCAACCAATAAACTCTTTGAAACTACAAACGGTGAGTCAAAAATATGGAGGACTGAAAGTGCCACAATTAAATAAATAAATACACCATTAAATAATTACTTAAATGTGTCATTAATTAATTCAAATACTGATTCATTTTATGTAAAATACATATATAATTATTTCACTATTGACATTTACATTTCATGGTCCTGCGTTGCAGTGCTTCATGAATTACTTAAAACTGTCAAAGCCAGCCATCAAACTCAAAGGGTGGGGCCAACGCAAATCTAGCCTGATCCATTGCTTTGGTCTGAAGTAGAGTGCCAGGAAGATCTTCATGAACTTTCTAGGGCAGAGGTCGCTAACAGGTGAGTCTGGACCCAGACACCGTCCTATGCGGACCCAGACCTATAATCAATTAATTATTGAGGATTCTAAATTTTGATGGGGAGCTTCTATTTTAACCAGCACAGCTTTTTTAGTCTTTACAGTATTTGTTTAGCAGATCAGGAAGCTCACAGACCAATCGCATGCTAGTTAAGCCATCCCACGTGATGCCGCTCAGCCAATCAAATCTGTTTAAACAGCGCGACTGAATACAGAGATGAGAGCGATGAGAGAGGAGAGACAGACAGAAAGAGAAGTCACAGATACATGGAGAGGAAACGGAGAGATGAGTGAGCGCGAGACAACAGTGGATAGAAAATCGAGCTTTTAATGGACAGATTCATTCACATTCATTCTTCCCACTGGGAGCACATAACCAGTGTCTCATATGTTCAGAGACCGTGGCGCTGATTAAAAGTGCCAATGTGAAACGCCACTATGAGACAAAACACAAAGTTTTCATCAAACATACCCACTCAAGTCTGAACAAGGTCACAGAAAATAAGCAGGCTCTGATCCCAATATGATCACTCAACCAGTATCCTGACCAGTGTTGGGAGTAACAGCGTTTAAGTATAACGGCGTTACTAACGGCGTTATTTTTTCAGTAACGGAGTAATCTAATTAAGTACTTTTCCCATCGTTGCAACGCCGTTACCGTTACTGAGAATGTAAAGTGGCGCGTTACTTGCGTTCCTACAATGTGGTGAATGAAGCACAGCGGTGTCAGGCTTTCTGACAGCCACACATCAGCTGCCAGGAGAGGGCAGGGTGGTGATGATGACACCGTTGCAAATACAATGATGATTGGCTGGGTGGGTGGATGCCAAGACAGAGACATTGGCGACGAGCTAGGGAAATTCAAAGGTAGCGATATCAAACTGGAAGTACCGACACTACTACTCGCTTACTGAAGTTAAAGGCAAGAATGTTTATGTAACGTGTGAATTTTATTTTCAATATTTATTTTGTATATATTTTTATTTCTATGCATATGGCCGGCTGCAATCTATTGAGTTCAAATAAATACCAAATGTTCTAAATTACTGTATATAGTGTTTTTATTCTTTATTCAGTGATTATAAACATCTTTAACGTTATAGAAGATGTTATAGAATGTAATTATTGACCATAAAAAATAACGTCACAGTTACTTTGCTGAGTAACTAATTACTTTTACAATGTGGTAACTGAGTTACTAACTCTAACTAAGTAACTATAACTAATTACGTTTTTAAAGTAAGATGACCAACACTGATCCTGACCCATTCATTCACTGCCCAACGAGGGAGAGAGGTTAGAGCTCAATTCTCTCACTGAACAACAGAAAGTGTATAGAAAGATATAAAAGGGAAAGAAAGAGAAACTGTTCAATTGTAAATATGTGTTGATATTCATTTATAAAATTTGTTGAGACTGTTAATCAAGGTATGAAACAGTTAACAAAGAAAAAGGGAAACTCAAGCTGCTGCTACACTTTATTTTTCAAAGTTAAACGCTTTATTTTATTTTTTAGACTTAGCAGAGGATGTGGAAGCAGGAGCTGCTGACCCAGAGCATGTAGCGAGTAAAGCAGAGGAACTTATTGAAGTTCTTGGAGTTATTTCCGCACTTTCTGACCAAGATATTGACCACAGAGTGACTGCAGATTTATAAGAAGTAGTCCAATAGCGCCAACCAGTGTATTGGAATGTGTTCAATAGCTCTGCATCGATCCATTATCTGGAATTGATTTGTCTTGGCTTGATGCGCAGGGTAACCAATCAGGCGTTAGGTTCCGCCTACCAACTTTTGATGGGTGAGTTTGACAGTTTTAAGTAATTCATGAAGCACTGCAACGCAGGACCATGAAATGTAAATAGTGAAATAATTATATATGTATTTTACATTAAATTAATCGGTATTTGAATTAATTAATGACACATTTAATATCACATTTATGTATTTAATTCCAATTTTAATTAATTAAAGACACATTTAAGTAATTATTTAATGGTGTATTTATTAATTTAATTGTGGCACTTTCAGTCCTCCACAGTCAGTCAATATTATATATATAATTTTAATATTAATATTATCTATAAATATTCTGACACCTCTCATAAGACATAACCACAGCTGTTAAAAAAATGCAGTAGAGTAAAATAAAGTAATAATAATGACAATAATAATATAATAAATAAATAAATATTCCAGTGAAATATAGCGAGAATAGAAATACTCAATTATTTTTAAAATGGCATTGATAGATAATAGATGTTAATACATTTTATATTCTGCAATATATTATTCATGAAAAATGCACACTTTCTTGCTCCTATAAAGCATCTTTGAGCATTGTACAGTTGCATACACCTCATCACCTTCAGTGATATTTGTCAGTATAGGTCAATTCTGCTTTTTTGTATAAAAGATGTGAAGATGTTTATTAATATGCTTATTTTTAACATGTGTAGTTGTAATGTCTACTCTTTTTATTATTCAGATCTTATTCGCTTCATTGGCTACTTGATTTGACTGCCATGAAGTCTAATAATTTTTGCTGACTCCATGCTGTCAATACTGACACACGTGACAAAACACTTCAGCTCTGTGTTCAGTGGTCTGTGTCAGAGTCTCTTCCTCTTCAGCAGCTGCAGTCCGTTCCTGCTGTAACAGCTCAGTGTCTCTGCAGTCTGACTGAGGGAGGTTTTTGTACGACGACAAATCACTGTGTGAACACCCAAGCACTGTTTATTTCATGAGCACTCTGACAGTAATAAACTGCTGCATCTTCAGTCTGAATTCCACTGATGGTCAAAGCACCATTCACTCCGTCTCCTTTTCCACTAAAACGGGCTGGAACTCCACCACCGGATGGTTTGTGTATACCATTATAAATCAGCAGCTTAGGAACTTGTTCAGATTTCTGTTGATACCAGTGTACTCTGCTAGCTCCATCTGACCAAACATAAACTTTTGGGTTGGTTTTACAGCTGAGAGTGACAGTGGATCCTGGAGTAGATGTCACTACTGGAGGCTGAGTCACAGTGACCTGACCGCTGCATCCTGCAGACAAAAACAAATCATTCATTTATCAGCAGAAAGAAATGAGAGAAAAGGCAGCACATCATGTTTGAAATGTTGCTGAGTGAATGAACCTGTAAAACAGCAGCAGGCCAGTGTCCAGATGAGGATGGTGATGAGACTCATGGTGGTTGTGGTTTCTGCTGTGTTGACTGACAGATCTGAGTCCTGCAGTGTTGAACTCACAGGACTATAAACCTTCTCAGTTCACTGGAGGATCAGCTGACGATGCAAAGCCTCCTCTCTATGGAAATGATTTCTCTGCTCTCAACACACTGAAGGCAACGTGGGACACAAAATCAGGAGAAATACTGCTTGGATTTACACCATCTATGATCTTAATACAAGGAAATATTTATATTAGAAGTGCAGTTGAGGATTTAAGGATAAGTTTGTGTCCACTGTGGTTGGTATGATATGTCTGTTTGTCTGCCTTTAATTTACTTACATTGTTTACTGAAGATGAATAACACATTTCAGTTTTGCTTCATATGAATTTGAAAAAAAAATATTTAAAAATATAATTTTAATTTAACCATTGATTAACTGATATAAAACTGTGAAAAAAATGACAAGGTGACTGTTATCATTTCTTTGTCAGGTATAGAAAAGTAAAGCAAAATAAAAGAAAGAACCTTCAATTGTACAATAATTTCAATCCATATAATTAGAAAAACATTGTAAATTTAATAAATTATATTCTTTCTGTGTTATTAGTAAGATCAGAGAGTGTTTTCAGTGGATAGATGCTTGTTCACAGTGCAGGAGGTTTTTGTACGGCCACTTAGTGAGTTTGTATCACTGTGGTTGACTTTTGGTGGAGGAACCAAACTCATCATACACTGTAAGTAACAGAGATTTTTATTTTATACAACATGACAGATTATACTACATATTGAAAAACGTCATGTGATAAAACAAGAAATTAATGTGGATATTTTATATTTTCGGGATATTTTCTGTTATCTACCAAGCGTAGCTAACATCACATTTAGGCATAAACACAGAGATTAATGTTCTTTTAGTATTATACATGTTATTACGACACAAAGATTTAATAGATAAATAGAATTTAATCTATTTAGCTGTAAAATATTAACATATCTGATTGTAAAATTTGTCGGAGCAACATTTTAACATTTCAGGAAACATAAATATTTCGAGTTTATTATTTCAACATTAAAAAAATGTTAGGTATAAAATCTGATGTGAATGCTTTTGCAACAAATAAGTGAGTTTCTTTGTACGTACAGTGTAGCTGCAGTTTGCGTTCACAGTTCGTTAGTTTAAAATGGTGAAAAGGAAGTGAAACAGACAGATGACAAAGTCTTTAACTGAATACAGACATTATGTTTTTAAAAAAGAAGATCATTGCAGAGATGAATTATTAACTGTCACACAGTGATGTTAAAATCGAATTTAAGGATCATCATTACAAATTTCTATTACATTTACAAATGAGTCGTGTTGGATTTTACTGTCCAATTCTCAGTGCCATAGTAGATGACCTATTATATTAAATGTCAAAATTAAATCAAGTTTTATTTGTTAAAGCCTCATTTCCTCCCATGTCTCACCTCCTCTCCTCTGTCTGATCACAGTATCGTGCACACAGCTAATCCACAGCAGTGTTTACCTCTGTCATATATCATAAGTGTCTCATGTTCAGCTGTCTGTCCTACAGAGGAAGTTAATCTGCTTCTTGTGTGTCTCTGCTCTCCCCTCCAGCTGGCCCCATGGTCAGGCCCTCAGTCTCTCTGCTTCCCCCTCCTCTGAGCAGCTCTCTGGGGGGCTCGGCCACGCTGGCCTGCCTGCTGACCGGCTACTCTCCTCAGGGAGCCGCGGTGAGCTGGGAGGTGGGACGGTACGGAGGTGACAGAGGGGGTCCAGACCAGCTCAGAGGAGGAGAAGAGCGGACGCTACAGCAGCAGCAGCACCCTGAGCCTGAGCCAGGAGCGCTGGATGAAAGGAGAGCTGTACTCCTGCAAGGTCCTTCATCATGACCACAGCCAGACCCAGTCCCTCCACAGGAGCCAGTGTGAGGGCTAGAGGGGCTCCCTGAAGCCCAGGACAGGAGCTCTGTGTGGGGGGAGCAGGAGGAACAAACCTGCTGCTCTGATCAATATGAGTTTTAATGTTTGTAGAGGAAACTAAAGCTTTGTGTGACAGAGAACAACACTGCTGTAAAGTGTTGGACAACAACAACTTAGAGAGTAATGTGTGTAGCTCAGCAGCTAGATGTGAGTGTGCTTAATAACTGTCATGTTGATGATTGATGTTTTTTACTAATAAAGCTTTAACTGATAAATAACTTGTGTGTTTGTTCTGTTGTTTTATGAAGAGTAGAAAGAAATGAAATGGTTTAATAATTGTAACTGATACTCCTCTCTGTGGAACATGACACGCTTTGGATTTATCATGTCCCCCTCTTTTTTCTTTATTTGTAATGAACTTGATATAATACAATACTATGAACAACTAAAGAATACATGTATTTATCATAATTTAAAAAAACGTGAAAAATGCTATTTATTAATATCTGTGACTGTGATGTGTCGCTGGATTTTTGAAAGATGTTTTTTAAGTAGTGTGTGGAAAAATATAATCAATATATTACTATGAATGTGTAGTTTGTGCTTGGTGAGGTTACTGTCAGTTCTGTGTTCAGTGGTCTGTGTCAGAGTCACTGTGTGAACACTGGGCCACTATGGACACTCTGACAGTAATAAACTGCTGCATCTTCAGTCTGAACTCCACTGATGGTCAAAGTGAAGTCAGAGCTGCTTCCACTGCCACTAAACCGAGCTGGTGTTCCTGATTCACGTGTGCTGACATTTCTTATTAGGAGCTTTGGCGATTGTCCAGATTTCTGTTGATACTAGTACATACATTGACCATAAGTACAACTTGGAACAGCTTGACTGGTTTTACAGCTGATAGTGACAGTGGATCCTGGAGTAAATGTCTTTACTGGAGGCTGAGTCACAGTCACCTGACCGCTGCATCCTGCAGACAAAAACAAATCATTAATTTATCAGCAGAAAGAAATGAGAGAAAAGGCAGCACATCATGTTTGAAATGTTGCTGAGTGAATGAACCTGTAAAACAGCAGCAGGCCAGTGTCCAGATGAGGATGGTGATGAGAGTCATGGTGGTTGTGGTTTCTGCTGTGTTGACTGACAGATCTTAATGGATGTACAAGGAAATATTTATATTAGAAGTGCAGTTGAGGATTTAAGGATAAGTTTGTGTCCACTGTGGTTGGTATGATATGTCTGTTTGTCTGTCTATTAATTTACTTACAGGGTTAACTGTAGATAAATAACACATTTTAGTTCAGTTTAATATGAGTTTGTAAAAAACTATTATGAAAAACATCATATTTATTTAACCATTCATCATCTGACATGAAACTGTATAAAAAACTAGAAAATTCCTAAAGAAATTTTGATTGTGCCTTGCTCTGGCCTGTGACTCTGGCCCATACATTACTGACACTGCCGAGTAGTTTACAGTACAATGAGGGGAGACACCCGTGTTTAATTCGGCGTCCGCGTGATCCACTAACAACCACGTATTTTAATGACAAATCTTGTTTTTTCCATCTATTCCCACGGTGTTCTCCCACTGAAATAGTGAGGCTGGTAACGAGTTGATGCGACAAAGTCGGCCAAAAAGTTTGTATTTATGTATTATATTGATTCTGAATTGACCAGAAGACTGTTGAGATATGATTAGTTTTTTTCTTGTGTTTCTACAGTTATGTGCTTTTATGTAAACGCAAATAATTGTTAATATATGGTATTTCTTAAATGGAGTTTGGCATAATATTGTCCTGGGATAATGCAGGAAGCGTCATGGTTTAATTAAAATAGGTAAAGTAACTAAATAAGTAATAACCACAATGATGGGAATAATAAGCATGTAGTTATAACAATAATAATAATAATATCAATAACATGAATAACAATATTTATATTAATAAATAATACATAATTAAGAAAGAAAACTATTCTTAATGTGCAGTCATAGGCAGTGTAGGTTTTTTAAACTTTTAATAAAGTGTCCACCAGACCCCTCTACCTGCTAACATACAATGAATGTTGTAGACTTTTATTTTGAAATACCACCCTCAGCCTGAAAGCAATAGTGCAGTTACGACAGTCTGAGTGTCAAAATAAATCTAACTTGATGTTTTATTATTAAATCTGGATTACTTGTGTCATGTGTAACAAGTTGAAATAGATGGCTAATTAAGATTTTCAGTGTCTTTTGTGACGTTTAATTAGCACAGTAATCCTTTGTCCTCTCTAGCTAGCGAGTGCTAGCACATTAGTAGCTTGTCCTCTCTAGCTAGGAAAGCATTTTAATTAATTAGCCTTCTAATACCTTCTAATTCTCTTTAGCTAGCTAGCTAGAGCTAGCACACATAAACACATTAACCAAAGCTAGCTATGTGCTAATCGCTAGCTAACCACTAGCTTTGGTTAATGTGTTTAATTGTATTATGCTCCTGAAGGAGTGCTAATGTAAATTAAGGAACAGCTCATAGTAGGGTAAAATATTTAAGGTGTATTGTTCTTATTTTGTGTTAATATTAAAATCATTCAGCTTTAAATTGTTTGCTTGTTAGCCGCCTGCTAATTATCTTTAGCTAGCCAGCTAGCTTATTAATGCCTTGTCAGCCTCTGTAACTAGCTGTGTGTGTGTGTGTGTGTGTGTGTGTGTGTGTGTGTGTGTGTGTGTGCCCTTGTTGTCGTGGCAACCAGGGGAGACTTCAGCACTTGAGACTCTTGAGAGAGACAGAAACATTTAAAATGAATCCCCTCGAACCCATGGCCAGGAACGACCGAAATGAAAACTGAAAACACCGTGAGCGTCGTCATCTTGTTGACTATAGCACTGCCGAGTTTCAGTGGTTAAAGTTAAAAAATGTGACCTCAGGAGATTGAGAGAGAAGAGGTTCAACGAGCTCCTTTAAACATTTCTTCTCTAAAATTAACATGGGAGTAGATGGGGCAGTGAGAGGGTGTTGCTGGCGCATCAGTGCGTCTCCCGCCAAAACTGTTTGTCTGACAGCTTCAGCAGTGGTATCACTGCGACCCCAACGAATTTACCTACGTTTCTATCTATAAATTATTTCTATAGAGTGACATTTGTGGCCTTGAGAGCAGTTTACAAATTTATTTTTCGACTAATTTTTTCTCTCTCCCTACACTCTAGCGATGATGTCACGCACTCTGGCAGTTGAACATTCTCGCAGTACACACCCATTCATTTTTTGGACCGGTTTTTGGCGATTTACCGGCAAACTGTTTGGCGAAACGCTTAGAAAAATCATAGCACTAATGTCCTCACCGAGCCGCACGTTCTGATACCTTTTTAGTGTACGTGCGACCAAAACTGCGGGAGGAGTAGCGCGCCGAAAAACGTACGGAAGAATAAAATATTATAAGTATGGGGAAGAGTAGTATTGTGCTTTTCAAGGCACAATAATGACTTTGTAACAAGGAGACTGTAATCCCTTCTCCGTCAGGTGTAGAAAAGTAACGCGAAATTAAAGAAATAACCTTAAATTGTAATAATAATTTCAATCCACGTAATTTCAAAAACTTTGTAGATTCAAGAAAGTATATTCTTTCTTTTTTATTAGTAAGATCAGAGAGTGTTTTCAGTGGATAGATGCTTGTTCACAGTGCAGGAGGTTTTTGTATGGCCACTTCATGAAATTGTATCACTGTGGTTGACTTTTGGTGGAGGAACCAAACTCATCGTTGACTGTAAGTACCACAGATTTTTATTTCATACAACATATAGCAAATGTAACTATTATAACTATTATTATATTGAATGAGACTCTGATCAGTTCAGTGTTTGTATGTTGCTGATTATTTGTGTAATTTTAGCAAATAAGGCTGATCTCACCATCTGAGAGTAAACCTCACAGAAACCAACATTTATTTAACATTAAAAATTTACAGAAACAAAATAGAAATTGTTTAACTGAAAAAAATTGATTCATTAATTTAATTAATTAACAATAAAATTGTTTTAAAATGTGATTCCTGTTGAACGTGAACATGATCTTATCGTTAAATGCAGCTTATCTTTGTGTTCACGGTTCATTCATTTTACATGTCGTGAAAAGGAAGTGAAAGAGACAGATGACAAAGGTTTTAACTGTATTCACATGAGTGTTTCAGCTCTGTCAGTTTAAACAGAAGAAAATCATCACAGGGATGAGTTATTCACTGTCACACATTATAAAACACAGATGAAGATGTCATCAATAGTCATCGTCAATTAACCTTTTTAGTTGCATTTACACTTGAATCATGTGTCTGATGGTCTGATACTGAGTGATTTATGAGTGCAACAGCAGCACAAGTTATTCTGTTTTATTGGATCAAATATAGAAAATTACTAGTATGTAGTTTGTATTTGTTACCAAGCCTTCACTCTTATTACTTTCTCCTTCCCCCCTCCCCTCTCCTCCTCCCCCCTCTCTCCTCCAGTGGGTGTGGTGCGTCCCACCCTGACCGTCCTCCCCCCCTCCAGAGAGGAGCTGCAGAAGGACAGTGCCACACTGGTGTGTCTGGCCAGCGGGGGCTTCCCCTCAACCTGGAGTCTGGGCTGGAAGGTGGGGGGGCAGCAGCAGCTCCTCAGGGGTGTCACACAGCCTGGAGGTCCTGGGGAGGGACGGCCACTACAGCTGGAGCAGCACCCTGAGCCTCTCTGCAGACCAGTGGAGGAAGGCGGGTTCAGTGAGCTGTGAGGCCAGTCTGAGTGGACAGAGCCCTGTCACTCAAACCCTGGACCCTGACCGCTGCTCAGAGTAGAGCTTCAGCAACACTTCCTGTCTGGAAATGATGCTGCTTCTTTGATAGAGATCTTGATGAAGCTGCAGATCTCCTCTGTTCACATATTTCTGCAAACTCATGACTCTGCTTTCATTTGTAGCTTTCTGTTACTTGTATTCTGCTTAAAAGCTGTTATTTTTAAAACGTTATATAATAACTGAATCATTGGAAAATAAAACTGTAGATTTTAATAAATAACTGACTTTGTGTTTCTTTTGCAAAATATTATTCATGAGAAACACACACTTTATCATATTTCATCTTTCCTGCACACTTCATCATAAACTAAAGTTTCTAGTCACTACATATCTGTAATAATAGTGTGAAATATAAAGTCTAATGTGTTTATCATTTGTAAATAAATCAGTAGAATCTTTTTTAAGTTACAGTAGATTTTTTGTGCCACCAAATGCAAAAGAGTTTGTGGAAATACTATTGGACATTTTGGAAACTGTGACTTTGTTTCAGTTTTATTTAGATTCATTGTGGTTCTGCTTGGTTACTTTTGTGTTGTGCACACTGGACCAGTTATCCTCTTCACAGTCTCTTCACCAACCCTCTGCACCTGCAGCAGGCCGATTTAACTTCAGTCAAACTGAAGGAGGTTTTTGTACGGCTCTAAATCACTGTGTGAACGTCTCATCGCTATGGTAGCCCAGACAGTAATAATCTCCAGCATCTTCAGCCTCAACACCACTGATGGTCAGAGTGTAGTGAGAATCAGATCTACTGCCACTGAATCGAGACGGAGTTCCTGAGAAGAGGTCTGATGTAGAGTATATAAGAAGTTTGGGAGCCTGTCCAGGTTTCTGAAGGTACCAACTGAGATCAGCACCAATATCTGAACTCCCTGTGGCGCTGATGGTCACAGTCCCTCCAGAACTAACAGACTTGGATTTGTCAGTCTGAGTCAGAAAATTGTTTGCAGAAGACTCTGAAATGAAAAATGTAGTTCAGATTATAATAAATTAGTCATTGATTAAAACAAGATTTGAGGTTAAAGGCAAGGTAAGTGATATTTACACTGAAGATAACAATTTAACAGTTTTTGATATATTGTATAAAATCTTCTCACCCTGACTCAGAAAACCCAACATGACAAACAGAGTTATTGGCAACTTCATCCTGATGCAGTTTTCAGTGTGAGTGCATGAAAACCGTTTAGACTCTCTGTGACATCAGAACTTAAACTCTGAGGAGCAGTGATGCTTTAAAATCATGCAAAACATATGTGGACACACCTGTCTTTGTCAAACTGTGAGGAAGAGATGAGGTGGAGTAAGTATAGGTTCCATCTCCCTGTGGACTGATTAAGCAAATGTAGAAACTTTAGACTTTCTGTTCTTCATCTCTCTGAATGTTTCTGACTTTGCAAAGTCTCCCAGAAGCCTTTGTGCTCATAAATAAATGGAGGCTGCCCTTTGCTGGCTTTCCAGGATGTTTGGACAGATAAACTATAAACAGACACCATGAATGATACTTAACCTCATTGTTCCCAGGCTATTTTAACTAATTTAATTTAATTTAATCATACTAAATTACCATTAGTACATGGTCCGTGTATGTTTTGGTCATTGGATTTTCCTTTCAGAAACGGATATTAAAAAACAGAAAACGAGTGGTTATTTGATTTTCGTTTTAAAATACAAAAATTAAAATTGAAATACAAGGCGTTTTTCTTTTTCATGGTCAAAAAGGGATGAGTGAAATTAAAAAAATTATTCGATTTTCATTTTCTATTTCATATAACAAAAAATAAAATCACTAGAAAACAGAAACAGAAAAAAGGCCTGTTTTTTCATATTCTGAGACCGGATGTTGTCATTTACAGGACGGTGCTGTGTAGAAGAAACAGTAGGCTAGTAGACTGCGGTCAATCCAGCCGTGAGTCCGATCTCCGTGGTCAAATCAGCCGCACCTAAATGTCCAGTGTACAAGTATTCTCAGCATTATGGTAAATGCGGAGAAACAGCGTATTTACTTCTGGTGTTCAAAATAAAGGTATTTAGAACAGTAAGCTATAATTAAAATATGTTACATTAAAGTGTTGTGCCCCTGATGAATAAAAAAACACTTTATATCAAGTATACTGCACCAGTGTGGAGAAATGCCAAAATAAAAGCCTCATATTTATGCCTCCAGAGATTGCATATTTGACAATATTTGAGGTACTGTAAAAACATATTGCTCAGTGTTTCCTGGCTACTGATGGTATATTTGACTTTTACACATATGAGACTACAACCATACTTAATATCAAGCATTTTTATTGTACCAATTTGGAGAAATTCAACAATAAAAGTCCATATTTGTACCTCCAAGTGGCATATTTTCATATATTTGAACTACTGTAAAAACACTTTGCTCAATAATACCTGGCTATGGGTGAAGCATTTTCATTATACTTCAATAATGATGCAGTAATCATGACAAAATTTCACACAAATGTTTCATACATTTTATAAAAAAATTATAATATAAAGATTAAACACTAAACACAAAATCCTACACAATTCTAATTTGTTTACTTTTCACACAAAATGCAATTCCAGTCCACATTCTTCTTATTTTGCAGCTCTGCTGTGTCCATTTGTAGGCACTGTATGTGGAAGCACCTGCAACAGCTGTCACACTGAATCTGTAAAAGGGAAAAATAATTAGTTTTTTACAGTAGCTCAAATATAAGAAAATATGGAATCTGGAAGTATAAATATGGGACTTTTATTCTTCAATTTCTCCACATTGGTACAGTAAAAATGCTTGATATTAAGTATACTTGTAGTCTTAGATGTGTAGAAGTCAAATATATCATCCATAGCCAGGAATTATTGAGCAAAGTGTTTTTACAGTAGCTCAAATATATGAAAACACCACTTGGAGGTACAAATATGGACTTTTATTGTTGAATTTCTCCAAATTGGTACAATAAAAATGCTTGATATTAAGTATGGTTGTAGTCTCATATGTGTAAAAGTCAAATATACCATCAGTAGCCAGGAAACACTGAGCAATATGTTTTTACAGTACCTCAAATATTGTCAAATATGCAATCTCTGGAGGCATAAATATGAGGCTTTTATTTTGGCATTTCTCCACACTGGTGCAGTATACTTGATATAAAGTGTTTTTTATTCATCAGGGGCACAACACTTTAATGTAACATATTTTATTTTAAATGTAGGTTCGAATTATAGCTTACTGTTCTAAATACCTTTATTTTGAAAACCGGAAGTAAATACGCTGTTTCTCCGCATTTACCATAATGCTGAGAATACTTGTACACTCGAAATTTAAATGCGGCTGATTTGACCACGGAGATCGGACTCACGGCTGGATTGACCGCAGTCTACTAACCTACTGTTTCTTCTACACAGCACCGTCCTGTAAATGACAACATCCGGTCTCAGAATATGAAAAAACAGGCCTTTTTTCTGTTTCTGTTTTCTAGTGATTTTATTTTTTGTTATATGAAATAGAAAATGAAAATCGAATTTTTTTTTTAATTTTGCTCATCCCTTTCTGACCATGAAAAAGAAAAACGCCTTGTATTTCAATTTTAATTTTTGTATTTTAAAACGAAAATCAAATAACCACTCGTTTTCTGTTTTTTAATACCCGTTTCTGAAAGGAAAATCCAATGACCAAAACATACACGGACCGTACATCAATAGTTTTTAGGCCTTATCAAACTGAAGTTTATATCAATCTATTTTTTCATTCTCAACTTATTTGCCATCATAAACAATTAAAGTTCTTAAAGTGCTCAGAAAATCCTGCAATTTCAACATTTACCATTAAAACTTAGGATACTCCACATGCTGATGAAGATCATGTGGTGTGATTAAAAGGTACAAAACAGCTACTAAATGGACCTTCAGCTGATGTAGTTTTCAAATATAATGCTTTCCAAACAAACAGTATATTAGATATTTTTCTTTTTTTCTTTATAGTTTTTATACCAACTGATACAATTTTTTAAAAAGTGAATTACTTTATCTGTTTATTTATGAATTTGTTAGTTTGTGACTTAACATGAGAGGATGTTTTACAACCTACAAAATGTATCCTGAATCCTACAATTTGGCTTAATGCCTATGTTAACATAGGATGTATACTATTAGTATAGTCTTACTCATAATATACAAACTACACTATAAGTGACTAATTCAGTCTACAGAGAAAGACCATGAGATGTGGTTTAAAGTTCTAGATAAAACGATCTTGAGTGAGGATTTTTTGTAGAATTAGAACATTATAACTATACAGCATGTCTCTCTCTTCAGCAAACACCAGACCATGATCAAATATGAGGACACTACAACATTTTTACTCTTACAGACAAAACATGGAACCTAAGGTAACCTAGCTACATTTACTCAAGTGCTGTACAACTCCTTTTACTCCACTACATTTATTTGATGGCTATACTCACTAGTGTGTTCTCAGTTTAAGATTTTCCATCATACAATCATCTTATAAAAGCATTTGTTCATCTTCCCCTTTTTTTGAGCCCCACAGTTCCCAGTGCTGCACGTGTAAAAATGATATTAATACTCTATTTCTGTTTCTTTCTGACCTGATAAAAACCCAATATGTAGAAAAGAGTTAGCTCTTCCCTTTGGACGCAAAATGGACTTGCACATTTGATATGTATATGGTGGGGAAAAAGCCATAAAACATTGTTGTCACACCAAATAAGGAGAATATTTAATTATCTCATCAACAAATGTGTATTTTTCCCAATAGTGAATCACAGACAAAAGATTTCATGTTATTTTACACAGTGACATTATTGACCTTATTTTTGGGTCAATTAGGCCCAAGAAAGCATCCTAGAAAACACGGACAGGGTTAAACCCAAAAACACGACTTCAGAAGCAAAAATAACCTTTAATTAATTCCTAAAATAAAGCCTAATCAGGCGGACAAAAGCAAAGACTTAAAAAATCTTCAAACCAGAAGTCAGGCAGGCAGAGTCAGAGAGGCAGGGAATCACTGGAAAGCAAGAACTGACACATTGGACAATCTGGCAGAGAGCAAGGTGAGTTAGACCAGTATATGAATGAGTGACTGATGAGGGGAATGAGAGGCAGGTGTGGAGATGAGTGGTCAATTTCAGTTGACAGGAAAAACTGGTGGGAGTGGCAGAAATGTTTAAATTTCTTATTTACTTAAAAATATACAGCGATATGTAAAAGGGAAGAATATAGCATAAAAAAGCATGAACAATCAATTTTCAGAATATGTGATCAGGTAACAAATTCTTAACACTAAATGTTTAAAGTGTGTCATTATGTGTATTTACATTTAAAAAAAACTATGTTATACAAATATTTTATGAATTTAACGTGTAGTTTGTGCTTGGTGAGGTTACTGTCAGCTCTGTGTTCAGTGGTCTGTGTCAGAGTCTCTTCCTCTTCAGCAGCTGCAGTCGGTTCTTGCTGTAACAGCTCAGTGTCTCTGCAGTCTGACTGAGGGAGGTTTTTGTACGACGACAAATCACTGTGTGAACACTCCACCACTGTGGTCACTCTGACAGTAATAAACTGCTGCATCTTCAGTCTCAACTCCACTGATGGTCAAAGTGAAGTCAGTCCTGCTTCCACTGCCACTAAACCGAGCTGGTGTTCCCGAATGACGTGTGCTGACAAGTTTTATTAGGAGCTTTGGAGGCTGTCCAGATTTCTGTTGATACCAGTGCAACCAATCTCCATTACTGTCTCTGTAAACAGCTTGGTTTGTTTTACAGCTGATAGTGACAGTGGATCCTGGAGTAAATGTCTTTACTGGAGGCTGAGTCACAGTCACCTGACCGCTGCATCCTGCAGACAAAAACAAATCATTCATTTATCAGCAGAAAGAAATGAGAGAAAAGGCAGCACATCATGTTTGAAATGTTGCTGAGTGAATGAACCTGTAAAACAGCAGCAGGCCAGCGTCCAGATGAGGATGGTGATGAGAGTCATGGTGATTGTGGTTTCTGCTGTATTGACTGACAGATCTGAGTCCTGCAGTGTTGAACTCACAGGACTATAAACCTTCTCAGTTCACTGGAGGATCAGCTGACGATGCAAAGCCTCCTCTCTATGGAAATGATTTCTCTGCTCTCAACACACTTAAGGCAACGTGGGACACAAAATCAGGAGAAATACTGCTTGAATTTACATCATCTATGATCTTAATGGAATACAAGGAAATATTTATATTAGAAGTGCAGCTGAGGATTAAAAGATGAGTTTGTGTCCACTGTGGTTGGTATGATATGTCTGTGTGTCTGCCTTTAATTTACTTACATTGTTAACTAAAGATGAATAACACATTTCAGTTTTGCTTCATATGAATTTGTAAAAAAATATTATTCAAAAATATAATTTTAATTTAACCATTAATCAACTGATATAAAACTGTGAAAAACATTACTTTGTTACAAGGTGACTGTTATCGTTTCTCTGTCAGGTATAGAAAAGTAAAGCAAAATAAAAGAAAGAACCTTAAATTGTACAATAATTTCAATCCAAACAATTAGAAAAACATTGTAAATTTAATAAATTATATTCTTTCTGTGTTATTAGTAAGATCAGAGAGTCTTTCCAGTGGATAGATGCTTCACAGTGCAGAAGGTTTTTGTACGGCCACTTAATGAGTTTGTATCACTGTGGTACACTTTTGGTGGCGGAACCAAACTCATCATACACTGTAAGTAACAGAGATTTTTATTTTATACAACATGACAGATTATACTACATATTGAAAAACGTCATGTGATAAAACAAGAAATTAATGTGGCTATTTTATATTTTGTGGATATTTTCTGTTATTTATCAAGCATAGCTAACATCACATTTAGGCATAAACACAGAGATTAATGTTCTTTTAGTATTATACATGTTATTACGACACAAAGATTTAATAGAAAAATTGAATTTAATCTATTTAGCTGTAAAATATTAACATATCTGATTGTAAAATTTGTCTGAGCAACATTTTAACATTTCGGGAAACATAAATATTTCAAGTTTATTATTTCAACATTAAAAAAATGTTAGGTATAAAATCTGATGTGAATGCTTTTGCAACAAATAAGTGAGTTTCTTTGTACGTACAGTGTAGCTGCAGTTTGCGTTCACAGTTCGTTAGTTTAAAATGGTGAAAAGGAAGTGAAACAGACAGATGACAAAGTCTTTAACTGAATACAAACATTATGTTTTTAAAAAAAGAAGATCATTGCAGAGATAAATCATTAACTGTCACACATTGATGTTAAAATCGAATTTAAGGATCATCATTACAAATTTCTATTACATTTACAAATGAGTCGTGTTGGATTTTACTGTCCAATTCTCAGTACCACAGTAGACGACCTATTATATTAAATGTCAAAATTAAATCAAGTTTCTATTTGTTAAAGCCTCATTTCCTCCCATGTCTCACCTCCTCTCCTCTGTCTGATCACAGTATCGTGCACACAGCTAATCCACAGCAGTGTTAACCTCTGTCATGTATCTTAAGTATCTCATGTTCAGCTGTCTGTCCTACAGAGGAAGTTAATCTGCTCCTTGTGTGTCTCTGCTCTCCCCTCCAGCTGGCCCCATGGTCAGGCCCTCAGTCTCTCTGCTTCCCCCCTCCTCTGAGCAGCTCTCTGGGGGCTCAGCCACGCTGGCCTGCCTGCTGACCGGCTACTCTCCTCAGGGAGCCGCGGTGAGCTGGGAGGTGGACGGTACGGAGGTGACAGAGGGGGTCCAGACCAGCTCAGAGGAGGAGAAGAGTGGACGCTACAGCAGCAGCAGCACCCTGAGCCTGAGCCAGGAGCGCTGGATGAAAGGAGAGCTGTACTCCTGCAAGGTCCTCCATCATGACCACAGCCAGACCCAGTCCCTCCACAGGAGCCAGTGTGAGGGCTAGAGGGGCTCACTGAAGGCCAGGACAGGAGCTCTGTGTGGGGGGAGCAGGAGGAACAAACCTGCTGCTCTGATCAATATGAGTTTTAATGTTTGTAGAGGAAAGTAAAGCTTTGTGTGACAGAGAACAACACTGCTGTAAAGTGTTGGACAACAACAACTTAGAGAGTAATGTGTGTAGCTCAGCAGCTAGATGTGAGTGTGCTTAATAACTGTCATGTTGATGATTGATGTTTTTGCTAATAAAGCTTGAACTGATAAATAACTTTATGAGTGTTTGTTCTGTTGTTTTATGAAGAGTAGAAAGAAACTAGAAAATTCCTAAAGCAATTTTGATTGTGCCTTGCTCTGGCCCATACATTACTGACACTGCCGAGTAGTTTACAGTACAATGAGGGGAGACACCCGTGTTTAATTCGGCGTATGCGTGATCCACTAACAACCACGTATTTTAATGACAAATCTTGTTTTTTCCATCTATTGCCACGGTCTTGTCCCACTGAAATAGTGAGGCTGGTAACGAGTTGATGCGACAAAGTCGGCCAAAAAGTTGGTATTTATGTATTATATTGATGCCGAATTAACAAGAAGACTGTTGAGATATGATGGGTTTTTTCTTGTGTTTCTACAGTTATGTGCATTTATGTAAGTGCAAATATTTGTTAATATATGGTATTTCTTAAATGGAGTTTGGCATAATATTGTCCTGGGATAATGCAGGAAGGGTCATAGTTTAATTAAAATTGCTAAAGTAACTAAATAAGTAATAACCACAATGGTGGGAATAATAAGTATGTAGTTATAATAATAATGATAATAATAGTAATAATAATAAGAACAATAATAAGTAATGCTATCAATAATATGAATAACAATATTTATATTAATAAATAATACATAATTAAGAAAGCAAACTATTCTTACTGTGCAGTCATAGGCAGTTACAACAGTCTGAGTGTCTTCTTCCTCACAAAATAAATCTAACTTGATGTTTTATTACATTAGTAAATCTGTATAACTTGTGTCAGGTGTAACAAGTTGAAATAGATGGCTAATTAAGAATTTCAGTGTCTTTTGTGACGTTTAATTAGCACAGTAATCCTTTGTCCTCTCTAGCTAGCGAGTGCTAGCATATTCATACCTTGTTCTGTCTAGCTAGCTTGCGCTAAAACATTAGTAGCTTATCCTCTCTAGCAAGCAAAGCATTTTAATTAATTAGCTAACCTTCTAATACCTTCTTCTACCTTCTAATTCTCTTTAGCTAGCTTGAGCTAGCACACATAAACACATTAACCAGAGCTAGCGCTTAGCTACGTGCTAATCGCTAGCTAACTGCTAATCGCTAGCTCTGCGCTAATCGCTAGCTATGCGCTAATCGCTAGCTAAGTGCTAGCTTTGGTTAATGTGTTTAATTGTGTTATGCTCCTGAAGGAGTGCTAATGTAAATTAAGGAACAGCTCATAGTAGGGTAACATATTTAAGGTGCTAGCATATTAATACCTTGTCATTCTCTTTAGCTAGCTAGAGCTAGCACACATAAACACATTAACCAGAGCTAGCGCTTAGCTACGTGCTAATCGCTAGCTAACCGCTAATCGCTAGCTACGTGCTAATTGCTAGCCAAGTGCTAGCTCTGGTTAATGTGTTTAATTGTATTATGCTCCTGAAGGAGTGCTAATGTAAATTAAGGAACAGCTCATAGTAGGGTAAAATATTTAAGGTGTATTGAACTTATTTTGTGTTAATATTAAAATCATTCAGCTTTAAATTGTTTGTTTGTTAGCCGCCTGCTAATTATCTTTAGCTAGCCAGCTAGCGCTAGCTTATTAATAGCTTAAATGCTCCTCTGTAGCTAGCTATGTGTGTGTGTGTGTGTGTGAGCAGGCTTTGGTTGTCATGGCAATCAGGGGAGCCCACAGCAGCTGCGCACGCTCTCTCTCTGTGTCTAACTCCTCAGAGAGACAGAAAACAATTAAAACGAATCCCCTCAAAAGCATGGCCAGGAACGACCGAAAAGAAAACCGAAAACACCGTGGGCGTCGTCATCTTGTTGACTATAGCACTGCCGAGTTTCAGTGGTTAAAGTTAAAAAATGTGACCTGGGGAGATTGAGAGAGAAGAGGTTCAACGAGCGTTTTTTAAGATTTGTCCTCTAAAATTAACATGGGAGTAGATGGGGCCGTGAGAGGGCGTTGCTGGCGCATCAGTGCGTCTCCCGCCAAAACTATTTGTCTGACAGCTTCAGCAGTGGTATCACTGCGACCCCAACGAATTTACCTACGTTTCTATCTATAAATTATTTCTGTAGAGTGATATTTGTGGCCATGACAGCAGTTTACAAATTTATTTTTCGACAAATTTTTCTCTCTCCCCACACTCTAGCGATGATGTCACGCACTCTAGCGGTTGAACATTCTCGCAATACACACCCATTCATTTTTTGGACCGGTTTTTGGCGATTTATCGGCAAACCGTTTGGCGAAATTCTTAGAAAAGTCATAGCACTAATGTCCTCATCGAGCCGCACGTTTTGATACCTTTTTTGTGTATGTGCGACAAAAGCTCCGGGAGAAGAAGCGCGCCGAAAAAGCGTACGGAAGAATAATAATAAGTTTAATAAGCCCGAGGAAGAGTAGTATTGTGCTTGCTTATGCAAGGCACAATAATGAAATGGTTTCATAATTTTAACTGATACTCCTCTCTGTGGAACATGACACGCTTTGGATTTATCATGTCTCTCTCTTTTTTCCTTATTTGTAATGAACTTGGTATTATACAATACTATGAACAACTAAAGAATACATGTATTTATCATAATTTAAAAAAACGTGAAAAATGCTATTTATTAATATCTGTGACTGTGATGTGTCGCTGGATTTTTGAAAGATGTTTTTTAAGTAGTGTGTGGAAAAATATAATCAATATATTACTATGAATGTGTAGTTTGTGCTTGGTGAGGTTACTGTCAGTTCTGTGTTCAGTGGTCTGTGTCAGAGTCTCTTCCTCTTCAGCAGCTGCAGTCGGTTCCTGCTGTAACAGCTCAGTGTCTCTGCAGTCTGACTGAGGGAGGTTTTTGTACGACGACAAATCACTGTGTGAACACCCAAGCACTGTTTATATAGTGAGCACTCTGACAGTAATAAACTGCTGCATCTTCAGTCTGAACTCCACTGATGGTCATCTCAGCATTCACTCCGTCTCCTCTGCCAGAGAATCTAGAGGAAAACTCGCTTGCAGGATTTTTACCCAAGTTGATGACCAACTTAGGAGCTTCTCCAGATTTCTGCTGATACCAGTGTACTCTACTATCTCCATCTGACCAAACAGAAACCTTTGGGTTGGTTTTACAGGTCAAAGTGACTGAGGATCCAAGTGAAGATGTGACTACAGCAGGTTGATTCACAGTCACTTGACCATTAGATCCTGCAGACAAAATTAGGGGAAAAAAGAGAAGTTAAGCAATCAGAACTGGGATTGTTAATAATTTAACTGCTTTAACTGAGTTAAAAAATACTGAATTTCTTTAATAACAATTCTGACCTCTAAGGCAGCAGCAGGCCAGCGTCCAGATGAGGATGGTGATGAGAGTCATGGTGGTTGTGGTTTCTGCTGTGTTAACTGACAGATCTGAGTCCTGCAGTGTTGAACTCACAGGACTATAAACCTTCTCAGTTCACTGGAGGATCAGCTGACGATGCAAAGCCTCCTCTCTATGGAAATGATTTCTCTGCTCTCAACACACTGAAGGCAACATGGGACACAAAATCAGGAGAAATAATGCTTGGATTTACACCATCTATGATCTTAATGGAATACAAGGAAATATTTATATTAGAAGTGCAGTTGAGGATTTAAGGATAAGTTTGTGTCCACTGTGGTTGGTATGATATGTCTGTTTGTCTGCCTTTAATTTACTTACATTGTTTACTGTGGAAAAATTAAAAAAATATTATTAAAAACATCATGTTAATTTAACCATTCATCAACTGATATAAAACTATGAAAAAAATTACTTTGCTACAAGGTGACTGTAATCTTTTCTCTGTCAGGAGTAGAAAAGCAAAGCAAAATTAAAGAAAGAACCTTAAATTGTACAATGTTTTCAAACCATATAATAAAAAAAACATTTTAGATTCAATAAAGTATATTCTTTCTGTGTTATTAGTAAGATCAGAGAGTGTTTTCAGTTGAAAGATGCTTGTTCACAGTGCAGGAGGTTTTTGTACGGCCACTTAATGAGTTTGTATCACTGTGGTGGACTTTTGGTGGAGGAACCAAACTCATCGTTGACTGTAAGTACCAGAGATTTTATTTTATGCAACATATAGCAAATGTAACTATTATCACTATTATAATATTCAATGACACTCTGATCAGTTCAGTGTTTGTATGTTGCTGATTATTTGTGTTATTTTAGCAAACAAGGCTGATCTCACCATCTGAGAGTAAACCTCACAGAAACCAACATTTACTTAACATTAAAAATTTACAGAAACAAAATAGAAATTGTTTAACTGAAAAAAATTTAATTCATTAATTTCATTAATTAACATTAAAACTGTTTTAAAATGTGATTCCTGTTAAACACGAACATGATCTTATCATTAAATGCAGCTTATCTTTGTGTTCACGGTTCATTCATTTTACATGTCGTGAAAAGGAAGTGAAAGAGACAGATGACAAAGGTTTTAACTGTATTCACATGAGTGTTTCAGCTTTGTCAGTTTAAACAGAAGAAAATCATCACAGGGATGAGTTATTCACTGTCACACATTATGAAACACAGATGAAGATGTCATCAATAGTCATCGACAATTAACCTTTTTAGTTGCATTTACACTTGAATCATGTGTCTGATGGTCTGATACTGAGTGATTTATGAGTGCAACAGCAGCACAAGTTATTCTGTTTTATTGGATCAAATATAGAAAAATAACTAGTATGTAGTTTGTATTTGTTACCAAGCCTTTCTCCTTCCCCCCTCCCCTCTCCTCCTCCCCACTCCTCTCCTCCAGTGGGTGTGGTGCGTCCCACCCTGACCGTCCTCCCCCCCTCCAGAGAGGAGCTGCAGAAGGACGGTGCCACACTGGTGTGTCTGGCCAGCGGGGGCTTCCCCTCAACCTGGAGTCTGGGCTGGAAGGTGGGGGGCAGCAGCAGCTCCTCAGGGGTGTCACACAGCCTGGAGGTCCTGGGGAGGGACGGCCACTACAGCTGGAGCAGCACCCTGAGCCTCTCTGCAGACCAGTGGAGGAAGGCGGGCTCAGTGAGCTGTGAGGCCAGTCTGAGTGGACAGAGCCCTGTCACTCAAACCCTGGACCCTGATCGCTGCTCAGAGTAGAGCTTCAGCGACACTTCCTGTCTGGAAATGATGCTGCTTCTTTGATAGAGATCTTGATGAAGCTGCAGATCTCCTCTGTTCACATATTTCTGCAAACTCATGACTCTGCTTTCATTTGTAGCTTTCTGTTACTCGTATTCTGTTTAAAAGTTGTTATTTTTAAAATGTCAAATAATAACTGAGTCATTGGAAAATAAAACTGTAGATTTTAATAAATAACTGACTTTGTATTTCTTTTGCAAAACATTATTCATGAGAAACACACACTTTATCACATTTCATCTTTCCTGCACACTTCATCATAAACTAAGGTTTCTAGTCACTACATATGTGTAATAATAGTGTGAAATATAAAGTATAATGTGTTTATCATTTGTAAATAAATCAGTAGAATCTTTTTTAAGTTACAGTAGTTTTTTTATGCCGCCAAATGCAAAAGAGTTTGTGGAAATACTGTTGGACATTTTGGAAACTGTGAGTTTGTTTCAGTTTTATTTAGATTCATTGTGGTTCTGCTTGGTTACTTTTGTGTTGTGTGCACTGGACCAGTTTTCCTCTTCACAGTCTCTTCACCAACCCTCTGCACCTGCAGCAGGCCGATTTCACTTCAGTCAAACTGAAGGAGGTTTTTGTACGACTCTAAATGTGTGAATGTTATATCGGTATGCAAGCCCAGACAGTAATAATTTCCAGCATCTTCAGCCTCAACACCACTGATGGTCAGAGTGTAGTGAGAATCAGAGCTACTGCCACTGAATCGAGACGGAGTTCCCGAGTTTAGAGTTGATGCCCAATATAAAAAGAAGTTTGGGAGCCTGTCCAGGTTTCTGAAGGTACCAACTGAGATTATCATCAATATCTGAACTCCCTGTGGCGCTGATGGTCACAGTCCCTCCAGGACTAACAGACTTGGATTTGTCAGTCTGCGTCAGAAAATTGTTTGCAGAAGACTCTGAAATGAAAAATTAAATATAAATCTTGAGAATCAGCAGTTCAGATTATAATAAATTAGTCACTGATTAAGGGTAAAGGTAAAAGGCAAGGTAAGTGATATTTACACTGAAAATAACAATTTAACAGTTTTTGATAAATTGTATAAAAACTTCTCACCCTGACTCAGAAAACCCAACATGACAAACAGAGTTATTGGCAACTTCATCCTGATGCAGTTTTCAGTGTGAGTGCATGAAAACAGTTCAGACTCTCTGTGACATCAGAACTTAAACTCTGAGGAGCAGTGATGCTTTGAAGCATGCAAAACATATTCAGGAAGGCGAACACACACCTGTTCTTGTGAAACAGAAAAAAAAAAAACTTTGACTGTATGCGCTTGTTTCTCTTCTTTGTAAACTTTTATCCTTTTTTACCTCTTTCTTGATCCATACCTAATTAATAGGTGTATCGCTCCCCCTGCTGGCAAATGAATCCAGACTTACAGCTTAATATGAACTGACACTGTTTTATAGCATACATTTCCCTCCTTGTTTTCATATTTTGATGAACTGGTGCTACATTTATTAGGTAAATAAAAAAAACAGACACACTGACAGTAGCAGAAAGGCAGGGACATAAAACCATCTTAGTGTGTTAGCTGGAGGCCTCAGCTCCTACTGGCATAAATCATAGTCTACATGTTTATACTTCTCAGAAACAAAAGCAATTATTTTGCATGCGTTTTTGGGAGATCTGTGAATGAATCACTATAGACTGATCAATGTTTTGTTATAAAAATCCCTTTTCAGCTACAGATTATGTTTTGCATTGTCACTGTGAGCATGTCAGCATGATGATGTTAGCACTGAGCTCAATGTAGAGCCCCACACAACTAGCAACCGTAGACCATTAGTCTTGTTGATAATTATTGAAGATTATAGGTTAGAGATACTAACATATGTGTACTTTATTAAGACCAAACCTTGGAACAGGGATAAACAGTCTTAATTATTGTTTAATATTCAATATAATATAGAGTTATACATCAGATTGTACAACACAGTGGCCTATGTCACACACAATGTACTTTAGATTCTGTGTTAAAAGAGAAATGACTGTCTATTAATTTCTGGTCAGGGCCGCCTTTTGTCTGAGTGAGGAAGACTGAGTGCATGATTGAACATCTGGTGCTGTAAAAGGGAACAAAACCTAAATGTCAGGCGCATGAAAATCTGAGTTTCACTTCCCCTTTCACTGGGGATGAACTATCAGAAGTCTCTGTAAATTGTCGTTGTGCTTTAGGTGACTATGTTCAGGGGAGCAGTGGTGCTTATCAGAATCGCCTGTGACAGATCACAGCTGCAACATAGCAATCTGTTGAGGTTTTTGTACGACTATATCACGGTGTGTAGAGTCCCACGTATTCTCCCATACAGTAGTAGTCTCGCACTATCTCACCCTGAGTGTGGGCTGCCAGTATCAGCAGGAAAACCAGTGAAATCTTCATTATGGATGTACAGTATGTGTGTGAGGGAAAATAATAAAATTGTGTATTACTTGGCACAAGACATGGCGCCTTAAAAAAACATCTGGTGTGCAGGGAAGCACAACATATATTCAAATGATCTTGTGCCTGTAAGAGTTGTCTGTGGGTTTCTGCCACATAAAGACGAATGCTGCTCTCTTTTGTCGAAATAGGAAAATGTCAGTTCATTTGAATCTTTTACATCATGGATGGATTTTGAGATAATCGGCCCAGACTCTTTGTAGATGTGTCTCAAGTTATTTTGCATCTTTTTGTAATTATTTTGAGTTTCTTTAAAGTAATTTTGAGTCTCTTTCTGGTTGTCTCTGTCGTCTGTTTGTGCTCGCTTTTGAATTTCTTCTGCATGATTTCGTGGTCATGTTGCATCTCCTTTTGCATATTTTTTGTGGTGGTGTTGCATCTCTTCATTTTACATATGGTTTTGTGTCTCTCTGTACTTGTTTTGCATCGTACTTTGTGTTTCTTTGTAACTGATTCAGCTACTATCCATGTTAACGGTCACAGCTCACACCCCATTGGCCCCTGTGCCCTGGTAGGCCCATGTAGTGATCCAAACACAAGCCTGTTTAGGTCCACCTTTAATAATAATTTACATACTGTATGGATTTTATTCAACACCAGAAGTTGTTGGTTTCATGGTAAACAACAACACATTCGTTTTTAAACTATGCAGTCATTCTTATTACACGTATAATTGGAATGTGTGTTCTGGTCAAAAGTCACATAACAGTATATTCCAGCCTGTTTTAGAAGTATTTGAAAGTACTCAGTATTTGTGTCAACCTGTTGAGTACCATATGAGTGGGTTTTACTGCATCTTACATCTGTTAAAGGCACATTTAATAAACATTTTAAAATGCTTTCAAGTGATTGTCTAAAGTTTATGTAAAAATTAGGTATAAACCGATCTCATTTGGTACTCCAAGAAGATTAAAACAAACAATTATTTCCAAATACCGCTTGACTCAGGTCTGGCTCGAGTGTCTCAGGCTTGTCAATACATTTTATGGTTTAAGTCAAAATGATGAATTGGTACATAAAAACAAGTTGAAAAAACAAATTTGTCTTCTGTTGTGTTAGTTACAAATACAAAACAATGATATACATACTTTTTAAAAGCCGTTAAAAACACAGGACATCACCAATACATAATATACAAAAAAGAAGAACAGTCTTCCTCCAGTTCAGCACATTCAGACAATTTCATACAGTATCTGTGTTGTACTCACACCAACACACCGGCAGTAAGGTGTCTGTGGCAAAAGGCACAGCTGAAGACAAACAGAACATCTAGGAAAAAAAACACCATAGTGATACAAATGCTTTTTAGGTACTAGCCTCAAGGATCCAAGGCAATTTTTGATGCAGTAAACATCAGTGTTCAGATGGGTTTGCATAGTTTGCAGAAGAGCCGGCACAGAGAGTTTGATAGCAGTTGAGGTGTATGAAGCCTGAATCAGGTGTGTGTGTGTGTGTCATAGTGTGTTTTGGTGCATTTAACATCTTAAATTGCCACCAGGGGGCCGAAACCCTTACTGGAGAAAATCTGGACATTTTGATTTAATATTATAAAATACTTAAAAGTTTCACGTACAGGGTCGAACAGGGACACTGGTGTGTCTTTTTCCACTGCACAAAGACTGTATTGTCCAGTGCTGGGACACAGTACAGCACAGTATTGGTACAGTTTAATTTTTCCATGCCAATTTCAAAACTTTTGGACCCTGTCTGAATGCACATGTGTAACCAGAGCAACAGCAACCATAGAAACCAGTTGCAAAGATTCCAGTCTCTACACACACCAAAGTTGTAGAATCCTCACGATGTTCATCTCTCAAGATGAACAAGTTCCCGCTTATCTGATACACAAAATTAAATCTATTTAAAGATTTCCTTATTCACAAAATATCCTTAGGCTAAAAGTAACTCCTAACTGGACGAGTTAGAAGAAACTTACAATTAGGGCCACACTTCTGTCTGTCTACACTTAAAGACTCTAACAAAGTCAGTCAGTGCTAAAACTAGCTCACTTAAGTCTGTGAGAAGGCAGTCCAGAAGACTCCTAAGTCACAACCTGCTGCAAGTAATGTGCCGAAAGATAGGAAAATGAACTTATAAAAAGGATATTTTATTGGCTGGCGAGTTGGTAAAGATCCAATCAACTCACCAACAAATCAAAACCATCCAGTAAGAGCAGAGATGATGGTTTGTAAAGTTACCTCTACTTGGACAAATGCCGTTCGCAGCTCTGAAAAAGGACTACCTTCCCTAATGTAATATCCCTATTAACAATGATATTTTATTTCACTGGCACAGACCAGTCAACTATTCACTGTAGAGATAGTAAGTAAATTAATTTATTAAACATGATGTCATCCATGGCAACAGGGTTGACCACGCCCCTTCTCTCTTAGCTTAGGAGCTCCTAATTTCTCCGGTAAAAGCTGCTCGCAGAAGCTTTGTGAACAAGTTTTGAGAGGAGGAACCTTTAGCGCCTTTTAGGAGAACTCCTAGTGGTAAAACAGGATCGCTTGGAGTGCAAAGAGTCTCAAACCTTTGCAACAGTGACCCTGCATTCCTGATACCAGTGTCAACATCAACAACACACACATGCCATGGCTGCAACAAACAGAAGACACATTATGACTGTGTGCAGCTTTAGAACGAGGCACAAAGGTAAGATACATTGTAACAGAAACACTGGGAAAAGTGGAGAGGCATTTTGTGACCCTTTGAGAAAACACGAGCAGGTTGCTGACGGTCATCATACACAGACCAGCAGACGATGGTTGTTTGGCTGTCATTGGCATTAGCACTAAGTCTTCAGAGACTGGGGATTTAGCGGTTGCTCTTCATGGCCTCCTTGGCTGCCAGGATGAGCGGGGTGAGGGTGGACAGAGGCTTGGTCAGCTTCAGGAATGGGTGCTACAGACAGACAGACAGACAGACAAAGGAGTGCACACGTGAATATAATGTGACACGTGAAGTTTAGGTATTAACTCAATTTTCAGGATTAACTCTGATAAATATGTGCAAAATAGTTGTGCTACCAAAAGTTAACAACACACAGTACAAGGAAAATAACTTTGTAACTCTGAACCTGTGTCATTTTCTAAGCACAAATGCCAAACATTATCTTATAATATATATTCTACCTGTAGCAGTTCTCTGCTTGATCCTCTTTTCTCCACGTCCATCTCCAGACAGCGAGACAGGAAGGATCTGAAGACAGGGGACAGCTTCTCTGGACTCTGCAGCTCAGGAGTCCCATTGGTGGCAATTAAATATAATGCCTAAGACCAGCACAATAGCATGGTAAGAAAAGCAGTGTAATACATCATCTTGAAGCATTTCAACATGAGTTAATTCCTTCACAGTGCTGATCTTTGTAGCAGACTCTTGCTGCCATCTGACAGAGAGCAAAACATACCATATAAAGACTTTTTGTTACAATAATGATCCAATGTGATACTATTCACAGAGGATAAATGACCTGGGAATGGGAACAGCCTGTGACGTGTCTAGGAGAAACTACAGTGGCCATGAAGCTCGTGAAAAACGCGAAAGGCACTGTCTACAACCACTGTTTGGTTTGTCCATTGTGGGCTACTGTAGAAACATGGGGGTTCGACATTGAGGACTTCATTAAAGGCGACCCGCCGCATCTGTAGCTAAAACAGGATCATTCTAAGGTATGGTAACACAATAATTGATCACCTGATCCACAATAAATCAGGTGATAATACACTAATTAAAACATACCTTTGAATATTATATTACATTTCGGTCAATAGATCCTCCTAAATGTTACACAGTGGACCTTTAATCAACAGAGAAAAAACTATAAACAAGTTTTTCTTCATATTACAAAAGAGGGATATAATGTGTATTGAGCTACCTTATTACAGCTCGATCTCAGTATAATCCTGTATATACTCTGAATTACTCGCCCAGTATGCATGAAAACGCTAATAATTAATTGTGTCATGACTCTAAGAATGATGCACGGTTTCTCTAATTCTTACAATCAAGAGTAAGTGACAGGAACACATGTTCTATGGGAATAAAACTTGGTCTATGTATATACTTGATTAGTGCCTTTCAAGTATTGATTGTTTAAGATTGTTAGGAATCTTTAGACTGACAAAGTCATTTGCAGACAGCTCGAGGAAAAAAGTGATTGTGAAATAGTTTTTCTAAGTTTTCTGACATTTTAGAGACTAAAAAAATGAATCGTAAAAACAATAGATACTTATTATATCGAAAATTGCCTGTCCATTCTTTCTCCCAGCACACACTCACCCTGAGAGGGTTCTCGTTGAGATATGGAGGCTCTCCCTCTACCATCTCTATAGCCATGATCCCCAAAGACCAAATGTCCACTTTGGGTCCGTAGGCTTTCCTGGTCACCACCTCTGGAGCCATCCAGTATGGGGTCCCCACCATGGTGCTACGTTTATCTTGCTCTGGGGTGATCTGGGCACAAAAGCCGAAGTCGGCTGCAAAGAGAGAAAGAGATATCTGTTGAGATCAATTTATTTATGGTCTTTACCAAAGTTAAGATTAAAGTACACAGGCAAATATAAAATCTGTGTGCTTTTCAGTCAGACATGTACAACATGTGCGTGTGCTCTCCCTCACTGAGTTTGACTGATCCGTCCCTCCCCAGCAATACGTTGTCACTCTTGATGTCTCTGTGGATGACCTGGTTGGCATGAAGAAACTCCAGAGCCTGGAGGACCTGGACACACAGAGGGAGAAAGGTTAGAATCCCAAAAAGTTAATGCACACAAGAAAAATGTATAGAAAATAGGAAAATGTACACAGATTTTGGATATTTTTTAACATGTTTCGGTGAATAATGAAAATGAACGAAAGCCTGAAATTTGTTCATAGCAATTAAAAGGTGAAATAACACCAGGGTTATCCTTTAATGCCGACTACCATTTGCAAATTGTGGTAACTTATTCCAGGATGCTTGTTGGATGCTTACTCATTGGCTACCCTGACAATCAATCATTCATGGATCATTCACTGGCTACAAGATGTCACTTTAGCCAGTGAGAGCCAGTAAATGTACAGTATTGAATGAGAAAAGTTAAACAAACTAAAAGTTAACATAGGAGTGAAAACAAATGTATGAAATGTCCTACACTTACTCAATTGCTGAAATGGAGAATTTGTTACGGGTACAATCAAATAATATTGGTAACCAAATTATATATGATATACTGAATATGCTACATATATTTAAAAGCACACCAAAATTAATAAGTAGCTTCAGAGCTTCAACAACTAGCTGATTAAACAAAAAGTTCTCTGTGTAGTTTATGACATCTAGTAGTGCTGTGGAACAATTCAGGCACGAAACAAACAAAATGGGGACCCATTCGTGCGAGCAAAACACATTCCTGCGAATCATTTTACATTATTCCACTGACCTACAGGTGGCAGTAATGCACAAAATAACACAGGACTAGACTAGCAAAGGCAGGGAAGACAAAGAAGACTGCCATGTAGTAAACGTGAATGTTAATGCAGGTTGCAAACGTTTTATGAGAAAGCAAATGCATTCAACACAATATGTTAAGGTACAGAACAGAATTTAATATTTAAAAATGTATGACCAGATTAAAACCAGATTTCCATGAATACAGCTTGTGAATCTATCTATTATCTGAGGTGCTGAAGAGGTATCAAGGTTTGATAATGTAGTTGTTTTATATCCTTTGTAACTCACTGTTGCAAAGCTGTATTTTTCCTGTTGCCATGAGCTTGTGAGGAGCATATGAGCTCACTCTCTCACGCAAGGTTAGTCACAAAGTAATCATTCTTTCCAAAACAGTATCTTTCAATAACCTCATTGTCATCAATAACATATCTCTTCCCCATTGTATTTGTGCATATGTTTTTGCTATCTCCTGGCAACTCCTTACAGGTCAGGACACCTCTGGAGTTCTCATGAATATTGGCAAAGATAAGGCTAATTTCCTAAGATAAGAAATTCAATGCACTGCTTTTGCTTCTATGACTAAAATAAATGTTTAGAGAATTTGGCCAGTTAAGCCTGTTTTCCTACTCCTGATAAATGGTCAATAAATGAGCCACAGGCAGACATGAGAGCATGTAAGTGGTTTGTGTCTCATACTGTAGTAAAAATGCATGTGTTCCATTGTCCTATAAAATCACATTGGATCTTTTAAGCCCTTCGTTGAATACGTGAGACTTAAGATTGTGTGACACAGGTGTTTTGACAGGTTTGATAAGGTTTTCTTTTGTAAGCTCAGTTGCCTGAAAAGAATCCTACCTCTCTACAGACGGCGGCGATCTGAGCCTCGTCCATGCACGTCTCCGTCACAACATCAGTAAGCGAGCCACCGGCCAGGTACTCCATCACCACAAAAAGCTCGTCTCCAACGAGGAAACTAAAAATGAACACACGAAGAGTCACATCCACAAAGCAGTCGACTCACAGTTGGTGCTGTGGATGTATACTGTAGTCTGTGGTCCATGTTACCTATCTACGAAGTTGACAATGTTGGGGTTCTTCAGCTCCTTCATGACCAGGATCTCATTGATAATTAGCTCTTTCTTTGGCTGCTTCTGCAAGTTGATCTGTTTGATGGCCACCTGCGGAACACAACACCCTGTAAATGTGGTGCCACCGATATGTGCAATCATTCTGGGTAAGTGCAAGTACAAATAATTAACTTGCAGTTAATTGTGCTAGTTGTCAATACCGTTAGTAAACTTTTAACTCTTCTACAGAAGATGTAAAGTTGCCAAGAGAAAAAATAGATATATAAATATGTTCTGAATAAGGATTTTTTTGCAAAAGGAAAATAACTCCAAACTGCAGTAATGCTTTTACACAACTATAATGCTATAGGCTACTGTTAAAATGCTTTAACCAGAGTAATATAACCAGATCAGCACTTCAACCTACTGTGATTTCTTCCAGTTACTTTTATTTAAAATGGCAACTTACAGTCCAGCTGTGTGGTTAAATATTGTTTAGAAAAGGCTCCATCCCCAGATCAATTCCTCAGTTACTCAAACCACAGAAGCAACACGCCAAATGGCTGCATGTGAAGGATTTTCCTTCTCTGTTTGGTTTTAATTTAACAGCTATGTTCCTGAGATGATTTTTTGTGGTTGTCGATGGAAAAATGTTGGAATTGTTGAAGTATGAAAAAATATACTGATGGGATTTTTGTGGTGGCACAAGATGAAATAATCTTACCTCCTGTCCTGTGGAAACATCTATGGCTGTGTAAACTGTGCCAGATGCCCTGAGTAGGAAAAACAGTAAGAGGTGAAATAAAATACTTTTTCTAATTTTTTTTTTTTATATTCCTACACAATTCAGGGTTGGTTAACCTTCCTCTTTTGGTCAGCGGGAACAGCAACATGCTAAACAGCCTTCTTGAAGTTTTAAACATTACCCTGAATTCTGACTCACCCCTGGCCAATCTTCTCATAGCGAGTGTATTTCTTCTTAGGATCTCCAATACTGACAATAGTTCCTAGGAGTTGCAAAAACAAAAAATAGTTAAGTCAGCTCAACTGGAGCTAAAAAAAGCTGTGGCTCTGCCTGTCATTTCCACTGTGTGTTTTACATACTGAGTTTCTCCATGATCTCCTCATCGGTCATCTTGCCGCCCTTCCTCTTCTGTCTGTCAGCTGCCTTAGAGGCGGCGTCTCCCTCTGGAGCTGGGAGTGGGTCTATCACTGACCTTGTGTACACCTGAGACAACACAAGAAGGAACATTTTCAGAGATACTAATCTTGCCTTTCTTATTTTCAACTACTTGTAATTCTTGGCAATTGGATATTCAGCTTACTTTACTGTAATAAAGACTAAACAACTAAATGCCTAAAATCAGATGGTAAATTATAGGACATTAGAGCATTAGCACAACAAAAGTATTGTTAAAACTATCAACGTGTTCCCCAGTGCTGCTTATCTGTATTTTAAAGTTTTAAAAAACACAATCTTGTTATCCCTACTCACTGATTTTGTGTGTTCTGGCCGCGGTGCCACAATTGGAGGTGGTGTATCATCATCATCATCATCGTCTCCATCCTTGCCACCTGATTGGGAGGTTGCTGTACCCTGCTTGCCTGGCTGCAACAGTGAACACGAACATACGCAGATTAAACAGAATCTCAGTCAGAAATAGCAAAAGTTATGTATGTGGAATGTGACATTATGAATGAGAGTGGAAAGGATGAAAGGACCTACTCACCGACAGTGAGTCTTTATCTGAAAGAGATAAAGTGTAAAAGAAGTGAGTCTACGCAGTTACAACAGTGGACTTTTATCTGTCTGTTGAGCAATAGAACTGACCCGAGGCGGAAAAACTGAGGTATTTCTGTTTTCCACTGGTGGACTCGTAGAACTTGAGAATGTCGAGGACGGCCTGAGGATTCTGTTTTTGTTCTGATTTACTGATGTTGGAGGTCTGGAGGAGACGGGCCCACTGCTCCGGCATGCCCTGGAACAACACGCACACATTTAAAAATCATATACAAAGATCTATCTATAAAAGCTAAGCTAACCATCCGATGGCTCCAGCTACATATTCAACACACAGACATGAGAGCGATATCAATCTTTAGTAAATCACTAGTCTGAAAATATTCTTTATTCTGATTTATTGTTTACAAATACCTGATGTAAAATGTCACATTATTACGGTTAGATACTTACAGTGAACTCTCCTGTGACAGCATCAAAACCCACATGGATGGTGTGTTCAAAGTCTGAGGGGGAGGAGATCTCAGGCCTATCCTTGTCCCGGTCCTTCTTCCTGCCTCCTGCAGGGAAAGGTCAAGGGTCAATGTGTTGGTCATCAACTGCAATGTATGCGTTGTGTTTTTTTTCCCACTGTGTGTGTGTCCATGTATATGTGTCAGTTCTCCACAATCTCTCACCTTTCTCAGAGGCAAACATGGAGATGATCTTGTTTCTGGACTTCCTCTCCTCCGGTACAGACGGCAGCGGCCGAGAACTGTGATTGGCTGACTGGGAGTCCTTGGGTCCTCCTTGGCTGCTCATCCTGACAGGGGGGGCGGGGGGCTTATCCTCACACACTCCGCTGTCACACATCTACACACACGTACACCTGCACAAATGACAATGCACAGAAGAAACACAGTAAGTCTGTTACAGGCTCAATCACTGGTTCCTGTTTTTGTTTTAAATTTCACAATCCTAGCCAAAGCTGTACATGTTAGCCAAAACTGCTACCGGGAAACAGCTCTAAACCACGTAAAGCTTAGCCTACATTACACAGAGAAAGAAACAGCTTAACAAATGAAGAAAAACTCACACGGACCTAACTAATCCATCCATGCCCCAATCTGTGGCTCGGCACTGAGTTTTGGAGCGAAGAGAACAGAGAGTGCGAACAGGAAGCAACACCGAACGGGCAAAGTGACGTGTTGAGTCTCGTTCAATGTTAAAAATGAATGAGGAAGGAAAGGAGGCAGAGAGAGAGAGAGAGAGAGAGGGAGAGAGAGAGAGAGAGAGAGTAAGTGAGTAAGTGAGAGGGTGAGCAAGAAGCTGACAGCTGGAGTTAAAGGGGGAGAAGTGAAGAACAGCGAGTTGGACAGAGTGAAACTTCAGAAACGTGACATAAAGAACTGTCAAGAACTGCTACTACTTTAATGCAATTTTAGAGGGAAATATTCTACTATTTCATGCCACTTTTACTATTTGAAAGGTACCGTTGCTACCTACTTTTCAGATGATGACTGTGTGTGATATTTACATTAAAATATATGAGAATATAACACATATTGAATGTATAAGAAAAATACAATGATTGTTTCCAATCTTTTTGGCTGTCAGTGTCTCGGGTCCTTTTTCATATTTTTGATGTCTTTTGGATTGTTAGCAGTTCCAAAAATGACATTCCACCTCTAAAATTATTAGTTTTATAAATCCACAATTAATCATCTCACATCCACTCACATTTATCTTGTGACTCTTTGGAGGGGGCCGGCCAGTAGGTTGGGAACATTATGTTACTTGTTGCATACTTTTGTGCTTTTACTGAAGTTGGTTTTTGAATGAAAGACTTCTACTTATAATGGAGCATTTTAACATTTCTGTATTGGTTACTTCTTCCACCACTCTAAGCGTTATCCATTACCCTAATATGGTGAAAACTGAGATTGTAGACAAACGCACAAACACAACCTTAAACCACAAAAGCACCTCTTTCAGTCTTGCAGAGCAAGCAGCTTGATCGACTCTAAGCTGCAGCCTGCATTCTTGGTGACATCACAGACAGGATACAGGAAGCAAACAAAGGTTTCCTCACTTCCTGTGTCTGACCGCCGATGACACAGCGCGTATTAAAACCCCGGATAACAGACGTGGCTCAGGTATGCGTGTGACCTCGTTTTCACACATAAATACTCCTCCTGCAACATCTCTGCTGACCTGCCTCACCTCCAACACTCAACACCACAAAATACATGAAATCAGGCTCCACCTGGGAAGATATCCTCATACAGACTCCTTTCCTTATGACATAAAAAATAATGTCACACAAGCTGATGTCCTCAGGCTGAAGACACATCACTACACTGCACTAACTAGACTCAAGGCTGTATTTTTCCCTCCCTGCATATCGTTGTAGCGTATGTCTGATGCTCTATGATGGAAGCAATCCCAGCTATATTTACAATGTGGCACATCATTATAAAAGAACAGCCCAATGAGCTTGTCCAGCGACAGAGAATGAGACACTCCCCTAACGCTCCCAGACTTCTTTTCAGTGTCTTCGCCTCTTCTATATAAGCTGCTAAGTACTCACCTGTTTGTTGCCTCTTCTGTGTCCTACAGAAGATCAGGTAAACAATGAAAACTGTTGTATTCCCAGCAAGTGTATGCAGCTCTTTCTCTAGTGCTCATCTATCTACCTAGCTCTAACTGTTTCCTTACCCCTCTTTCTCTCTTTTCAGTCTTCTCGGGGCATGTCTTAGCAGGCTGCCTCATTCCTCAGCGATCTTGGATGGGACAAGTATATTCTTGCCCTGGCAGGATAAAATTAGACCCAGTCCAGCTTTAATGTGCATTTTTTCAAAGTCTGTGTGTGTGTGTGTGTGTGTGTGTGTGTGTGTGTGTGTGTGTGTGTGTGTGTGTGTGTGTGTGTGTTGGACTGAATGTTGGGTGCTGGCTGGCCAGGCAGAGACAAGTTGTCTCTCAGTAGGAATTCCATAGCTACAGGGCTGCAGGGGTTGGGCGTGATCTCTCCACACACACACACACACACACACACACACACACACACACACACACACACACACACAAGGCTCCTCCTTATGCAGGCCCTGTCTCTCACACACACACACACACACACACACACACACACACACACACACACACACACCCCACACACACACACACACACATTCCCTGCACTAAAACACACACACTCCCCTTGCCAACAGGGGCTCCATTGTGAGCACATGAACATCTTTTTTGTAGCTTCGAGCTAAGCTTACTGGGCGCAGTAGAAAAAACTTTGAGGGGAACAGGCAGGTGCACACATCAGCTCTGCAGGCTGCAAGCTTGTGTGTTTGTATAAGTGAACAATCCCAGTCATTGCTACAGTGATTTGTTCGTATCAACAGAAAATTCTGAAATTTAGAACTAGAACAAATGCCAAAGATTTGCTAGTTACAGAAATGTTCAACAGTAAACAGCAGAAAGGTTAACTATCTATCTAATCTAAATATCATGGCATTATAATGATGTGAAATAGAGAAATGCAGTGGTCCTATCATAAAACAATCATATGGTGAACTTAGTGTGGGGAGCCAACCACTGACAGTATATATAAGGAACAAACTAATGATTATCTTTATTGTCTATTTTTGGAGATGTTTTTTTATTTTAAATCAACTAATCGTTTAATCTGTACAATTTCAGAAAATAGTCAAAAATTAGCCCAAGGTGAAACATCTTGTTTAGTCCAACTAACAGACCAAAATACAAAGAATGATTTCTTTTGGTTATATAAAAATGAGAAAAGTAGCAAATCTCACATTTAAGAAGCTATACATTTCACTTTTTTTTTTTTTTTAAAGTCAATCAAATAATAAAACTGTTATTTTTCTGTCTCGATTTATTGACTAATTGTTTCAGCTCCAATGATTTGGATATGTTCCCTCTCTTGCCTTCATGCTTTTATTTTTTATGTTGTATTCCCTCCGACTCTGCATCCTTGGTTACCACACACACTATTTTACAGCCAACTGCATCTCTCGCCTGTTCTCCATTCACAGACAGACACTGTCTTTTCAGTATCACTGTGGGACTGTCACATCCCTCTGCCCTTTAAAATTTCTATTCCTCATTCTCTGCTCTCTCCCTGCACCAGAAGACTTTCTATTCCCTGTGGCTGCCAGCCATCAAGGGAAGCCCACTTCCTCATCCTGGAACTCCCCGAGCCCCAGAGGGTCACAGCACCAGGCCGGCCAACCAGAGTGCGGCAAACACAGCCGCCGAGCTGTTTACAGGAAGTGGACAGCAAGCCTTTTGTATTCGGCTTCTATAAAAGGAAATTCTGCGGAGGACTTCCTGGAAGGAGTGATGAAGCCGACACACAAACACTCTACCCCCTTTTCATTCACTAACACAGAAACATACAGATACACACAGACAGACCTAAAAACACACGCGTGTGTACCATGTTGCACACACACACACACACAGTCACTACCTCGGCTCCACCACCTTCTACAATCACTTCACTGATTATAGGTCTTGCAGTGAATGAAACGTAAACACACTGCCCAGCTGCACACCCACACTGAACACCTTATCCTGTTATTCAAATAGCTGCCTCACCCCTGTGTCAACACTCTGATGAATCAAATCACCAACCTGGCAACTTGAAGTCTCGGGCCGCTGTCAAAACTTGACTCTACAACTTGGACCAGATACAAACCTAGCCTCGGGACTCACAGTCAAAGTCTGTTAGTTTCAGGGTCACAGTGTATGAATGACTGGTTAAGTTTACCTGCAGGATTACAAGTGTGTCCTGTCACAGATCTATACACTGTCTGTGTTTACAGGCAAGGCCATTATCAAGATTTTAGGAAATCCAGAGAGCGTGAGTCCAGACTGCCAGGGTGAAACCCACACTGTTCCATTATACTTTCCGTTATCTCCCTTACATGAAGGTCTATATGCTGTCTTCTCCACACTGCCAGGAAATACTGATATCTGGTGTCCTCAGTGGTAGCTTCGGTTCTGTTTGCAGATATCAAACATTTAGGACGTATTAGAGGTGATGAGCAACTAAACAGGACGGTTTTTTTTAAGAATAATGATACATTTTTGAGCACTTTTAACTGCTACTGCTCCTCTTAGACAAGAAACACCATGAAATAAGAAGGATGTGCAATATAACAGTGACAGTTTCCAAACTTGGAGGTGAAAAAATATCCATTAAACCACACTGAAAACATAAACAGGTGTGTACCGTTGCTACACATAGCCTACAAACTGTATGTATGTTGTAGACTACATTGTTCTATTGTTGTTCCATTTTATTAACCCAGCTTATGAACTGCTTCTGAAATATTTATAGGCCCATTTAAGTGAAGTAGCCTAGACTGCTGTTAGTGCAGATGCTCTGTCCTAACATACTATTACAATACTATAGTATCCCTGTAGACTGTCTTTACTTTGGTTCAAATTAAGAAGAAAGCAAACATCAAATCCCACAAACACTAGGATCTGGATCTGTTGCCTGCTATACTTTATTTGTATCCCTTCAGGAGACTTTAAGAGAAGATAACACTTGTCTTCACAACAACTATGGAGGAACATGCCTGAACCCTGAATGCTTTTCATGTGCCAGAAAAAAAAAAAACAGTAAGCAGTTACCAAACTATTATAAAATAAGCAACTTATAAATATACAAGAGACTGACTATGTTGAATGAGCAAATAGAAACTCACCGGCTGCTGTCAACCGCAGAAAATACCAACCACACTCCGTCCAGAACTACTGAAACTCCTCCCCGTCTCTGCTGATTTCCTCTCCGTTTAAAAACCCAGATTTGACGCCGAGATTTCACTAACTTCCCCGGGGTGGTGGGAGGGTGTAAAAAAAAAAAAAAACCGATATCGTCTTATACCACACAGACTTTAATTCCTGTCTCTTTCCCCAAGCACTCTTAGCCTGGCTCTTTGCTTAGGGGAGGAGCCTGGCGGGGAGGAAGCGGAACCAAATCTCGCGGCTTCCGTAGCGCTAATTGGGCGAAGCACGGCGAAAAGCAAAGGGCGGGTAAAAACGGCAGCCAGCGGGATGATGGTGGTGAGTTGCGGCCAGCGAAAACAAACACCAGCACCGCGGCAGAGACGATAACAAGGTTGACAACCGCGGAGGAGAAGCAAGTACGACATTGTTAACGTAACAGACAAATTACACACTCTGTAATTATTTAATATTATATTATTTTAACGCTACAAAACATTTCCAGACGAGTTAGTAATGTTTAACTGAGTAGCTAGCTAACATCAGGCTAAGTTATCGTAACAGCTATGAAATGAAGCGACGAGTGTGATAAGCCTGTGTTTTATTATTATTATGTCTTTTGGGGTAGCTTGTTTAACTATTCAGCGAGATTTAACCAACAGGAATAACGTTAATGGTTGTTCACTGCGCGTAAACTTTAACTGGGTTGCACCAGCTATGTAGAAGTTATCTCTTTAATTATGGTGTAAAGTCGACACTAGAGGCTTACTAGTTAGTTTAACTAAACCAGCTACTAAAACTGGGTTGCACCACTATTATTATATTATTTTTAGGGTTTAACTAAACTAAAGTCATACCTGAGGCAAGTGGTCATCACCATGGTTACCGTACGCTTTCCTGCTGGTATGAGCCACATGGCTTCGTAGCGTATCGTAGTAAGTTAAGTTAGATAATGACATATATCAATACATTTTATGATTTACACCCCCTCAGGGCAGGGGTAACTTAGAGTTAAGTTGTATCATATCTCCGTGGTGCAACTTCTTTTATTTTAGTACGGCTCACGTCTCAACTTAGTAATCATTTACGTTATAACTAGGCTATCTTTGAACTTACAAACTGCAACTGACTGCTGTTTGTAAAGTAGTTTGTTACGTTACTTGGTTCTACTTTCCTGCAGCACCATCTCTGTGCACCCAAAGGACAGGTGTGTGTGTGTTGGCTGTTGAGAAGGTGCTCCCAGCTGTCTTAACTTTCCTCCTTTTTTTTTAGTGGCTGTAAAGATGTGTCTTTGTGTGTGCTGCAGGTGGCATGTTTTCCCACAGGTGGAGGTTTGGTTCCAACAGGTTCACTGAGGTGGACCTCTTCACGGACCGCCATGAGACCACTGCAGAGACTCTCTCCCAGGCCATCAGAGATACAGCGGCTGAGGAGCCCGATGCAGACGGCAGCGTGCTGTTCGGCAGTCTGCAGGGCACTGTTGTTGGCCTCAGATACTACACAGGGGTGGTGAGGATCAATCAGTGTCACCTTTATTCCTCTAGTGCACTGAATCACTGAGGAGACGAAACAGAACTGCCACAGATTGGCCACATAGTGCTGATATAGATGGACAAAACCTTAAAATCGTCTGTGTTTGACTCTCTGGATAGGTGAATCGTGGGGAAATGGTCGGTTTAGTGCGACAGCCCCAGAATCCATACGACCCCAATGCAGTGATGGTCGCCAACATTTATGGCAACCAAGTGGGTCATATTAAACGAGAGCTGGCAGCAGCTATGGCCAGCGTCATGGACAGAAGTTTGGCTAAAGTAGAAGGGTGAGTAGGTTGTTATTGACCTGCTGACATGTTGGATGTCAGAAAGACTAAAATGTCTGCTATTGAAATCTTCTCCCCAAAAAATACCTGTATCTCATTACTTTTTATTTACTCCTTTTTCATATTTTTATTGTTTTATTGTCGTTTTAACTATTCAGGGTGGTACACTCAGGGACGAAAAACTCATTCAACATGCCAGTGATGCTGTCCTTCTGGGGAAAAGAAGAGAACAAAACTGCTGTGATAGAAACCATGGCACGTCGCGGATATAAACTAAACATGGGTGGAAGCAAACCAACAGGTACGAATGCAAAAAAAACCAACTCACATTTATCCATGTAACCCACATTGTTGCATTAGAATTGGCGGTTTTCAGTCATAGCCATTAACTACACTGTTAATGCCGTGAGTTTACACCTGTATGTGTTTGATTTCAGGTGCAAATCAGGGACCATATAGTAGTCAAGGTGCATTGGCATCTAAAAAAGGCTTGACCATCCCACTAACTGCAGAGGAGGTAATCTACTTAGATTTAGTGAATGTATTATTAACAGTATAGCACAACATCTATACAATATCTGGTATTTATTTTAGCAAAAATGCAATGTACATTTGTTTTGGTCTGTTAAGTAAAATCACAGAACAATATCCTTCTCATTTCCTGTCAGTATTTGACAGTTGATTCTGATTTATTATTATTATTATTATTATTATTATTATTATTATTTTAGATCTACTCAACTGTCATATTAAAACAAAATAAATTTAACCATGTCATCTGCACCCGGTAATGTTAATGTCTAGTCACATTGTGTGTTTAATGCTAAAGTTCCCTATTTTTTGGACTTTTTGGTGCTTAGAGAATTCATTGTTGTTGCTTTATGCTAAAATTATGTTAAAGTACTTTACATTTGCAGTCATGCTTTTAAACATTGTGAAACAGTAAAATTAAGGCTTAAGCCAGCAGTTGTACCTTTTTTTTTTTTAACACTTTTAAAAAAAAACTTTTTTCTTTTAGCTGAAGAATGCATTTGACACCCTATTTGAAGGCTTGATGGAGAGTATAGATGGAGAAAAAGAAGCAGCCAAGGTATGTATCTGATCTGTTTAGCTGTCTGCATTTTGTGTATCTGTTTGTGGTCTCAACTGTTCCTCTCTCAGTGTGTCACTAACTAATGATTGCATGTTGTTTCCTATTGTTTGAATATTGTTTTTAATCTCAGATTATTTTTTACTATATCCACTAAATGTAAAATGTAAAAAAACAAAGGGTTTGTTTTACAAGAATATTATTGGAGCCCTTTAGCTTAGACTCATTGCTTCTGGTCATTTATTATGCTGCTGATTTAGAAACTGGAGCTTATTCTAAAATTGGAAACATTGTATGTCACTGTGGATAAAAGCATCAGCTAAATTTTGGCAAAATGATGTCAGCAAGTGGTAAATTTGTACTTTGCACTTACATAGTGCCTTTCTAGTCTTCCAACCACTCAAAGTGCTTTACAGTACAGGTCACATTCACCCAAATTCACACCTGACCTCTGTGTTGTCACCTCCTTGCACCCCAAATAATAGTTACGGTATATTTCTATTGAAGTGCAGCTTTAATGTGAACATTAGGCCCATTGTCTCTGCAGGCTGTGGGTACTCCTCTCCTGCCCCACCAGAAGCAGGCGCTGTCCTGGATGTGTGCTCGAGAAAACAAATCTGCATTGCCACCCTTCTGGGAGAAGAGAGGTGAACTGTACTATAACAGCCTCACGTGTTTCTCTGCGAAAGAAATACCAGAGAGAGTTCGTGGGGGAATACTGGCAGATGACATGGGACTGGTGAGTAACACACACACACACACACACACACACACACACACACACACACACACACACACACACACACACACACACACACACTTGCGAAATGTGTTAATTTTAGACTGTTCTGTGATGTAATATCATTTCCGTAAAAAAAAAAAAAAAAATTGAATTTCTGTATATTGTAGCGAAAACTGTTCAGTTTTAGTTCAATTCAGGCTGGTTAACGTGATGTATCTACAATTAAAAGAAGGAAAGATAAAACTAAAACTGTCAATTTACCATAAAAGTCTGCTGCGATCAAAGCAGACATGAATCAATACTGTTTGTGTTTTCCAGGGAAAAACTCTGACAACGATTGCTCTGATCCTCACCAACTTTCACAAAGGAAAGCCCCTGCCCGTGGAGGAATGTGTAAGTGTAGCAGTGCATGAATGTGTTTGTTTGTTTTTTCAATCAGAATGCAGTCTGAGTGACTTGTGTTCAATCCTTATTAAGTGCTTGTTTACATGTGTGCAGGAGGAGAAGTCTTCACCAATGAAAACCAAAACTAAAGCACAGAAGGCCTCCAAACTGCAAGGTGCTCTCAACTTTCAATAAATTAGTTGCTGCGGATTCATTGATTTTTATTTTTCCCCCTCAGTTTTCCCTTATCTCTCATCATGAGGGTGTGTGTGTGTAAATGTGCACATGCTTGCATGCAAGAAAACAGAGCACCAACAGGAGAGAGACAATGTGGTGTCTTTGTTTCAGGAAGCAGCTGTGCAGGAGATAGAGCAGGAGTGAGTGATGCAGCAGCTGGTTCTCTAAGCTCAGACCTGTAAGTGGGATTTCACTGAATTTGACTTGCTCTGATTGTATTGTCAGTAATGTGTGTTTTCTCATGTATTATTAAAACTGCATAATTTGATCATGTGTAAAAGCAAGAATTCAAATGACTTACTGCATCTGGAAATACATATGTTGTCCGTCAGTCTGTAAAATATAGTAATGTTTGGGCCATCAATGGTATTATTGATTTAGGTGAATTTTATTCCAATGGCTTACTTTCTTCACGGGAGTGAGTTAAGTTTTCTCTTACATAACCTGAGATTCTCCTGTGTGGGTCAGTCCTCAGGTGGAGGTGATCTCTGTTGATTTGCCAGATGTAGTAGCGATTGTGGACAAGTCAGATAAAAGTAAGAATTGATTGTCGTCTTCATGTATATCAGCTTTTAATTTGTAAATGTCTGTTCATGCTATTTTTTCCTGACTCTTCCGCTTACAGGTACGAGCAAAGGGAAAATGAAAGCCACCAAGCGAAAGCCCAATAAAGGTACAAGCCTAGTCTTTGTATATGTGCACCATAATATGTAATTCGTGTTTTTAAATTTTAAATTAACAATATCCTTCATCTGTGTGCTTACTGTGCAGAAGCTCCAGTATTTCTTGAGGATCTAGACTTTGCTGCAGCACTCGGTGGCTCAGCATCAGATATAAGCTCAAAGAAGAAGAAGATTGCCAAGAAGGCCACTCCCACCCCAAGTGAGTTCGGACAGTGTATTTTCTCACTGTATGTTTCTTGTACTGTGTTAATTTAGTGAATGAAAGTTATATGCAGTGCTAAACTGTGTGTATCTTTTTCTATGTGTAGGTGTGGAATCCTCCATCACTGAAACTGCAGATGACTTATCAGCCAGAACGACTCTCATCATCTGCCCGCTCTCGGTGATTAGCAACTGGCTGGTAGGAATACATTGTTACATAAGAAAACACACAGAAAGACACATCCTCTCACTGAATTCATTTATATACTGTTCTGCTAAGTACCTTGATTCAGATGAATAAAAAGAAAGGGAGGCTTCTGGCTACTCTTAGTTAAAAAATAAATAAATGAATGCAACACAAGGTGTCATTGAACAGCAAGAGAAACATTAATATAATATTTTACATTCTGTAGGCAAACAATCTGTGTTCATTTTGTAAAATTCTGTCTGCAGTGCCACATTAAATGGTATCATTCCATCCTTGAAGTCAGCATGTGTTATGTTTTCTTCCTCTGTCCATGCAGGACCAGTTTGAGCAACATGTACGTGCTAACGTGAAGCTAAACGTGTATCTGTATTACGGCCCAGATCGCAATAGGAGCAAAAAGTTTCTTTCCTCTCAGGACGTGGTGATCACCACTTACAACGTCCTCTCTGCCGACTTTGGGGTGAGTGTAGCCAGGTCACACACAGAAAAACAGACTACAGACAACCATAATATGATGGTGTGTTGATTTATTTTGATAAGTAAAATCCTCTAATGGGAGCAAATTAATGTCTGTCCTGAAACCTGGACTGTATGTTTCATATTATGTGTGTGTTTCCCTTTCAGAATAAGAGTCCCCTCCATGGAATCAATTGGCTGAGGGTTGTACTGGATGAAGGGCATGTTATAAGAAACCCTAATGCACAGATGAGTAAAGCTGTGCTTGACCTCAAAACTCAGCGGCGCTGGATTTTGTCAGGTATTATTGCACCTTAACACACAAACACACTCACAGATCCAACATATAAATATACTTAGGCATGGTGATCAATGTCTACCGCAAATAATCATTCTGACTGACTATCTATCCCGTCCAGGTACTCCTATCCAGAACAGTGTGAAGGACCTGTGGATGCTGCTGGCTTTCCTGCGTCTGAAGCCCTTTGATGTGAAAGAGTGGTGGAACAGAGTGATCCAGAGACCTGTTACTCAAGGAGACAGGGCCGGCCTTCAGTGAGTGCTCTCAGATACACTGTGGTGTATTCCCTATGCATACTTAGGCTTCCTCATGTTGCCTCTCCCCCATCACCTGAAATATAAATTTCAGTATCGCAATTGTGTTATTTTACATAACTTGTTACTTTACTAGTTACAGCCAAATGTAGTTTGGAATTGGAGTTACTGCCAACACTGGTTCATGAGACAGTTGCGTAGGAGAGGGATGAGTAAATTAAAAGTTGCAAATAAACTCCTGTACACTGTCTGACTTGCGATAAGGCATTTATTTGCGACCTTTCGATGCTAGGCCCTAATCAAGCAAATGTTTGTTGTATTTAGCACAGCAAAACTACAAAGATCACAGCTTTTAGTGATTAACAAACAGCTAGTTAATTAACAGATACACTTGTTTTTTTTAATCCAAAGGGACTGTTCTGGTTGCACTTTTTGTCTATTTAGACAGTAGAAGTCTGTGTACACACTATATAGGTTAACTAGATGTGCTAACAAACTATGTTGAGTCAGTTCGAGTGAGTTTTGGATGAAAGTTTGTAATTTTGGTTAATATGCATTTGTTATGTTTTTGTTGTTGTTATTATTATTATTATTATTATTATTATTATTATTATTATACTGCTGATAATCAGACATCAGATTACAGAATAAACTCAGGCAATTCATACTGTATGCAGGAACCTTCAGACCCTGGTGAAGTGCATCACCCTGCGGCGGACCAAGAGCAGTGAGGTGAATGGGCGCCCTCTCGTGTCTCTGCCTGAGAAGACAGTGTGTGTGGAGCAGGTTGAGCTGAGCCAGCCAGAGCGAGAGGAGTATGAGCTGGCACGAAATGAGGGAAAAAACACCATTGGCAGGTATGTGTCAGTGTGTGTAAGTACATGTGCAAGTACATGTGCAAATTTAACATCCTGATAAAAGTGATGAGCAACAATTAGCCGATGAAACCATTTTGACAGAACATATGGTTGTTCATAGATTTTATGTTAGATGTCACAGGGATGTTATTATCTTTTTACTGTAAACTGTTGTTTAATTTGTCTTAACTGTCTGTGTGCGTAGATATGTAGCTGAAGGGACAGTCTTGAGGAATTATGCTGATGTCTTGGCTATCCTGATGAGGCTTCGACAGTACTGCTGCCACCCTGATCTGCTGGCAAAAACATCCTCAGACTTGGGTAGTGTATAGCTTCTGAACCCTGGGGTCACTTTATAAGCAAACAATCATGCTGAAGATTTCTAATGATTTATTTGATCGATATAGTCAGGTTTACTTCTGTGGTGTTTGCCAGATCAGTTTCTGTACAGTTTATGTACATGATATGTAGAGTATAAAGGACAGTTTGCTAAGCGTGTGTGTTTTAGTTAGATTTCTTTCGTCTGGCATAATTTATACTTGCAAATTGATCAAATATTGTGCTTCTAGGTGCTGCAGCAACGCCTGCAGAGCTGCGGGAGCGTATGATAGAGAAGTTGCGGTTGGTGTTGGCCAGCGGCTCTGACGAGGAGTGCTCTGTGTGTCTGGACTCCGTCCGTCTGCCCGTCATTACACGCTGCGCCCATGTTTACTGCCGACCCTGCATCGCCCAGGTTATCAGCAATGAGCAGGTACATGTGTTGCCGTCAGCAGACAACTCCGGTTTGTAATCCAATTCTCTTTGGACAGTTAGGAAAGTTGTAATTACTATGTAATAGGTTATTTAACTGCCAATTATTAACAGATCCATCTTTTATCCGTGCTCTGTCTGTGCATAGGAAAAGGCACGCTGTCCTCTCTGTCGAAGTGAGATCAAGACCAGTGAACTGGTGGAGTTTCCTCAGGACGAAATGGAGGAAGAGAGCAGTACAAACTCTGAGAAGTGGAGGACAAGCTCAAAGGTACACTGCACGTAGTCTGCAGAATAAACTAGGGGTAAAAATAGTAACAACACTGTGTAGACCTCTCAAAAATGCAGAACACTATTTTTTTAAACCTTAAAAGGAAATGTGCTTGAGTTGAAGTTGGACTTGCAAGATGTTCTGGTGCTGTGTAAAATCCTTCATTTTAAGTTCCCTACAAATCATTTTAGTATCCTCTTACATCCATTGCTTTAACATTCTTTTCTTTTTTTCTTCTCAGCAGAAAATAAAATGCTCAAATACAAAATTGCCCTGAATTCCATCTTTCCATACACATCTGTATTCAGTTGAGAGCCAACTCAAAAGGCCTTGAGAATGAGGTGTACTGGACTGACTTTTGGAGTCTCAACTTATTACTGATTTAGTAGCTCTTCTGATCCTGGTGTTTTTTGTGACTCTTTCCCCTTTTCGCTCAGAGGTCACGCAAAGCATCTTCTTCAGCAAAGTGACAGTGATGTTCCTCCTTTTAAATCCTGTTTCTGTGCCTTCAGGTGCAAGCGCTGCTGGGAAATCTGCTCAGGCTGCGATGTGAAGACAGCAGCATTAAGTGTTTGGTTGTCTCTCAGTTTACACGCTTCCTCACCGTACTGGAGACTCCACTCAGGTAATGCACACATTTACAGTTGAGGCTCCAGCAACTTTTGAGTGGAGAATTTCTAGATTTCATTCATTTAATTATTTGTTGTGTTATTTTATGACTCGCCTCCATTGTCCTCCCTCCTCTTTGCTAGAGAGCATGGTTTCAGTTTTGTGCGTTTGGATGGCAACATGAGCCAAAAGAGGAGGGCTCAAGTCATCCAGGAGTTTCAGAGCTCTGCAGCCGACAGCCCTGCCATCATGCTTCTGTCACTCAAAGCTGGAGGGGTGGGGCTTAACTTGACCGCTGCCTCTCGTGTTTTCTTGATGGACCCTGTAAGTACTGATTTTGGCCAGGAACCAGACACATTCACACATACTGAACAACCATTGTTTGGTGCATGCTGAAGGGGTTTTACATGGCTATATACAGTGCATTGTCACTACAGGTTTGCTGACACTTTAAAATTTAAAAACATGAGTCGTGGCCTAAGTGTGTAAATAAAGTAAAATGTTCAGACCAGGACATGTACTTTTTTGCTTTGATAACTTTTTCCCTGTTTCGCTATATTGGGATATTTTGACAGTAGCCGTGACAAAGGGTAAATTATTGAATATATTCAGATTTTATTTTGTGTTAAGATTTCCTGCAGAAGTAGCAGAAGCACAATTTCACATATATACATATGACTATTGTGTCACTTTTGTTTAGGCCGTCATCTACTAAATAAGTTGATCACCAAGAAAGCAATAAATAGAAAAACAGACTGATGTTGAAAGTGTAACTGTGTGTTTTAGGCATGGAATCCTGCTACTGAAGAGCAGTGTATCGACCGCTGCCACCGTCTGGGACAGAAGAAGAAGGTCGTCGTCACCAAGGTCAGAAAACTAGAACTCTGTATGTGGGAGTGCGTTTCCTGTCTGTGACGAGGCATCACATTTTCCTCAGTAGTTTCTGTACTGTGTGTAATGTTACACCGTGAAGGCTGAAAAAGATCGCTGACTATATTTTGTATTTTGTCGGTTGCTGCAGTTCATTGTGAAAGATTCAGTGGAGGAGAGCATGGTGAAGATCCAGAGGAAGAAGCAGGACCTGGTGGAGAAGGCTTTCGGCCCCACGAACACTGATAGGAAAACATCTCGCATTGATGACATAAAAGCTCTGATGGAGCTTTAGACAGACAGTGGACATTGAAATGTCTGAGTTGTCTTTGAACAGTTCTCTTTCGGGCCTCACAGTTAACATGTGAAGGGCTGCGTAGCTTGCTTGCAAACATTGTCAATGTTTTGTGCATATTTTGAAAAGTGATTGTTTCTTTTATAGTTTATCATGTTCTAAATTTTCTTTCTACTTCTATTTAATTACTATTTTGATACTGGTTTACTTACAGGATGCATGCGTAGGACTTGTGTGTCTTTGATTTATGATGAGCTCCGCTAATGCACGGAGTTGGCTGAGTGTGTTGAAAGTTAATACCCTGGGATAAAGACTGGGGAGAAATACCAACCTGTAGCTTAACTCTTCAGGTTGTCAACCATGAAGATTAAGATGTTCTGTATGTTCCATTTTGTTGGATTAAAGAAATACAGACCACTGATATTGTACATTTGTAGCTACTGTAAATGCAGCAGCTTTCAGAACTTCATAGCTTTTCAAACAAAAACATGAAGTTGAAGAAGGAAAATAATTACATAAGTGTGCATCAGATTAGAGCAGAAGCAGTTAATCATTTAGTCAATTTTGTCAATCATTTATGTGGGTTTCTTTAAAGTGCTTTTCAAATGTGAGGATTCGATGCCTTTCTCTGTTTTGTCACATGTTGGACAAAACAAAAAAAAGGCCACCTTTTCTATATTGTGACATTTCATAGACTAATGAATGATTAATTGCTTCCCTGTATCCAATCAATAATACATGGTGTATAAAGAAAAAAAGCTCAAGGCAGAAGGGATGGATAAAAGGTTTTTCACCAGTTCTTTATTAGCGCTTCAACAGGGATGTACAGTTAACAGCTGGGGAACAGGACAGACCTGCTTTAACCGATGTCACTACAATTATGTTCCACTTCCACACTCATGCAGATTTAGGATTTAGCAGGCTGACGAGATCAGAAAGATCGCATATGGACTTTTCTCTCAACCTTGCCAGCCTCTTGGTTGAAGTGAGGAGAGTATTCTCATTGTTAGGAGCTATAGATTATAGTTTTAGTTTAAGGGCACAAAGCAGGAGTGAAGTAAAAGGAGGAACTCAGTTTGTTGTGCTACTAGCAGCAGTTACAGTAAGTGAGGTTTTGTAAACAGTAAACGGCAATAAGGCAGCTGGTAACACTACAGACGGGAAGTGATGAAACAATACATGGCACAGAGATATACGGATGTTGGTCTGGCAGGAACATTACATGCAGGGCACGCGTACATGTGACATGTCTGGGAAAACGCACAAATACATACAAATCAGACTTAATATCACTTGAGGATGTGGGTCGACTTCATTACCGACCCACGTTTGAACTCTGTGCCATGCAAATACAACACAGCAGGCTCTGACCATAGAGAGAATAATAAGGGGATGGAGCTTCTGGGAATTTCCTTAAATCTGTATTCTTTCTAATGGCCAGCAGGAGGTGACCCTGGTTGCAAAATAAGTCCAATTGTATGTAAGTTTATGAGAAAATACGTATCACTTGATTTTTTTTTACCGTCACTAGTGTAAAGTGTAAAGCAGGGTATACTTTAGGGTGTGGCTACCTTGTGATTGACAAGTCGCTACCATGATTCAGGTTCTCGGTCAGATCCAATCAGGATAGAGGCGTAGCAATGCATATCCTCCGCAGCTCCAGCTCTCGTTCGAATATGGTCACCTTGGTTTAAAAAAACCAAGATGGCGACGGCCATAATGTCAAACCTGAGGCATCAAAGCCAGTGTGTGACATAACAGTGACTCCATCCATTATTTATTATACAGTCTATGGCCCTGAACCTAACACAATACCAGACATTACAAAGCTGAAGTCACAGGGAGCTGGTGAGTGTCAGAGGCACAGGTAGGGACGGTTATCTGTGTACTCAGGTGAGGTGAACACTGTCTGACTAAAGCAGGATTTTTATAACTGGCTGAAAAGCAGAGCAGAGACTGTAAGAGGTAAGTGAGCCAGTCACTGCATATCTGCTTCAAAGTGGTTTAGAGAGACTTATTGCAGGTTAAGAAATGTGGTCAAATCCAGAAACAACTTTTAAACTTATTGATTTCCCTTTAACCACAGGCCATTTCCACAGTTTCTGTTGTTACTGAAAGTTTCCACAGGTTAGGAAGACTGAATCCATCTCCATCAGATGCACAAGAACACTTTTAGGAATATGAAGTCTGACATTTTGGGAAGTAACGTTACTTCGCTTTCTTTTTAAGAGCTGGATGGGAAGATTATGTCTGTGTGGTATAGCCACTGCCTGGCACAAAGACTGCAACCAGATTAACCTGGCTCCGTCCAAATGCGACAGAATCCACCAACCAGCACCTTTAAAACTTTCTACTCTGGGTGGGGAAAGTGCAAAGCAGCACTTGCTCCTCCTTTGATACAACAAAAAAATGTGTTTTACAGGTCGTTATATGTCAAATTCCTCCAATTTTTCACATAAACTACAACTGCAATTGTATCAGGGTGGCCACACTCAGCCCTTGGTGCTACCGCTGCTTGGCAAGAAAGCAAATGAGTGTTTTCATTTCCCCAAAATGTCAAACTTTTCCTTGGAGAGAAAATAATGAATGGTAAGAGTGCATGGGAAACTGTGTCAAACTCTCTGTCATTCAAACACACACTGACAGGAAGCAGAGAGTGAGGCTGAAACTTGCGCAGAGGCATTCCCCCAGTCACCTGCTAATGAAGCCCCCGTGATTGGCTGAGCAGCGCTTAAATTCCCACCCACACAGGGCTTCAAACTGCTGCTCTCTCTGTCCGTCACGCCCCCTCGCCCCCCTCGCCCGCTACTTTAAGAAGGAGTCAAGCTTTCGCTCGATGTTGGCGAAGGAGTCGTCACCCATGTAGTCAATCTGGCCCGCTTCCCAGCGCTGCTTCCTCTCCTCTGATGAAACCTTCTGCGGAGGAGGAGCAAAGGGTGCCGACGGCTCTCTCACATCTTCATGAAGCTTATCCTGCGTGACAGACAGAGAGAATGAATGAATCACTAAATGGGATTGGAGCAATACTTTATAAGGACAGGTTTCCCCCAAGTTCAGCCTTGCTCAGCTGGACAATCTTTTCTACGGTTAAGACACGAGAAGTAAATGTAGGTGTTTCCTCAGATGAGTCAAAGTACAGAGAAGACATTTTGCAACACACTTGCTTGTAGATAAGAGTTGTGTATCGGCGTGTTTCTCACATGAAGAAAAAGAAAGGTTTGGCTTCCTAAAGTACACTCAATACCAATCATAAACTAGAATAAAAAATATATATTAAAGATCCCTGTCAGACATACCATTTTTTAAGACATGAAAATACTTTGAATAATAATGTGTTTTGATATAGTTTAATAATACTCCTCATCTACTGAAGAACCCAGAATCTATAAATATGCAAATATTTTTTATTTCAAAGTTTGAGATAAAAAAAAAAATCCACTGAAAAGTCTGTTCTCAGTGTGTTTGCACTGAAGACTTCAGACATCAGACTCACACTGTAAATTGTATATTAGACCACTGATGTCACAAAATCATCTTAAACTCAGATTAAAGATGAACAAAGAAAAGAGACTATGTAATTTTGAAAGAAGAATTAACGAAACCTTCCTCTTCGAAATGAAATAAACTTCCGCTGCTACAACCCAACAATGTTAGCAAACCTTAGAAAGATATTGCTGTGAGAGATTACTGAGCGAGTTCACAGATTTTCACTCGGCCTCAGTCAGGTTGCTAAATAATTATATCTTTAATTTAAAAATAACTGACTAGAGAATTTGGGGAAATTATGGTTAAAATGTGTTGTGCCAGTATCCTGTAGCTGCCACTCTTTCTTTGCTCTGTTCAAGCAAAAGTAGAATTGTTTCACTTCGAGCAGTAAACGAAAGTCTTATATTTCAAGATTCACTATATACAGATTGAGAAAACCTCAGCCTGAGCCAGCGCAAGACTCAAAAAGCCAGTGTGTATAAGCCCGCCTGTATAAACATGTCAGTGTGACACAAGATGGCACAGCTTCAGGCAATTGGGCAAAGCTGCTGATTTTGGCAGCCATCCTCTTTTTAAACTATTTCACTGCTGCCCCGTTACAACAGTCAGCGTGGCAACTTCCTGCTACTCTGTGAAGTGCTGTACAGTTGTTGTTGAGGCCTGGCACCCTGCATGTTTTACTGACAACAGCAAGTTATTTACACAGCCATGACACACAGGACTGGAAATACCAGCAGCAACAAACACAACTCTTGGCAACAGATTGGTGTTGAGGAGTGCAGAACCAATCGACTTTTCCTTGTTACTGTGGCTAAACTAAAACTAAAACTAAAACTTCAATACCTGGCACTTTCACCACTTGGTAATTGCAAACCATGATAGATTTACACATTTTAAACATATGTCCTAGAGGAAGGGTAGGTCACCTAGCAATTAGAGGTTTCGACACAGTTATGACATGACGATTATGCAACAGGTTAAACACTCACAGTCACAGCCATCCTCATTTAAAAGTTTCAACACATGCACGACGGCTGACATACATTCTCGTTCGCCTCTACGAAGCCGCTGCTGAAGGGAGTGTCTCCGTAGGCCTGCTGCAGTAAAGGCAGTACAGACTTGGCGTACAGCTGCCACCACATGAGCAGGTAGTCGGGGTGCAACTGGCTCAGGTCGGGGGACAGGGAGTGACCTCTGACCTCGCCCCTCTGCGCGTCGTAGGAGTGGTTCCACGGCTTCACCTTGCCCAGGAAGTGCACCACCTTGGCGTCACGGCCGTACCTGTGAAAACACAGACAGAACGTAAGGTGGCAGGAAAGAGAGAGAGGGAAAAGGCTAAAACATGCAAACCCACTCTTGCTGATGGCTGTTAACATTACTGACTAGAGAACATGGAAACAGTTCCCCCCTTATAATATCAAAGGATATAAGGTTTATTACAACTTGGTTCTAACTTTTGTAGGTTTGGCCATCATTTCCTTCTGCCATAATAACACTGTAACCACACAGCACTCGCTGAAGGCCTGTTTCGCCAACATGTTCACTTTGCTATGTACGATAACGGTCTGTGATAAGCTCTCATTGCACAGGAAACTGGTACTGTGTGCACAAAGGTACCACAATTATGGTAAATCATACCAGGAAGTCTGCCAAATACGTTTGATACTCTGCCTACTCTGGTTTATTTCCCCCCCATCTGACTTCTGTTTATTGATGTTCCCATGTTCCCGACTCACATTTGAATAAATAACCCAGAGTTTTCGTTCGATACTTACTGAACCAAACTCCTCAGCAGAGAGAAAATACAGAAACAGATTTAAATAAAACAGAAAGTATACAAGTGTAGCTTCAATAGCTCCTCTTTTTGAGGCAGGTTGTAGCAGAACGTGTGCTTCCCCTAAGTTTCAGCAGCTTCTTGTAATTCAACACCCACCAACAGCACACACACACACACACACACACAACCTTTGAACTGACCTTGGATGAGCTTTATGCCTCCTAACACACAAACACCCTTAAGTTTCACAAGGAAAGCTGGATACATTGTGTGTGTGCGTGTGTGTGTGTGTGTGTGTGTGTGTGTGTGTGTGTGTGTGTGTGTGTGTGTGTGCTGTGTATAGGTGTGTGTGTGTGTGTGTGTGTGTGTGTGTGGTGTTGTGTGTGTGTGTGTGTGTGTGTGTTTGATGTTTGGTGTGTGTGTGTGTGTGTGTGTGTGTGTGTGTGTGGTGTGTGTGTGTGTAGGTGTGTGTGTGTGTGTGTGTGTAGGTGTGTGTGTGTACTGACTGTTTGAAAGCTGGCAGGTAGGAGTAGATGGCGATACTGCTGAGGTTGTAGATGAAGGGAAGGTGTTTGGCTATATCTGCTGTCGCCCAGGTGTTAAAGAAACTGTTGAGAACGCCCTGATCTCCACCTGCAGACATGGACACACAAATTCACTCAGAATAACAGTTTTAGACATAAAGTGAGAGGTAACTAAGAGCTTAACAGCTCTGGTTTGGCATGTGAAACAGCACAAACCTTCCTTCAGGATAGCAACAGTCATGTTGAGGAGAATGATTCTGTGTTTTTGCTACAAGGGAAGGGGGACTTCAAAGACATGAAACAAGCTAATAAATGAAATGAAACTTATTTTAGTGGACTACCTGCCTAAAAGAATTGATATTCTTTCACTCTAATTTACCATATCTGCCCTCTCATCTCTAGCTGTTGAAATCCAGACAGACACACTATCGTACAAACCTGAATGGTCAACACCACACACACATACCGTACATTCCCGGAGACTGTGTCCTTTTCTGACGAGTATAAATAGAAACTGAAAAGTGTTGACAACGTTGTGAGAGGATGCTGCACACAGCGAATGACAACATATGGCGAAATCCACGCACACAACAGATGGCAGATGTATGTGACAGTTCGCGGCAGGCAAAGAGCAGGGGTGAGCTGGGAGTGTGAGGACAAGGTTAGTCCAAGTCAGGGTTAAGACAAGGATGTGTGTGGGGTAACAGTTTATGTTCTGTCATTAAGTGAAGGAAGATTCACTTTAAGGGCTATATTTATTGTTTCTGGTGTTCACACCAAATGCAAAAAGGTACTGATGCCGGTGAACCAGTACTGGGGGCTCAACTGATGACCACAAAATGCTGGCTTCAAAAAACACCAAGATCGGTTGATAGGATTGGTGATAGGTTCATCATGTAAAAAAACAGCGTTTTTAGCCATCAAATGTCCCGCTCAGGATGAATTAGGATAATATCCCCGAACTTATTTGCAGTTATGACCAAATACCTTTAAAAACATCCCCGTCTGCCTCATTTGTACTTTGTGTTCAGTGCTAATTAGCAAATACTAGCATGCTTATATGCTAAATTATAACGATTTATGAAATTTATACCTGCTAAACATCAGCATTTTAGTGGATTTCTACAAGAATAAAGCGGCTTTACATCGCTAACTTTACTTCTGCTGCACATTAAGGTTTATAGAGGGGTGTGTTAGGGGGTGTAGCTGCCTTGACAGATAATATAGACCTCTAGAACTTCATAACTCAATTGCTGATGATGGTTTTTGCCTGGTTATGTCAATTGATTTACTAACAATTTGCTCAAATTTGAATTTTCATGCCAGGATTTAATTGAACCCCTGAAATCTATAGTGATCACACACACACTCTATGTGGTGTGGGTTATACAAGCTATAGTAAGAACCCATTATCAGTCAAGACCATAGTTCTCTCTTCCTATCTCTATGCTTAGTTTTCTGCTTGTTATCAGAAGCACCGGTTCTCACTTCTGATGAGCCCTTGAGCGACAGAAAAAGAGATAAAAACACTCAGGTCTCACCGTCGAAGCTGCCGTTTTCACTGCAGAACGCCAGCAGCTTCTCGTGTGTCTCATTGGACGGTCTGAAGACAAACACCCCAGAGTTGAAACAGTCCGGCCAACCAGGATCTGGAGCTGCAGACAGTTCCTCTCTCTCAAAGAGTTCATCTATATTTGACAGCACCTGAATAAATCAAAATAAATGTTACTCACTTAGTCGCATACGTTTAATTTTAGTTTAATTTTCTGAACTACTAGGGGATGCTTCATTGCAGCTGTGGATGTTTTCTCCTATTGTCTGGTTTGTTTCTCACCAATGTGTCCGCATCCATGAACACACACTTGCTGTAGTGTGTGAGAGTCCAGCAGTGCAGTTTGGTGAATGTCACTCCCAGGTCCGGACGCTTCATCAGGGATAGATGAGCCGTATCGCCCGAGTCCATAACATCCACCACACGCACCTCATCAAAGATGGAGCGTAGTGCATCTCTACAACGCAGACAGTATGACTTATGTCAGCATGTGTTGGAAATAACTAGTGTTTGAATAAAGCAGTGGTTCTAAAACTTCTTCTAACAGAGACGTGTGTTACCTGCAAGGTTCTGCAACATGAGGCCCTATCAGTGCGACCAGCTTCTTGGTTGTGTTGTGGTTCCGTAACGACTGGCCGAGAACCATCGCTCCCTTGGCGTAGTTGTCTGTTGTGGCGAGCGTCACAAAAGCTTGGTCTGCTTGGAGAAACAGAAACATCCAGTTATCAGCCTTATGTTTGACATGAATAGCTCCTAACGACACTCAACAATGGATTATTTCTGTATAGAATTAGCTTTGTCGAGAACATTTCTGTTACAAAAAGGCATTGCGTTAAAACTCTCAAGGTGTCAAATATTCATTTTAGAACAGAAATCTGTGACATTTTTGGTGAAACTGACAGCAGCTATGGGCTCCCAACAGCCTTCTTAACTAGTAAATAATGTGGGGGAAAGAAATGTATGAAGTGCAACAACATGTGTTTACTCGGGTTTCATACTCTGACCTTTCAGTGAGGCCGACGACAACCATGAGAATGTGGTTAGTTCATAAAACCATCAAACCCGACACATTATAGTGAAATCTTTACAGCTTTTTCTCCCCCCAAATAAGGAAAATGGGATGCAGCCAAACTTTAAAGCTCAGATCACCATAACAACTCGCAAGGAAGGGTTACAATGAGATACACCAGTCGGTTCATGGGCAAGAATCTCTCAAACAGCGGGCAGAACGCCAGCAGGGACTGACGGGGTTAATGAAAACCTTCATGAGAACTTCTGGTGCTCAACTCTCATGCACACTGCTTTTGTTGTTAGGCTTTATATTATGTGCTACACTGTTACAGTAATAAATGACCTATTAATCACACTGATGCTAAGATAAACAAATTTACACTACTTATGTAAATATACAAATGTCTCTATTTTTATTAGCTTTAAAGACACTGTCCAGCACTTCTTTTCACACGTACTATTAAAGTCAAATAGAAATGGTAAGAAAGCAACATTTTGTGTACTTTCCACTATATAGTTGTAGCTCAAACTAATGTTGCCTCGGTACAGTAAAATACATTAAATCTATCAACCCTTTTCCCACTTTTCCTCCATAACAAACATGAACTAACCCCTCAAATCCACTGCCCTGTCCTGTCTATGCTGTATAACCCACTGCACCAGTACCAGTATGTCCAATTCCTCTGCAAGTTCAGTGTCGGATGAGTCCCCCCCCCCACATGCATACATTAACAATAGCAGGGGGCACACTGTGTTGCTGTTCCAGTGAAAGCAGGCCCAGAGCCAGCAGACAGTATTCATCAAGCTGAATGTGTGTGTGTGTGTGTGTGTGTGTGTGTGTGTGTGTGTGTGTGTGTGTGTGTGTTGCAAGAGGCGACTGGGAAACCCGACCTGGGGACTCAGTGTTGTACAGTTGCTAAGGTCTGTTTCAAGGAACAATAAAGCGACTATCAGAAGAGTTTAAGGCCGGTCTTGACTACAAGGCAGTACAGGAAGCATGTGTTGTGTTCCCACAGAGTCACCTGTGGCTTCATATAACCACCTGACTCATTACACCTCTGGCTCTGACATGTTTCAAAATGATTGAAAGTCTAAAGATATTTATGAGTTTCACAGACAGACTGAAAAATATAATGGAGAATCTATAAAAATTCAAATGTTGAATTTATTATTGAATGCAAATGAAATAGAGATCACATGTAAACTATAAGGATTGTTTCCTGTATGTAACTTTATGGTAATATGTTACTCTGTATTTCTGCCTTTGGACACTGTTATCAGTTAAAATAACTTTTATACTCATGTTTAGTAGTAATACACTAATAGTAACAAAAGCTGTGTGGGCCTTTCCGAGTATAAGAAAAGGCCACACACTGTGGCGCACGTAGACACAGAGAAACGGCTAGTCAAGTTAATTAAAGACCCCACCTTAACCCCGGAAGTTAATAGCATCCTCTTTAAAAAATAAAAGCATGATGAGCTATGGAATAAAGTTGAATCAATGAACTGGGGTTTTTCGATTCTTTTTTTTTTTTTTTTTTTTTTTAAGTGCACTGATCAGTAACAGTGGAAAAATAAAAATCAATTCCCTAACTGTTGGCAGGGCCTGATTAACCGTTTAGGGTGATCTCACTGTTTCCATTATTGACTGATAGGGCTGCAACTGTCATTTTCATTACCAGTTTATCAGCTGATTGATTTTTCTGATTAACTGTTTGTTCTAGGAATCGTTCTAATAGTCAATAACGTTTTCCCAAAGATTGAGGTGATTAAATTGCTTATTTTTTTACCCCAGCAACAGTCCATCATCCGCTATCATCGATGACTAAGAAAACCAACATTTGAGAAGCTACACCTGTTTATGTTTCACAATTTTCAGACAAAAAACTCCATTAATTAACTAAACGTTTCAACTCTAAGTTGTAATTTGATTAAGTGCACATGTATTTAGAGATATAGGCCGTGTAAATGCAATATAAACTGAACAAATAAAACTAGATTTGATTTCAGGGCTTCTTTACAAGAAAAAGCCTCAAGATTATGTAATAATGCAGGTGTCAACATACAGGAATAGACATTGTGGGAAATATGTTCATTAGCTTTCTGGCCACGACTTAGATGAGAGGATTGATAGCACTCTCATGTCTGTGTTGTAAATTATGAAGCTACAGCCAGCAGTTTGTTTTCAGCCTTTGTGCTAAGCTAAGCTAACCAGCAACAATTTAGTGTACATGGAGAAATCATCAATGTTGGTAATGCAATGTCAGTCATTTCAACTTGCCCACTTTGTGACACCAAGCTGTGCAGTGTCACAATCCCACACTTCCACTCTGACCTTACTTCAGCTGTGTGCACACTTATTAAACCTCACCAATAGAGATAAAGTGGTACCGCTGTAAATGTTACAATAAATGTTACAATAAATGTTACAATAAATTAGAGAAGGATTTGTTTGACATCATTTACAAAAAGCGACCAACACTAACAAGATTACTTTTCAACGGCAAAATTTTCCACTATCTTTATCACATTTTTTAATACCCACATTTGAGCTTTATCGTGTTTATGTCATATATTATTATTTATTTATTTTAACCCTCAAACATTGATTGAGTAGACCAAATAACAATCTAATATAAAATGAAAAAAATCCGCTCAAAAATGATTTTTCTTCCTCGTCAGACCTGATTCTCCTTCTCTTATATTGTAGCATTTTGTGTTGCACTCAAAACGCTTTAACTTTGAAATACGTAACCGGATGTGCTCTTTTTTGTTGCCCGCCAGCTTTACTGTGGTCCAAAACCGCTGCAGCAACTCATCAAATCAAACATCACAACCTTTGAAAATGTCCACAGCAGCTACTGCACCAACATTAAAACCTCATCCATATAAGTAACCCTATAAGTCCACATCCGAGCAGCAGTGAGTGCTGCAGCCGCTGTTTTCCTGCAGCGTTTCATCAATTCGCGATATTTTGGGAGAACAGGTCAGTCCGCGCAGCCCCGGTCCGGTCCGGAGTGGGGCCGTGTTCCGGTGTCAGGGAGGCGGCTACGGTGTGTCCGGAGGGAGCCCCCGGTGGGTCTTACCTGACATGGTGCGTTGAGTAGAGTCCAGCCGGAGCCCGGGGGTCGTGATGGGGCAGATGAAGGGTTTGCACTGCGAAGGGCAGAGCTTCAACAGCTGGGAGCAGTCCAACACAGGAATTAAGCCCCACATTTTCCGGGTCATGTGACCAGTGACAGTTCACACGCCCCCTTTTCTCTCTCTCTCTCTCTCTCTCTCTCTCTCTCTCTCTCTCTCTCTCTCTCTCTCTTTTTCTCCGTATCTCTCTCCGTATAGCACAGAAAAAATCCCGAGCATTACACACTTTTTTGGCGTATATTCTGCAGAAATGATACTGAAATCACATAAATATACAATAATGCATTTCAAACGTTATCTTAGTTGGCTTAAAGTACAAAAGTTGCATGAAAATTTACCAAAAGTAAAAGTGCTCATCCTGCAGAATGGCCCATTTCAGAGTAATGTATATTTTATTTCTGGTTTTTAATTATTGATGCATTAATGTATAAGCATCACTTTAATTCTATTAACTACTTTACATACTGCTGGTTTGTTTAATCTATAAATAATTTTCTGATCTTTGATTTTTTTGAATTAATAATCAAAATCTATAAGTAACTAGTAGGCCTGTACAACTACAGCTGTCAGAATAATGTAGTGGAAGTGTAAAGTGGCATAAAATTGAAATACTGTATAAGTAAAGTACTGAAATAAATGTACATTATATTCATAAAGCTACAGTCCTGAAAGTTTCCTATAGTTTTATAAAACCCCTAAAACTAAGGAAAAACAAGAAGGCACCAAAACTGTAAACTCTTTGCCCTTTATTATTGTAATAAGGCCTATATTAGAGAATAGAGTTATTTTATTCTATGCATTACATTTGTCCACTATATTTTCATTTATTTTACAACGCTCCTATTTCTTTAAGCTTATAAATGTTTTTATTATTGTAAGGGGGAGAAAGAAAATTCCAGAATCAAAACAGGAAAATAAATTTATTTAAAACAGAAGGTATGCTAGAAAATAAAAACCTTCCTTACTTCAGTTATAATAAATTGTTTACAATGTAGGCCTATATATATATATATTTATATATACACTGACAGGGGGCATTCTCTTCACATACTTTTCCTCTCTATAATGTACATTTAACTGTTTTATACTTTTACATTTTGCTGAAAATTCATATGTATTTTTGTATGTGCATAATTTTGAAAGCAGGACTTTCGATTGAAGTAAACGATCTGAAGACTTCTGAAGATTTCCCTGTTTTTGACCTAGCCAGTTTACAATAGTTGCATCAGAAGATTAACAACTTAGAATAAGAAATTAGTTATGTCTGATAACAATCTGGTTTTAAAAAGTTGTCAGAAATTAGAGTTAATATATATGATGTGTGTCCTGTGTACTTCAGTTTAAAAAGTGAACGGCGTCTGCAGCCACAGCAGCAGGATGAACTTCACGCTGGTCTACTTTTCTAACAAAACAGGAAGATCCTCATTACTCCTTCAGCTCGTGTCAGCACTGCCTCTGTGTGGTCAAGACTTCACATTGCAGCCGAAAGAAGCATTAAGGCCTCAATCAAACACTTGATACTTGGCCTATAATCTCAGGTTCATTTGGACTCTGGAACCTAAATGAGAAAATAATTTAGTTTATCGACTTTTACTGAAATCAGGTAGTGATTAAATTATCATATTGTGTTATTTCTTCACAAAATTCTGTTGTCAAGATCACAGACTCCAAGCAAAATTGCTTTAAAAATGACTTTTTGACACGATAAGGGATCTCTTTACAGACAATATGAACAGGAGGTTGATTAAAGCATCTAATGATGACAAATGGATTCAGAAGAAGTCTTGAGGGCTTTTAAAAAGATTCTTCCTCATTTGTTTCTTCCAGTATTTCTCACATTTTCTCATTTAACATCTGGATTTCCTATGTTTTGTTATTGGAAATGATTAAGGCTCAACTTAAAACTAACCTGTGCAACAGAACTATCATATCCCATTAAATTAAAGGTCTTTAACTCCGGTAATAGAAATACCTGCATCCCTTAAACTCTGTATATGTTTTCAGACTATTTAGGCCCTTTTATGTGTGTTTATGTAGTATGTGGTTTTCAATCTATTCACCTTTCTGCGCATGTGTTCTGAGGTGCCAGTGAATAATGCAGGAGGCTTATGAGAAAGTCTTTGGCCGGCTGTTTCAACTTTTACACCAGCAACAGATCCTGGCTCAGGGTCCACAACCAAAACCGTGGCTGGTACATCAAAGGCTGGAGGCAGAGCGCTTGCCTCAGACCGGCGATTAGGAGCAGAGGGTAACCGGAGAGCACCTCAGAGTCACAGAGTGAAACTGAGCAGATCAGGTGTCTGAGATGATGGAGTCCCGGAGCTGTGAGGATTCAGAGGCGACCTTTAGATTCTGTGTGACTTTGTACTAAATAGACATAAAAATGTCTTTAGTATGTTTGTCTGAAATAAGAGAGGAACAGAGAGGTCTTGTGTCTTGGTTTCGGCTTGATTATTTTTGAGCAGCGGTAGAGGTGAAAGGAGAAGCAGGTAAAAACAGAGAGGAAGGAGGGGGGGAGCGAGGGAAAAGGGGTTAATAGAGAAGGGGATAAGTGAAAAGGAGGGGCTGGGAAAGGAAATAAGGAGGAAAAGGGGCCAAAAGTGACACTTAGTCTGCAACAAGGTGATTTTCTACTTGGACTGGCCCTGCTCCGAACTCTAAGCCCTTCAGCCTGCCTGGGACTGAATGTAAGCTCCTTACTTTCCTTACATTACACTTAGTCCCTAACAACTTTTCTGCACAATGTAAAGGTGGCAATCTCTACTATACTGCAACTACAGAAAGATGTTTCCTGGAGGTTTAAAGTTTAAATGACACTGATTTAAGAAGAAAAATGTATAGAGACAAGGAGGCAAAATATAGTATAATCTGCTACTGTTTTAAAGCATTGCTGTGTGCTTAAATAAAGAGTGATCGGTGCAGTAAAGTGGCAATGTTGCTGTGAAGTGGGGCAGTTTAATCTAAGTGATGCAGTTGGCTCTGTGCCTCAGGTTACAGAGCATTGTGTGGCAGTGAGGCAAACTATGCAGGCAAACACAGGCCTCATGTTTTAAACATGTTTGACAGAAATGCAAAATGCGGACATGGTCCGTTAAAAAAGCCTGTAACGAAACAAATTGTGAGACAAGAAAAATTCATCCTAAATACATTTCTACAAGATGCAGCAACAAGACAGTGTATGTTCAGTAGTTATGATTTTTTGCTTATTAATTGTATAATTATTGTTAATTGAAATCCCTCTTTAACTGATGACTATTCAAAATATGCCCTGAGCTGAGCCTCACAGGTAGCACTTACTTCTACACAGAAGTAAGTGCTACCTGTGTCGCAAAAAATATGAACTCAAACAATTAGACATTTTTGCCAGTACACTTATTCTATTTCTTGTTGGGACTTAGATGAGTAGATTTTTTTTTTTAGTTTGTTAAATGTTGTAAGAGCCAAATGCCTACTGTCTCTCTAACTATTAATGAATAATTTTATATGAGAATAATTGTTAAATATAGCTATTATTTCATTTCAGCTATGTAAAATTAAGGATTTTTGCTGTGTACTTGGGGAATGCGAAAGACAAGTAAAAGCCTTCAGAAATTGAAATTTGAGCCAGTTTAGTTAAGGGTTGGCAAGGTTAGCTAATATTAGCATAACCCATAAACCATGAATGACAATTTAAGAGGTGATGCTGGATTATTTCTTGTGCAGGATCCGTTGCCAGTGTAAAAAAGCCCCCACCTACTGCCAAAATGTGGACATAGCAGACTCTGAATTATTTGCCACACTTGTTATTAAATTGTCCTTGTTAGTGTCTTCATTATAATGAATTTATTTCTTGATTTATTTCTTGATCTTCCATCCCTATCTGCTATCCCTCACATTATAATTGTAATACTGTAGAAATGTTGATGCTTTCTTTTCTGTAGGTTTGTAAGTCTGTAAGTCAGATTTATACTTTAACTGCAGATCAATTGCCCTGAAGAGACAAACAGATTAACCTCTTTCTGTGGACAATAACATGATGACACAGCTGAGGTGTTAAATGTTAACTGTTCAGACTACGCCTGTCCCAAGGTGCAGACAGGCCAAAGGTCCACTCTGTGCCTCTCCTGATCGGCTCCTCCTAAGAGAGATAACCAGCTCTCCAACCTCTCTGAGATCCAGCTTCCACTCTGCGCCGATCCGAAGCCTCGCAGAGCTCTGGAAGACTCGACTCCTGTAGCCAGTCCAGAAGGATCTGCACCGGCTTATAACGACAGGGCAAACAGGAAACACACAGACTCTTATGAAGGTACCCGTCTCTGTCTTGGTTCCGTGTTGTCTTTTCCTTTGTCGTTTCCTCAAGCAAAGAACCAAGGGGATACTTTATTGTAAAATGCTAAGACCTCTGGGTTTTTATGGGGAACCTAAGGTGTGTAAATGTGCCTGTATGTTCATGAATAGTCGGTGCAGACAGTGAGAAGTCACAAGGCTACCCTGGACAAATTCCAGTATATAACCTGACACTTCCTAATTGTTATTCTGCCTTTATCCCGTCTCTCGCGTCAGACTCAGCCTTAGTTATTTCTGTTTCTGTTTCTGATTCTCTACATCTAAGTAAATGTATGTTTGCAGCATTAAACAGGTCATTCATCTGAGTAAAAGTACCAATGCGACTGTTTAAAATGTATCTTATGTAAAAGCCCTGCATTCAAAATCCTCAAAAAGTATTCTTTGTGCAGTAAAATCTGCCCCCTGTGACTGATAAAGTATTATAAATCACATTATTAGATTGTTATTACTGATGCATCACTGTGTAAGCATCATTTTACCATTGTAGCTGCTCGAGGTGGTTTCCATCAGGGTGCCTCCACAGGTCACCAGATAAATGATTGTGAGACGGTTTATGAGGAAAGAAGAGTACTGCTACACAAATTTGAGTTACTTTTTTAAGACTCTTCTCTAATCTTTCCCCTTTTTTTGCGAAGCCTTGGATAATTTTAACTCTTTGGTAAATTTATAGGGGAAATGTCTTTTTGGTGCAACTGCTAACAACTAATAGACATCTGAAACATGACAAGGAGCACAAACTGCACGCACGCACTTTTTGTAGTTTTGAGGTCACAAAACAAAAGGTTTGCGGACCACTGGTTTGTTTTTAATGTAAAATCTTATTCTGAAAAGTAAAGCTTTCAGATAAGTGTAGTGCCCTAAGGAGTACAATATTCTCCCCTGTAATGTATATCATATCATAAAAAGTACCTCGAGATTTTACTGAAGTACAGTACTTCAGTAAATGTATTTAGTAACTTTCCAACATGTTAAGTTGACATACTGCTCAATCTTGTAAAATCATCTTCTACTTTGTGTCCAGTATGATACGAATTTGTGTGTGCATGTTTCAGGTAAACAACTCTACTAGCTACTATGGAGGACTATGTGACTCAGATTTCAAGAGAGGACCTGGAAGATCTCAGAGAGGCCTTTAATAAAATTGGTCAGTTTCACACACACACACACTCACACACACACACACACTCACACACACACACACACACACACACACACACACACACCTAACCTGAACCTACAATTGACGGGAAATTGTGACTTAAGTTAGAGTTTTACAGCTGATCATAAAGTATGACCATTAGGTAAGAGATTTTTATGGCTCAGATTGTTGAGTGTATGTTTGCGCATGTGAAGTATTTTCAAATGTTATAGGGGTGCGTTGCCAGATTTTATCAGTTTATCATTATTATTGTATAATTACAAAAAGATTCTCATGATAGTGAGCAATATAAATAAGGTATATCATCTTATTACTGTAAGATACAGGGCACAAAAGATAAACTAAAAGGTAAAGTTAAAGTGGGTGAGATAGGGCTTTTGTCCACCTTAAAAGCACGTTTTATTTTATTGGTCCCATAATGTAATTTCCTACACAAGAACTGAACACTTCTGGAATGTAATTTGGTACTAATTATAGATAAAGGTGGAGATAAAGATGTTTGATTGGCACATTTTCAATTAAATTAATTGTGATTAATTGCAAACATAACCAAGAGCAGCTGTTCCCCACTGATAGGTCAGTCGTTCAGTGAGGCTGTAATATTATAGCTATATGAAAGCTGAAGTACAAAATGTGTATCTCATCTGTAGCAGTTGTGAAGTAAAAGTAAAACAGCCCGCATGTTGTGAAGTATGGCATAGTTTATTAGTGTGAGGCTAGCAGAAAGGTCAACATGTTAACTCACTTGTGAGTTCTTATGATATCATATCTTGTTTTGGGTGAAAAATTATCTGAGCTGTAAAAATAATAAAAATCTGTTTTTTTAATATTAGGTCATAAAGTATTCCAGTATGTACAAACTGCTGATTGTCATTCCTGTACAGTTTAAACATGTATTTGTTTACCACTGTCACTGTCTTAGCTTTAGTACAGCTGATGTTGACAGAAATGTCATTAGTTTTCCAAGTATTTACTCATGAACCAGAGTACATTAAAATTTGTAATCTGACCTGACGGTGGCGTGAGAGGAAAAGTCAGAGGATGAACAACGTTAAAATGCTTCCTCTGGAGACCATGAATGCCTGTCCAAAATCTGAGGGCAATCCATCCATGCAATAGTTGTTGAGACATTTTTTCTGTCAAATTCTTGTGAAACACTGGATACTTTGACCTCTTTAGGCCTGTAAATGAAAAATCCAGGCAACCACTCTTTGGTTGATTACTCACAACTAATGTCCACACAGCAGGTCAGCTGGACATAAAAAAAATCTCAAATCTGTCTGTAGGCAAGCGTACAATTCAACATAGAGAGTTTACAATAATAAATTAATAATGAATTCATATTTATTTGGGTTTAAATGGAGCAGTTCTTCTGGGGAAATTCTAACTAATTACTGATTGTCAACACAAAACTCAAATATTAATCTTCTCACTATTATCAGTACCAAATGAAATAGCTCTTTACAGGAAACTATTAGGAAATTACATACCAGTAATAAACCATTTATCGTCTGTGTGCAATATTTACCAATAAATACTGGGCTCATCAGTTTTAGATTGATATTTGTGATGCAAATTGATTTACTATATCTGTGTGTGCGTTTCTGTGTGTGTTCAGACATTGATAACAGCGGCTTCGTGAGTGACTTCGAGCTCCAGGAGCTGTTCAGAGAGGCAAGTTTCTCTCTGCCGGGTTACAAGGTGCGAGAGATCATGGAGACCTTCATCGCTGGAGACAACAACAAGGACGAGAAGATCAGCTTTGAGGAATTTGTTTCTGTGAGTTCTGACATGAGATTGTGTGCGCAAATATACAAACTTACTCATCCAACCCAACACACACACGCAGTAACACAACCTGTCCATGTTCAGATCTATCAAGAGCTGAAGAGTAAGGAGCTCAGTGAGACGTTTAGGAAAACCATCACAAAGAGAGATGGGATCCGCTCCTTCGGAGGAATGTCACAGATCTCCAGTGAGGGAACGCAGCACTCCTACTCTGGTGCGAGAAAGCATGCAGTGTGTGTGTGTGTGTGTTTGTGTGTGTGTGACTGACACTCATGTGTGCATATGTATGATAAGCTCCAGTGTGTACCTCTCATGTTATCTTGAAAAACCCAGAATACACTTTTCTGTTCGGTTCTGAAGGTGTTTCAAGAACATCAAAGATTCTGGGTCTTGATGAAAAAATATTCTGCCTTTTGCACCTCTTTTTCTTAATCCGAACCAAGATGGCAGCAGGTGTTTTTTTGTGCTCTGTGGCCTAATCGGGATTTCCAGGTTTATGGCTGCTGCAGATATTTTTTCTTACACTTTATTGCAAGCTGTAATTCGATAGCTGTTACCAAACATGGTTCCACTTTCAACTTGTGAAACGTGTTAAAAATCAGAGGCTAAGAGGAAGGAATATTTTTCATCCAGATTGAGAGGATGTTTTGAAACACCTTTAGAAGAGTGCAGTTTAAATACCTTCTTAGTTTGATATTTTATGTTGGTATATTTCTGAAAATCAAATGCTAGCTCTGTTGAATGTAATGGTAACACATGACAGGAAGGCTAATTTATCATTAGATGAATGTTACACTAAATGCAGAAATTTCCCTTTGCACAAATTGTACATATAAACATTTGCTTTATGGCAGGGCAAAACCTTACTTTCAGTCTCCCTAATTAGCATTCCTAGTCAGTAAACATTTAATAAACAGTTTATAACACACTATGATGTTGTTGCAAGATATAAGTCTTTATTAATTTATTCGTCCATAACTGCAACTCATGTAGATGATAAATTACTATAATAAAACATGTTTAATACGTTATTAAACACTTAAAATGTTGCATACAATTCATTGCTTTGAATATTAAAACCAGAGAAGTTGGAATCAGCAAATGTTTGTCATGCAAATGGCGGTTAATCGATTATCAAAATAGTTATTAATTACATTTCTGTTGATCCACTGATCGTTTCTGCTCTGACACATTCTAATATGCGTTGTGTGTGTGTGTGTGTGTGTGTGTGTGCGCGTGTGTTTAGATGAGGAAAAGGTGGCATTTGTCAACTGGATCAACAAAGCCTTGGCAAAAGATCCAGACTGCCAACACCTGCTACCCATGAACCCAGACGATGAAAGCCTCTTCACCTCTGTCCGCGATGGCATCCTGTTATGGTAACAAATACACACACACACACACACACACACACACACACACACACACACACACATGCTCATGCACAGAGGCATGCAAATACCCAATAATAACCTATACTCTGGGTTTCATATGTTTGATTTGCAGGTTAACCAGCAGGCTCAATCTGGGTGATTTCTAACAGCATACATTCATATCATTATCAAGTACCCTTTCTCTTCTGATTTATTGAATCCCATAACTCTTTGCAAAAGAATATAAAACACTTCAAATGTGACCGATAAGTGGGGTTGAATCAAACCTTTAGTACTCACAAATGTAAATGATTTCTTCTGAATATAACACACAGCTGACATAGATTTTAGTCTTTTCTGCAACAGAAGAAGAAGAAGAAGATAGACTTTATTGATCCCCTAGGGGAAATCGTTCTTTTCACTCTTTTTTTATACACATAAACACGCTGAAATGCACACTTCATGCACTTGTGGACATGCAAATGGGAGAGAGATGGTGGAGTGATGGGGCTGCAATGTTAACAGCGCCGCATGATCAGGTTGTTTTTCAGCAGTGCACAGGAGGTGAAACTCTCCAGCTACCAGTCCACACTCCATATTTTGTGGTCTGTGGGACTTGAACCGGTGACCCTCTGGTTCCCCAGCCCCTATACACTGAGTTACTGCAGCCCCCGTATAAAACAGTATTTTATTGTAGTTTTTTTTTTATTGTAGTTTACTCCTCTTCCTTGTTCGCCAGTGAATGTTTCACCGAATGACGGACAGAGTACAGGAGCTGTTGCAGTGAGGAATCTGAGCTCACCTCTGAAATGACATTAGTCAGTTTTTCACCTGCTCACACTCCTTGTTCTCTTTCAGCAAAATGATCAACCTGTCTCAGCCAGACACGATAGACGAAAGAGTCATCAACACTAAGAAATTTGCCACCTTCAAAATGACAGTGAGTAGGTTTTAAGTTGAAAAAATCCACAAAAGGCACACACTGCAAATACTGAGACATTTTTCAGGTGCTGTAACCCTTTCGGGCAGTCATACAATGAGGAATGCAAGCGAGGAAGCACCCGATTTGTAAAGAATAGTTCAAGAGCTACTTGACTTATTTATGTAGGTTTATTTAGCAGTTAACCAAACAATTCCTGTAGCTAACACGTAATACATTTTATTACTATATATTGGATGTCAACTCGGACAGCTGTAAGTGTAGATCTGTAAGAGCTTGTAATATATTAACTTTTTTACTACATTCTTCTTATTCTTTCTGTTTATATCGCTTGTGATTTTATAGTTGCCTTCTCTGCAGAGAAGTAAGGAAAAAGGTCTTAAATACTATTAAATATATTACTGGATGGTATTTGTGCATCCAGCCATCCATCTTCTAAAATAATGCTGCATTTGATTTCTAATAAGTTAGTTATTATTTGGAGGATTCAGGCCACAGTCTTTGTTTTTTGCTGAGCTGTTGTTTGGCTATAGAATCGCTGACTTTGAGCAAAAATAAACACCTTGATAAACAGTTTATTTGCATTTGTAGGAGAATCTTGTCCTGGCTCTGAACTCAGCCTCAGCAATCGGCTGCACGGTGGTGAGCATTGACGCCCATGATCTGATGGCTGGGAAGCCTCATCTGGTCCTGGGACTGCTCTGGCAGATTATCAAAGTTGGCCTTTTTGCTGATATAGAAATCAGCAGGAACGAAGGTCAGCACAGACACACACACACAGACACACACACACACACACACACACACACACACACACACACACACACACACACACACACACACACACATAGATTACCTTTTGTTGAGACACTTTCAGGTGCAGGGATGCAAACTGATAATCAAACCCTCAAAGATCAGGGCATACAGTAGGTGTCATTCAGCTGAATCTACAGTTTATGATTTACAGTTGGCCTATTCATGTGAAATATTCAATGATAGTAAAATAACTCTTACAGAACTGCTTACAATCCATAGATTTATGACGAGTTGTTGCAACTTGTTGATTTTTCATGGATAAAATGGAACAAAATATGAGCAAACATAATAATGTGCATTTTATATAGGAAGCATTTAAATCCAAACAAAAGGGGCACCTCCGGGAGTATCCTTTTTCACACTATTCATGCTATTGGGCTCTTAATACAGCTGAGGCCCATATAGTGTGTTTTTTTTGCTCAGTCTCCAGTTTAACTTTGTGGCTCCTGTTTAAGAAATATAACCAGTAAGCACGTTTCATTGTTTTCTATTTGTATATTCATGAATACATGTTACAGATCTGATGATGACAGGTGGTTAGTACTCCCTTTCTACACATGCAGAATGAAAACCAATTCAATAAACAGTGCAACTCAAAATTTGAACATTTGTTTTCACACATTAATTGATTTGTGTGTCTTTAGGTCTGATTGGCCTTCTGAGAGATGGGGAGGATCTGGACCATCTGATGTCTCTCTCCCCTGAGGAGCTGCTGCTTCGCTGGGTCAACCATCACCTACGCAACGCAGGAACACAGACCATCAGCAACTTCAGTGAAGATATTAAGGTCCCCTTCAGAACACACACAGTGACACACACATTCACACAATTACACAAACATAAATGTAACCCCTTCTTGTACTGTATACCACTGTAGGACTCGCGAGCCTACTTCTACCTGTTGGACCAGATTTCTCCCAAAGCAAAGGACGACTACACATTGAGTGTCAAAATTGACATGAGCGGCCTCAATGTGAGTCGGTTTGTTTTCGCTTTTAATTGTGTCAATTATATGTTTTCATATTGAATTCTGTGATACATAGAGTCTGAACCATGCATGTAAATGTGTGTCTGTTTCATGTGTATATGAAGGAGCATAATTTGAACCGAAGGGCTGAGCTGATGCTGAAACAGGCCGCCCGGATGGACTGCAGACAGTTTGTTTCTCCTCATGACGTCACATCTGGAAACAGCAAACTCAACATGGCCTTCGTAGCCAACCTCTTCAACATGCATTCGGGTCTGGAGAAGGGTCAGAGCAACGGCATAGAGACTACACAGATAGAGGGTGAGACACTCAGTAAAATGCACACACACTCAGTCCAGAATGTGTGAGATGTTGTGAATGTACAGGATACTCATGTGACTCACACACAGATCATATCCTAATACAAAGTCCAAGAAAAAAAAAGTTTTATTGTGTGACAAGGTGTGGCAGCCATAAATGTATATTTAAGTAAGCTGTAGCTTAACATAAAATATTTCTATCAGCTGACAGGCACTGTATGGGAACAGCTGGTAGAGAAGCTGGTGTTCATCATGTTTTCATGTCATTTCAGTTGAGTCTAGAGAAGAGAAAACATTTCGCAACTGGATGAACTCTCTGGGCGTCTCTCCGCATGTCAACCACATGTACCGGTATGTCATGAGTTACACATCAATGTGGTTATCAAGAAAGGAGGGCTGGATGCTTTACATTCCTACAGTTACTTATCTATATGTAAGCACTGCCCAATATAACCAGTAATGAGAAGGTAGTAGGACATTTCCTATTAGGGCAATTTGGAAATTAGGTAAGCAATATCAGTGTCTTTTTTTTAATTCTCTACAAAACTTACTTTTACAAATTGGATCTTATTTAGTTTTACACTTATCTTTAATTTCTATTTATTTTACTTTTGTTTTAATATACATTACATAAGTTTTCCATGCTCTTGTGAGCATATTCATTGTTTTATTTTTTTCTTATGCACTTTCTACACTTGTTTTTAACAAGTGCTGTATAAATAATGGTTATTATTACTGTAGTATTATTGGTATTCAGGTATTTTGTTGATGAACACAGAGTAGGTTGCCTCACTCACATTTATTCATAGCTTCTCATACCACCCTCACATGTACAATTTTCCATCGATTCACTTAAAATAATGGGTGTTTTTTTTTCTCTGCACTACTTGGTCACTTCACCATACCAACATTTGAGACTTGAGAACTGCAATTTTAAAAAAATACTGAGGTCATGAGTCCAGGTCTGGTGGGGAAATATTGGATCCTATAAAGATATATATACTGTATATATATTTCTTTCTTTCACTTTCTCTCTGTTTTGTCTTCTACAGTGACCTGTGTGATGGGTTGGTGATCCTGCAGCTTTATGAGAAGCTTAATGTGCCTGTAAACTGGAAGAAAGTCAACAACCCGCCCTATTCTTTCCTGGGGGCCAATATGAAGAAGGTGTGATCACTCAGTAAAGAAATAGAAAGCTGGTGAGTACAAAGAAAAACATTAAAATGAATGTAACACTGTTTTTCTTCACCTAGCTGGAGAACTGTAACTACGCTGTGGAGCTGGGCAGGGATATCGCTCTCTTCTCTCTGGTTGGCATCGGAGGAGAAAACTTGAACAATGGAAGTGCAATGCACACCCTGGCGCTGGTTTGGCAGCTGATGAGAAGGTACATGCACCATCCAAGACTTTAGGACTCATCACTTGCTGTAGTTTATTGTTTGGGAAAGACAAATTACCATTTTTATCATCAGTTTCTAGCAGTTTCAGTTGTCTATCCTGCTTCTTATCCTTCAGGTACACAGTGCAGGTTTTGTCAGATCTGGGTGATGGAGATAAGGTTGTAGATCAGATCATCCTCAACTGGGTCAACACCACCTTGAGCAAGAAACGAAAGGACTCACAGATCAGCAGCTTCAAGGTGCGTGTGCATTAGTGCATGGTGTATTTGAGTAAACACACGGTTGTATTTGACAGTTTTCCCTGTTTTCTGCAGGACAAACTGATCAGCACCAGCCTGCCAGTGATTGATCTGATCGACGCCATCGCTCCCGGTGCCGTCAAGTGGGACATGGTGAAGAGAGTAGACAAAAGAGGAAGGCTGAATGACGCCGATAAACTCAACAACGCCAAGTAAAAGACACAATCTCAGCTGTTTTTTTCCCCCTTCCTGCATCTTTGTATTTGTCACTAGATCACTAACTGTCTTTCTGCTCCTCTCCCAGGTATGCAGTCTCACTGGCTCGTAAGATCGGAGCTCGGGTATACGCACTGCCGGATGATTTGGTGGAAGTGAATCCCAAAATGGTGCTGACACTGTTTGCCTGCCTCATGGGCTACAGTTTGAAAAAGACCACCCGCTGAAACAGACATGAACAAACCACCTGGAAACCAAGCAGCAATATACATTTTGTTTCAATGCGCTTTTCATCTTTCTTTTCTTTTTCATCTTTTCTCGTCATTGTAATTTCTTTTCTTTGACCTTTAACCTTGCTGTGATCACAAGACGTCATTCTTTTCATGAAAACATGAAATCATTTATCATCAACAAAGTCACTGCCTTTGTTTATCTGTGATTTTATAGACTAAGCTCATAATTGTTTTGTTTTTTTGCTACTTTATATTTAATATGGCATTACATCTATTTTGTTCTTCTGCTTTATGACCAGAAAAAGGTGATACAGCAAGATAAAAAGCTAAATCATACACACACCTATTCTTTATGTCTGTAAATGTTGTGCATTAAACATTGCTATTTAATTATTAAAAAATAATCTATTAAATGTACTGAACAGCCTTGTATGTGTCTAGTGTCTCTAGATTTACATTATATCTGAATCTGTAGATGTTTAAACCAGGTAGATTATAACGTATATTAGTCCATAAGTATATAAAAATATAACTGAAGCTATGTGTCATTGATTTAGTGAGTAAACTGTAAAAATCGGGCATTCCTAACTTTCATGAAGTAACCTTGAAATGATTAATTAACATGTATTAATTTATTTGTCAGGCAATTAGGCCACAATTTCCTACTCAAGTAGAAATACTTTTACTTAAACAATATTTTTATTTAGCATGTGCATGAGACATTGTTTACCTTGTTTGAAACTCATCTGCCTGTCTATGCATTTTAACTGGACTACTAAAGTTGTATTGTATTCATTGTTGTAACAATGTACTTACTCTGTCTTCTTGGCCAAGTCTCTCGTGCAAATTGGATTTTAATCTAAACGAGACTTGGTTAAATAAAGGTGAAAAACAACATGTTGATTTAGAAATATTGATCTGCGTTCTAGGTCAGTAAAAAGGAAGCACTGAATATGATGCTTTATTGTGTTTCAAAAAGCTCTAAAGTGAAAAATAGTGGAAGAAAAGGGAAATTATGTTGTGCATACAAACTAATTTTTCTCTTCTTAGATGTTTGAGTCAGTATATGCAAAGTGATTTTGAAATACACAAATTAACATAAACATAAACGTTCACCTTAAAATACCATAATATGTAAGGTAACCTATTTTCACATCTTTTTTCTTGTGATTTGGACATAAAAGAAAGACGAAGGGTGATATTGGGTTATACAAAAAACCAACAAACAGCTATTTTAAGGCTTCAGCTTTTAGTGACTGCAGATTCAGGTTATTAATACAAAATCTAATCAATAAATAAATTAGGATGTATTTTCATAGGTTAGGCAGGAGGCTCGGCTACAAACAGTAACCCTCATGTTTACACATGAATGCATCAGTCATTTTTAATCCATATATCATTATTTTATCCAATATTATTTTAAAATGGACCATTCTGCATAGTGTGTACTTTGAGTTTTGATATGACTTTTTTATTTTTAAGTAAAATATTTAATTGGTGATTTTAACTTGTTTTATAGTATTTGTACACTGTCATTTTATACTTTTACTCAAGTAAAATGTCTGTAAGTAATACTTTAATAATCATTCCAGTCAGTAAATATTCAGTTCTCCGCCAGGGGAGCAGTTTGCAGTTCGACTTTACATGTAGCTGTAATGACCCTCGGCGGCTGCCATACAACAACAAAAACGTCATTTTGGAGCGAAAGTGTTTTTTTTGAAAGACTTGACAGGATGGACCGAGCATGTAGAAGCCCGCTGGTTAAAACTGACCCAACACATCCTTGATACTATGTTTTAAAGAAGTATCTTGAAGTAGCGACAGCGAGCCGCAGTAACAATGGAAGGACTGGAAATGTCTGCGATGATACCGGCTCTTCAGGAGCTAGCAAGGTGAGGAAACCGGCTAAAGTTGGCTAAGCTAAGGGTGTCTCTGAATTGGTTGAAGTTGAACTTTATGTTTATAAAACATTTGCTGTGCCGTGTTGCCATAAATAACGTTTTAGGATGTTGGTATTTGCAGTGCCAGCGCGGCTGAGTACGAGCAGGCGGTGCAGAAACCTCGACAGATCCTCTGTCAGTTCATTGACCGGATACTGACGGATGTGGATGTCGGTAGGTCAGGACTCTCATGCACAATACAGGAGGAGGACCCAATAACACACACACACACACACACACACACACACACACACACACACACACACACACACCTGCCAGTGCAGCACACCTACAACAGCTGGATTAAAGATATAAAAGCTCAGTGTTATTAGTTTTTAAATGTTCTAATGAGTCTGATGGGTTTACCTGATGCACTTGCAGTCAAGTCTTCTGTATGGTAACTTACTGGGTTTATATGAGGACCAAAATTAGTCCATAGCTCAGTTGTATGTTGTTGGCAGCTAAATGTCAAAAAAGTCTTTGTTGTAACATCTATTTACCTGTCATAGTTGTTGTGTTGTAGCTTGACACCACCTCAGTTGTTTGGTGTGTTTGTTGTTGTTGCTGTTTTTCTTTTGGCTCTCCCCAAAGTTCAATGTAGGCGTCCATATTTGGCAATATAAGATCAGAAATCATCTTGAGGTTCTACTATCTGGCCACAGCAATATGTTTTTCTTTCTTTTCTAAATAGGACTTCACAGATTGATCTCGCACCCTTAAGATATCCTACTAAACTCTTGTCTGTGTTCTTCCAGTTGCTCTTGGGCTGAATAAGAAATCCAGTTCAGAGCCGGCCTGTGTGATGCTGCTGGACTTTGTGCAGCATATAATCAAATCCTCATCTCTGATGTTCGCCAACCCTGCCTGCCAGCCCGCCGAGTACCCGGACGCCACACAGAGCTCAACTGGTACGAGATGCTTTTTCAAAAATTAATAATTCTACTCCTATCTGTGTTGTTTTGTGCTTTTCCCCTCCACTTCTGATGTGCCCTCATTCCTCCCTTGATTCAGACTTTAGTAAGTGGGTGGCAGTGCGTTTGCTTCGTGTGGCAGCGGCTCCAGACTGTGATGTCATCCACGGGCGGGTCTCTGCCGTTTTGTGCTCTCTGCTTCACACCCTGAGAGCCAGGGCACCGTTCATCTGCAGCCGCCTCACTCAGGACCTCATTTTTTTGGCCCAGGACCTCAGCTGCATCCTGTACGCTCACATCGCCACGCTGGCAGGACAGGGACACGTGTTGGGCATTCACACGCAGAGCCGATGGCCTTTAACACTCGAGTGCTTCAGCATCACCCCCGTTTGTGCCCCCTCATACCTCACCCCATCTCCCCTTATTCTCTCCTCGCCTGCTGCCCTGGAGTCGCTGGCTGCCGTGACGATCGGAGTCGTGACTGACGCCCTAAGGGGAGTCGTTTCCCGTCATGACGTCAGCGTGGCCTGGGAGACGGCTTGCTCCTTCCTGGCCAATGGCAACACCAGGCTGAGGAAGATCTCCATGGTGATGCTGAGGCGACTGGTGGAGCTGGGAGGGTTTCCTGAGACACAGGGCCATGAGTTCTTTACGGCCTACCTTCAGTTGCTGGAAACACACTCCTACACACACACAGCAATCACACACTTGAATGAGAAACACCCCTATGAAGGGGAGCTGCTCAACCTGACCCGCTGTGTGTTTCAGTCGTCCGGTGTCTCTCCCTCGCACTTTGAGCCCATCTATCTCTCGCAGATGTTCGAGTGCGTTTGTACTCTTGGAGGAGCAGGCGTCAAGTTGGGGACAGAGGTTACTGAATCACTGTGCCTGCTGTTCAGCTTCTTACTGTCGGTTGCCGTAGTGTATGAAAGCGCTGCATTGTTAAGAAGGCAGCGTGTCACAGAGATCTGCAGGACGCTGGCACGCACCGTTGGAACAGAAAACCAAGCTGAAGTACGATTCTCTCCTTCATGTTTCTTTTTCTCTGTTACAACATTTGTCACATCTTTTCTCTCTCGCCGTCTTTAAAATATCTGTTGCGCTTTGTGCTTTGCAGTGTGCGGAGGGATTTCTTCAAGCCGCACTTAAGGCCGAGACGGCTACGGTGGTGCAGAAGTCAGGAGATGGAGAGACTGCTGCCAAGAAATCCTGCAAATCTGCCACCATTTCAGTCATCAAAACAACAAAAAAATCATCAAAGTGAGTGATAAACATTCACAACTGTGTTCTGTCATAGAGGTGGACCAGTTGTCAGGTTTAGTGGTGTAAAAGATTCCACAGTGCATTGTATCATATCATACAGTCAAATACACCGCGTTTACATGTGGGTATTTGTTTAATTATTCTCTCATTTGTGTGAACCAGAACACCCCGCTACATACACCTAAGATGAACGCCAAGAAATCTCTGTAAACAGCTCAGTTATTTCATTTCGAAGTCTCAAGTGTTAGACTTGCTGTGGTGAAAATGTACTTATCAGACTTAACTTATCAGGTAATTTGTTACATACAAACATATAGCAAGTGGGAGAAGTCAAAGCAAGATAACACAACAACTGAACTGAACAAAGGATCAATTTAAAGTTGTTTTTGTTTGTTTCTCTAACTGATCCCCAGTGAGGCTGATCTGTCCATTTTCCAATTTCTGTTGAGATTAAAGAGTTTATGCAATATTTCCTGACTGTCTCCTTGTTTCTGTTCCTGTTTTTTTAGATGTAGTATTTTTGTTTGTGACTCCTGAGAGTTTGAATTCATAAATCAATGCAGCAGATTTCCTGTGAAATCGTGATAAATGATTATGCGTCTCTGTGTCTCAAGTGAGGTGGACATGCGTGTTCTCAGTGAGGTTTGGGCTGTGGTGAACACTCGGCTGGAGGAGCTGCTGACCTTTTTGAACTCGGATGCTGACGAACCTGAAGCCACACAGATTCTGTCTGCTCTGGAGGGTCTGGCCCTCATCCTCCACCTTGCAGCCCTCTGCTCCTCTCCCACCAGGTAATGCAATAACATCTTTTCCTTCCCTACACCCAGAAATACTACTTACTTAATATCACTTACGTATTCAAAACTCTTTCCTTCTTTGTCTCTTTGTTGACAGTTCTTCTCCTCTTCTCTGGGTGCCCACTGAGACCCTGGGCAGGGCCCTGAAGAGCTGTCAGTCAGTGTTGGAAGGAGGTGCTCATCCCGTCTCAGACCAGAAATACTTCCAGTCTGCTGTCCAGACTACTGTTGGAGTCCTGGACTCTATCCTCTACTTGACAAGTAAGGATGTATACACTCACAATACACACAATACACATGCTGTTCCTATTTTTTAAAAAATAATATTGTCTCTTATTTTTACCCTTATTGATTATAAAAAAGCTTTACTCTGAAGTATCTGGCAGAAATCAGCCCCCTACAAAATCCATCCTTTTATGTACAGTATATTATTGATCAATATTAATTTTCATCACTGTGTGTGTGTGTGTGTGTGTGTGTGTGTGTGTGTGTGTGTGTGTGTGTGTGTGTGTGTGTGTGTGTGTGTGTGTGTGTGTGTGTTTAGTGAGCAGCCACAGTGAGGACGGGCTCCAGCGGCGAGTGTGTGCTCTGCTGTCTCTTCCCTGGGTGTGTGAGAACAAGTCCGTCTCAGCCTATAAGAGTTCAGGATTCCCCTCCTGGCTTCCCGCTTTGGCTGATAGACTCAACTTCTGTTACTGTGAGTACTTTCTCCCACAGTCACGACTTCTAAGGTTACAGGTTGTGGGGTCAGGGTGTAATTATTTTCAAAACAGTTTCAAAATGATTTTACCCGGATTGACGTTGAACTGTGTGTGTCTTTCCAGCACCAGAGATCCAGGCAGACTGTGTGTCGCTGCTGGCCCTTTTGCGTCGTGGTGTGTGTGAGACGTGGCGGGTGTGTTTGTTTTCCAAAACGTTGCAGAATCCAAATGAGGTGGTGAGAGCTGCAGCAGTCAGGGCCTTCCCTCTTCTTCTTCACCACCTGGGAAAAGCGCACCACAACCTAATTGGCTCTACTTTGCTGTACGCACATATATATATGTACAAACAGAATGCGCACACTTTTGCAGAGTTTTTCATCATGCTAATGGTGTACATTTGACCATTTGTAGTTCCAGGTTGGAGGACGGATCAGAGCAGGTTAAGACGGAGCTCGCCAGAATCGTTGGTCAGCTGAGCTGCATCCAATCAGAGCTCTCCCAGCTCAGTGAAACCCACACACAGTCCACTCGTCTCCCTGAGATCCTCTGCCACCAACTCAGCCTCGCAACAGAGCATGCTGGGAACAGTTTTCCATCCTTCAGGGCGAATTTTGTCAGACCCTTCCTGCCACTGCTCAGACAGCAAGCTCCAAGTAGTGTTAAACAAGGTATTTAGTTTTCAGGGTTTTTTTGTTTATTTACATCAATATACAATCATATGTATTAGTATTAGTATTATTTTAAAATTCTGTATTATTTCATCATACTTACTTATTTTATTTGCTTAGCTTTCCTAGAAGCTCTCCCTCACCTCTGCCAGCATGTGAACCTGGCTGGGGGAGACAGCGACTCCCTGGCAGTTCTCTGTGCTTTGATTGGTCTAATGGAAGACTCTGATCCAGTGGTCAGAATACGCTTCAGCCAATCAGTGCGTTTCCTGCTAACAGAGACCTCCAGAAACTCCGAGCAGGGCTCCCTGAGTGAGGTGAGTAATTTTAGTGGTAAGGTGTAAAGTCTTTGCTTTACACTCGGTTTTGAACATTTAAAAGCCACCATTTTTATTACAAATGTATTATTGTACGACAAAAAAAGCATAAAATATTCATTAATATTTCATTCAGGTGATTACTGAGCGATACGTGCTATTAATGCCAGTGTTATGTGCTATCCAAGCTCCTAGTTGCCCGGCTTAAAGAGGCATTCAACAACGCTAAACTCAACAGAGATGATGACCTGCGGAACACCCTCATCCTCACCACTGGAGAGATTGGCAGGTATAGATAATTATACACAATAGCACAGACTAGCACCACTAGCTGTGTTGTGATATCTCAAAATAACTAGTTTGGGTTAAATTTGTTCATTCCTCTTCTGTTCTGTCAGAGCATCTCAGGGCAGTTTGGTGTCGTTCTCTCTGCTGCGGCTGCTCCACTGTCTGCTGTCCAAGTCGTCCCCGGTGTCTGTAGCTGCTTACGCTCAGATCAGAGCCCTGGCCACTGCCAAAGGTCTTAAACTTCAGACCCTCTTCAGTCAGTACAAGAACCCTATTTGCCAGGTATAAACTATAAATACGTCTTTAATAAACTCATTTGATCATTCTATTAATTTTTTTTTTTCTAATTTTATATTTTCTAAGATTCATGGGAAATGTATACTGATTTAGGTTTTCATCAAAATAGTTGCATTAGTTTTGTGCATTGTGGTAAATGTGTCTCCTGAATTGCATTGAGATTAATTTGCAGCTAGTTTTTACAATTCAGAGATGTATGCTTCAATAAGCTCTTCCTTCTATGTGTTTAGTTCCTGGTGGAGTCGCTGCATTCACGTCATGCGTCAGCCTTGCGGAGCACTCCGGATCAGGGCAGCGAATCAGCCAATCAGAGAGAGCTGGCCCTGGACATCCTGGCTCAGATCGCACATGCTTTTGATTTCCCAGACCTCCACCGCTTCCTCACTGTATGTCTACACATAACTACACAAAATCACATGCAGACACAAAAGTACACACTATGTTGAATGTGATAGTACATTGAGACTGTACTGTGTATAAGTACTTGTCTGTTTTTTGTATATGTAGAGGACCCTGCAGGTGCTCCTGCCCTACCTGGCAGCCAAGGCGAGCTCCACTGGCTCCGCCCTTATTCGTACCCTGGCCAATGAGCTGAAGGCAAACAGAAGAGAGATCCTGATCAACAATTTCAAATATATCTTCAGCCATCTGGTCTGTTCCTGCACAAAGGAGGAGCTAGAGACGGCTTTCCACTACCTGCAGGTATTAATATGTAATCGTCTACACATTCAAGCTATAACAAAGACAACAGAGCAATTAGTGGTGCTTTGTGAACATGTTTAAACTTGTAGTGGTTGTATTTAAATTAAATGTCATTTGCATCGTCAACAGAATCAACACTTCTCAACTCCAGCATATGGGGAGCATCTTCAAGCACTGTGCTTCACCATAATCCCAAATAACCTACATACTATATAAATATAAAACAAAAACAGATCATTAAAGGTCACCCAAATTAATTTAATAACTTAATATAATGATTTATGTCCAAATACTGGGGCAGAGCAGAAATTAATATTAAGCTTGGGCAGTTGGTCAAAAAGAGTATTACTCAAATACAATCGAGTCGATAAAAGCGTCGGAGCTGTCTGACAAGGCTGATAAATGAAGCAATTCTCCTGAAATGGTTGAGATTAGCTGATTTATATTTGTTTTCCTAATGTCCTCCCAGAGTGAGACAGAGATTGAGCTGGGCTCTCTTCTAAGGCAAGACTTCCAGGGTCTTCACAATGAGCTGCTGCTGCGCCTGGGAGAACACTACCAACAGGTCAACACACACACATAAACACAAGTTCCCTCACAAATTCTTTTTCAGTATATATTGTTTTGGGCTTTTTTTTGTGAATTCATGTCGGTAATTAATGCAGTTTTATTGTTCACATCTGTATTTTACATTTCTATGCAGGTGTTCAATGGTCTGGCAATCCTGGCATCCTTTGCATCCAATGATGACCCGTACCAGGGTCCCCGAGACATCACCACCCCAGAACGCATGGTACGTGTCAGAGTTAAATACTGTGTTACAGCTTCATCTTGTGCTTTGTTTTGTTTTTGGTTTTTTTTGTGTTATATTTTGTGCTCATCTGAAATTCTGTAAAATTGAGTCAAACCGCTGTGCATCTATAACGCTTCATATCATTGTTAATACTTTATTACAGTTGAAACAAAATTTTTCGTGATTTAGACATTACATTTTATAAAGCAAAAAAACTACAGATTAATCGATAATGAAACTTGAAAAATCTTTTCAACAAAAATTATAATTAATACATAATTAATAATCAATAAATCAACTTTTCCTCTCTTTTTTAACACAAACATGTATCCTTACTTGTCTGTCTTTGGTTGTTGTGTGACAGGCGGACTACCTGCAGCCAAAGCTGCTGGGAATACTTGCCTTCTTCAACATGCAGCTGCTCAGCTCCAGCGCAGGAGAGAAGGATCGCAAGAAGCTGGTGTGTGATCCACAGCCGAGAACTGATTTAATAACTGATATTTGAGAATTTATTGTTTTAGTACGAGGATGCACAGAGCTTCTGTTTGAAGTCAATGTTGTTTACATGATTGATTTTTGTATCTGATTTGGAAAGTGTTTTTTGTCCGCTACAATTCTGCTTAGCTTGCATAGTGTTAAAAGAAAGTGTTCTCTTGGTTTCTGTGCAGGCATTGACAAGTGTAATGGCTCTAATGAGACTGATGGGCTCCAAACACATTAGCTCTGTCAGAGTGAAAATGATGACGACTCTCCGCACGGGCCTCCGATACAGAGAGGACTTCCCTCTGCTCTGCTGCCAGTCAGTACACACACTCACACTTTGGGATCACAAGGAAACAGCATGTCAGTCGCATACTGCTTTTGTAATTGTCAAAAATGACATTCAACATTTTATTTGTTTCATTCAAAATGTTTGTTATGAATGCATATAGCCACATATAAATGTCTTTAACCCATCTTAATTACACCACAGACTGACAAAGAAGACCATTTCTAACTGTTTTTCTAACCAGCTATGATTAGCTCAAACCCCAGCATCTGATTCTGTGTGTTTATTCCCATTTCCTGTGTGTACAGGACGTGGGAGTGTTTTGTGAGGAGTGTGGAGACGACACACTTGGGCCCTCTACTGAGTCATGTTATTGTAGCACTCCTCCCCCTGATCCCACTGCAGCCCAAAGAAACCGCTGCTATTATCCGCTTCCTGATACTGGACAACAGGTAACACACTGACAGATTTAGAAATGACCAAAGTGAGCCTGTGCAGGAAGTTACACATCAAAAGCTGGTGAAGTGCAAAACAAAACAAATTTTAATTGATCTACAAATCAGCATTTAATTTCAGACTTGTCGTAGCATTGATCCTATTCCATCGATCTCCCACAGGGATGAAGTCAACGACTACCTCCATGAGATTTACTTTCTACCAGACCACCCTGAGCTGAAGGACATCCACACTGTTCTGCAGAACTACAAGAAGGTCAGTACGGATAAGAGGATGATCGTGATGATGAAGTAAATGAAGGATGCAGATGGTGACGAAGGTTGTTGTTGGTGTTTGTGGTAATGTCTGATTCCCCCCTCAGCTGACAGCCAGCAGCAGTGATTTGGTCGCAGCGCTGCAGCTTTCCATGAGGGCCGTTCAACATGAAAACGTTGACGTCAGGATCCATGCACTGACTAGCCTCAGGGACATGATGCACAGCAAGCAGGTACACAAACACATACACAAATTGTTTGACAATGGACAACAACCCCTGAGTTCAAGCTTCTTGTTTGCAAATTAAAATAGATTTTTTTATGGAAATCAATAAACTAATTAACGCCACTTACAGTTATTCAACCCTAGAAGTTTCTCAGTACTACCACACTTTACTACTTTTCTACTGCTGAGCAGCTCCACTGCTACAGTCAGTCGTCAAGTGCCTTTTGCAATGGCTGACATGTCTGAAACTTACCACAATGTCCCATAAATATTCCTTTTATGTTGTGGATTCCAGGAGTGGCTGCTGCGGCAGGTGTGTGCGAGTGAGGCGGTGGAGCCGGTCATCTCCAGCCTGGTGTCAGTGCTGCTGAAGGGCTGCCAGGACTCGTCCCCGGAGGCCAGGCTCCTCTGTGGGGAGTGTCTTGGGGAACTGGGGGCCGTGGATCCTGGACGTCTGGACCTGTCGCACACACACACCCATGGAGACCGCAACACCTTTGTGGTAAGCTAGACAAGACCAAAGCAGTGCCTGTATAAGACACACAGTATGCATTTAGGGCACTAAACTGATACATTCAGTTTTAGGTATTTCTTAACATTTTTAGACTTCCCTTAAATACTTACTGAAATAAATTACACACAAAATAACTACACATTGTAATAACTTTACTGAAATTATTTTGGTTATATAAACTTACTTGACTTCTTATTAACATGGAGACAACTATGTCAAATGAAACTATAATGTATTTGAGGTTATTGCACAAACATACAAATCAGCAAATAAGTCCCTGCAGAGACATGCATATATTGTTTGACTGAGGATAACAGTACATTTTTCTGTTAACAGAGTGGGGTTGATGATCCCAACTTTGCCTACGACCTGCTGACCGAACTGACCAGAACGTTTCTGGCGTATGCCGATGACGTGAGAGCACAGGACTCCGCTGCTTATGCAATACAGGTACGCACACGTGCTACACTCACTCTTGTGCAAGCGCTCACTTTGCACATCCAACGGCTTTAATTTGTGCCTTTCTGTCTCTTTTTGTCTGCTTATGTCTCGTCTGTAATATGTGTTTGTGTTTGTGCCGTCACTGTAGGAGCTGCTGTCCATCTTTGAGTGTCGCGAGGGTCGAACCGATTCACCAGGGCGGCGTCTGTGGAGGAGATTCCCAGAGCAGATTCAAGAAATACTCGAACCACACCTCAACAGCAGGTCCTCAAGTTTACACACACAGACTTGAAGCACACGTACACTCTAACCCTGTCTTGTATTGGTCTTACAAATAATTCAGGAGATCCTTTCCCTCAAGTTATTTTTTCTTCTTTGTCCTCTCTGTCTTCAGATATAAGAGCAGTCAGAAGGAGGTTAACTGGTCTAAACTGAAGAAGCCAGTGTACTTGAGTAAGAGAGGCAGCAAATTCTCTGATTGGTCAGCCACCTGGGCCGGATACCTCATCAGCAAGGTTAGCATACATATCTATTGGGTATTTTATTAATCTCTTCCAATTTGTCAGAGTCTTAGCATTTGGGGTTTTGTAGCATGTAACTAATAACAGCAAAACAACAAATAAATAAATTACATTTAAAAGCAATAATTTAACCAGGTGCATGTGTCTTTTATGAAAGATGGGAAAGCACATTTCTCTCTTTGACGACATGAACTTAGGATAAACATTTTGGGGATTTTCTTTTTGTGTTTTAGGTGAGACATGAGCTGGCCAGCAGAGTGTTCACCTGCTGTAGTTTCATTATTAAACACGACTACAAGGTCACGATCTACCTGCTGCCTCACATTCTTCTCTACATGCTGCTGGGCTGCACACCTGCAGAGCAACGGGAGGTGAGGACACGTTTGTGTCACATACAAAAGAAGTTCAGACAGGATTTCTTTTTTTTTCTTTTAGCAATAATAGCAAACCTGTTTCCAGGTAACGGAGGAGATGCTGGCAGTGCTGACCGAGGGTGATGGACGAGGAGCGAGCTGTGGTCAGGAGACTGCCTCCAGCCTATCACAGCTCAGCATACAGACTGTGTTCAGCATGTTGTCTCACCTCACACAGTGGAGCCGCCACATCCTCTACTCCAAACCCAGACAAAGCGGTGAGTGACAAAAACAGACTTTTCCTATTTTGCCTCAGATCTTGAGTGCTATTCCAGGAGATCTGAGACTTTTGAAAGCCAGAAAATGGAAAAGGTTTCATCAGTGGGCTACAGTTTAATTCACCTGTGTTGCACAAGTCAGTGACAACAGAACAGACAATTAAATAAAAACATAGCAAATGATTAGTTCAGAAATATTTACCTTAGTTTCAATGAACAGAATGTAAATGCATGTGTCCTCATTCTTATCTGACCTACATCCTTAACTCTGAAGTAAAAAAAAAACCCTAAAATGTCTTACTGCAGAGAGTGGGGAGTATCAGCGTGTGGTGGCCTTCCTGAAGGGTATTCCACAAGACGTTCTGGCCAAGGCCTCTCTGCGATCCAAAGCGTACACTCGTGCCCTGATGCACTTTGAAGCATACATCATAGAAAACAAAGAGAACATCCAGGACCATCTCACCTTCCTGCAGGTCAGACAGCACGTTAACAGTCATTTATTTTACTCTGGTTCATGTGTTTGACTATATAGACCCTACATTGACTCATTAGGTGTCTAAACATTTCTAGTATTGTATAGAGCCCTGTTTAAGAGTGTAGAGGAGGACAAATATTCGGGTTTAAGCATCTTGCTCACCTCCTTTAGCTCATCTTTGTAGTAAAAAATAATTTGTCACAATCGAAAAATATGACTGAAGTCTAAATACAAAATATTGAAAAAGATATTTTCTCATTTATAATTCACTATATGGCAAATGAAAGCAAAATTGCACATAAAATAATAATATTCAAAGCAATGGAATATTTTCCATGGATATATATTAAGGTCATATCATCAGAATGTGATGCAGCTAAAAGTTAATAAACAATAATATTGAATTATCACCCTTGTTAAGGAGAAGTTGCAGCTCTCTGAATTCTTTCTGTAATGATTGGCTGTTGCAGACACTGTATGCTGCAATGCATGAGCCTGATGGGGTGAGGGGGGTCAATGCCCTGAGGAGGGAGGAGCCGTCGCTACGGGAACAGATACTGGAGCACGAGAGCATCGGCCTGCTCCGAGATGCAACCGCCTGCTACGACCGGGCCATACAGCTGGAGTCAGACCAGGTACACACACACACACACACAGACACACACACTCAGTGCTGCAGTATACACATAATGTTTACTATACTATCTAAATTTACGTAAATTCTCTATACAGTACATATAGTGTTCTGATTATAATGTCACACTAGAAAGAGGCTGCAGTTCCTCAGCTTTGTTTTTCAAATCTTCAAAACATTCTTATGATGAAAGGATGCACGAAATACGAAATAGATTAAACTTAAAATAACTAATTAATATAAATTGATCTCATGGTCCTCCAGGTTACACTTAATAAATGTGCTTTCTAAAATCTTGCTACAGTAGAGTTTTTTAAGTTTCAGCTCTCAATTCACCAACATTACAAGCAACAAAGATAAAATAGGTCCAGAAGTGGCCACATCTTGTCAGAGGAGGTAGTCTAGCTGTATATTATTGTTTACATTAAGATAAAAGATAGCTTTGTGCTGTCAGCTGTCTTTCCCTATTTCATCATTGTCATCGTTCCTTTGTGTGTAGATTGGCCATTATCATGGGGTGATGACCTCTATGCTCGGCCTGGGACAGCTGTCAACAGTCATCACTCAGGTCAATGGAGTACTGGCCAGCAAGTGAGACACACACACACACACACACACACACACACACACAGACGCACATATATTATGACCCATCTCAGCTGTAAACTGTAGTTGGAGGTTTTGTTTTTATTGTTTTATGTTCATGTCAATCTTGTGCCTTGACCTCTTGATGGTTTCTTAACTGATGGACTCTTTCACTCCTGGATAACATGTCAGTCAGTTAAAGGTCCACTGAATGTAGCTATACATGTGAACATTTAGACACCAGTGGAAGTCAGAGTTGAACACCTACAGAGTGGAGGCAGCCTGGAAGCTTGGACAATGGGACCTGCTGGAAGATTATTTGAGTTCAGGTAATAAAATACACAGATGATCCTTGAAAGCTGCAACATCTTGAACCATTAGTGGCACTTTATGGCATTTCTACTTAAAAAGATAAATGTTAGTGACTAAGTTTTGCACTACCATTGTGTCTCCAGACCGACAGTCCAGTACCTGGGGTGTGCGGCTCGGCCAGTTACTGCTCTCGGCTAAAAAGGAGGATGCCGAGACTTTCTACAAGAGGCTGAAGCTGGTGAGGAAGGAACAGGTCGTCCCTCTGTCTGCAGCCAGTTATGAGTGTGGAACCTACCAGAGAGGATATGAGTACATCGTCAGGTTTGTGTGTGTCTGTTTATTCTTGGAATCAGCCATGTTCTTGTGTGTTTGTCAGCAGCAATATCTTGTGCGTCCGAAATCATCATGTTTGTGTCTGGTTTAGGCTCCACATGCTCAGTGAGTTGGAGCACACTTTTACTGAACTGCAGAATCAGAGGGAATGCTCCACCCCCAGCCTCAGCCAGCAGCCTCCTCATTGGTCGGATCGACTGGAGATGACCCAGAATTCCTTCAGGGCCAAGGAACCAATCCTGGCCCTCCGTCGTGCCCTGTTCAGCCTGGGACCACAGTAAGGGTGTAGAAACATCTGCAGGCACACTTTATTACAGTTCTCACTGTGTTTAGATGTCAGTATTCCCCTTTAAGCGTTTCCTTAGTATGAACATTATTGTTGCAGCTCTTTTTTGGCTGTATTAACAGTGTGGCTTTGCACCTTGAACTTCATATGTGCACACTATTAAACCATCAATTCAGGGAGAGTACAACAATAATCGGAGCTCCTGGCTAAGATGTAAATCTGAACAGTGTCCAAGTCAACAAGTCCACATCACAAATCAGGCATTATGTTTGCTCTGCAGGCCTACTAGCAAGGAGCTGGTAGGGGAGTGCTGGCTCCAAAGTGCCCGGGTGGCCAGAAAGGCAGGACACCACCAGACTGCCTTTAATGCACTACTGAACGCAGAGAACGCACACCTGGCCGAGCTTGTCACCGAAAAGGCCAAGTGGCTTTGGTCTAAGGTAAACTTGTAAATACAACAGATATAAAATAAGAAGCAGGTTTTCTTGAAAATTATATGTAATACTAATTCTAAATATGTTGTTTTGCCTGCTGTGATTCAACCTTTAACCAATGGGAATAGGACTTTTGCATTTCCTTGATATGCTTTGTTCAGGATTTGTTTTATTTATTAGTATCAGTAACTCTTGACTATCTCAGTGTAAGGCTGAGCCTTGTTTTGCATGCAGTCTCTAACTAAAGTGCATATTAGTATCAGCTGATGCATGTCACACATACAGAACAACACCAATAAAAGCTTCTTTGCCGGTCTGTCACCAGGGTGATGTCCACCAGGCCCTGATCGTCCTGCAGAAGGGCGTGGCCCAGTGTTTCCCCGATGACCAGCCAGTGATGGACCCTCGCAGTCTGCAGACCAAAGGCAAAGCCATGCTGCTGGTGGGACGCTTCATGGAGGAGACTGCCAACTTCGAGTCCAATGCCATCATGAAGGCATACAAGGTAATAACGTTGATTTTTGTAGGATGAATAAACCACTGTGGATGATTTATAACTCACTCATTTAAACTAGAAAGATACTGAGATAACTCCTTGGTAGCAGCTGCCCATCAGGGACGCCCGAAAATTGTCACTGTAGAGGAAGATCAGATAATTGCTGCTGTTTTCACAATGTTCTGACATTTTATAGGCTGACCGATTAATTGATTAATAAAGAATCAGATTAACCAACTATGCTAAATATGTTGCAGTTGCAGACCCACTTTAAAGTGTGAGGGTGTGTATGTTTTTTAGGATGTAACTAACCTTCTTCCTGAGTGGGAGGATGGAAACTTCTACCTGGCCAAGTACTATGACAAAGTGATGCCAATGGTAACTGACAACAAGCTGGAGAAACAGGGGAACCTCATCCGATACATTGTCACGTATTTTGGAAAGTAAGTTAGTGTTCTCACTGTTGGTACTTACATTACTCCACTGCAGACTCATTCGTTTCTTCTTCAACGATTTAATTTGGGTAATTTCTTCCCAGAGCCTTGCAGTTTGGAAACCAGTACATCTACCAGGCTATGCCTCGCATGCTGTCTCTATGGCTGGATTTTGGAGCCAAAGTGTGTGAGTGTGAGAAAGGTGGGTGGCCAGGAGTGACTGTGAGAATGAAATAAAGATGAGCAAAGGCAAATAACATATTTCCACTGTCTGGCTAACTCACTAGGAGTTCCAACACTTTATGGCTGTTCATTAGCTTTTTATGAGCTGTTAACAGTGGAAAGAGAAAAATATGTAAACACATTAAAATACTATCTACGTATATTTCTCCACCACAGCCGGGCGACCGGACAGACAGATGCGTCAGGAGCTGGGGAAAATCAACACTGCGGTGAGTGAGCACTGTGCCAACTTGGCACCGTACCAGTTCCTGACTGCCTTCTCCCAGCTCATCTCCAGGGTGTGTCACTCCAGCGACGAGGTCTTCACTGTCCTCATGACCATAGTGGCCAAAGTCTTCTTGGCGTACCCCCAACAGGCTATGTGGCTAATGACGGCTGTCTCCAAGGTAGGTGTGTAGGTGTGTAGGTGTGTATGTATCACCTTAATAATAGTCAGGGCCTTGGGTACGGAATCTTTTGCACTTTAATCTTTCAAGGCATTCAGTTCCTCCTGCCTGCATATTTCCACATGTACAATATGAGTGTATATATTGTATGTACGCCGTTGTATTTGAATGCTGACTTTTGTATGTGTATGTTTTTATTTCCTTAACTATACTTTTGGTTTACCAGATTAGTTCCCTTTACAAACATTACAAATCTCTCATTTTGTGTGATTGATCGACCAGATGTTTTAGCACCTGCATCAACTCAGAAAGACTACTTAATTGCTTTTATACAATATATATATATATATATATATGATGTCAAATGCACTCCTGACTGTGTGTTTATTTTTATTTTTTCCAGTCCTCCTACCCCATGCGTATGAACCGGTGTAATCAGATCCTTAAGAAAGCCATCAGTCTCAAACAGTCACTGGAGAAATTCATTGGAGACGCCAACAGACTTACTGACAAGTTGCTGGAGCTCTGCAACAAGCCGGTACGCACACGTACACGCACACAGCAATTCCAAGCTCAGGTTATTTTAGTCTTATAAAGGTGATCTAAACAATACTGTTTGAATTCTAAATCTTTAAAAGATTATATTTTTAACTCAGCAAAGCTATAATAATTGTCAATATGGATTACTGCTTAGCGTCTCTTATTTTATGACACTATTCAGTTGATACTGTAAATGCCTTTGCAGCCACAGCATAAAAGAATAGCTGTTCACATAATTCAAAAGTTCAAAATAAAATCCTCCTAAGTGAATCTGTATCAACATCTTTTATTGTTAGACAAGATTAGATTAGCTCAAATAAACATTTATTGATCTCCTTCAGGAAGTGAAGTGCTTGCGGTAAGGACACATAAAGAGAAACTATATAAAGGTAGCTGCAGGTTCACGTGAATGTGTGTTACAGGTCGATGGTAACAGCACCACACTCAGCATGAGCGTTCACTTCAAGCAGCTCAAACGCCTGGTGGAGGAGCCGACCTTCAGCCAGATTCTGATCCCGCTGCAGTCGGTCCTCATCCCTACACTGCCCTCTACTGGTGGTGCAAACACACAGCACGATGCCTTCCCCGGACACTGGGCTTACCTGGACGGCTTTGAAGACATTGTAAGAGAATGGGAAAAGAGGGGGTAGATTCTTGTCTTCAGTCTGTTTGGTAGGAAGGTGCCTGAGGATACTTTTATCCAACCAAGGTTACAAAGGCATTTTTCAGTCATACACAGACAGGGTCTTAGAAAATCATATTTTATGATCACTAGAGCCTCATAAACCTAACCTCTGTGTGTATGTGTAGGTGGAGATTTTGGCCTCCTTACAGAAGCCGAAGAAGATAAGTCTGAAAGGTTCAGATGGGCGCAGCTACACCATGATGTGTAAACCTAAAGATGACCTGAGGAAGGACTGCAGACTCATGGAGTTCAACTGCCTCATCAACAAGGTTTACTACCTATACTTGTACAATCTTTTTAATGGTATTAATTGGCCCTCCTCATGTATATAAATGTGGACTAAAGCAGTTAGTAACCTCTAAATAGTGTGCAACACCACCATATATTGTAGCCTCATATTTTATAATAGTAAACAGTAATCAGTAGATACATTGATATTGTGTTTATATCATAAGTGAGTCTTTTTTCATCAACTTTTTCATGGTATATGCTATTATGTTCATCATTATATAAATGGATATGCGTGCATACATACAGACACACATTTATCTCCATACTTAACAGGAACATACATCCTTTACAACAGCAGAAAAAGGGGAAAAAATGAATCAGGAAAACAGTGAATTTATCACTTCTGACAATTCAAAGAGGGAAAGGGAATCTAATATTCTGTTTTATATTTTATAAGTTGATTTCTCCATAGATTCTACTTTTCCAGGTTCTTATGTTTGGGTGTGTGATCTTATTTTTTGCTTTATTTCATACAAATATGAATCAATACCTTTCTTACACATGAACAGAAGTTGAAAATGACACTTCATCAAACCTACATGTGTAAAATGCGTCGTGCACTTTAAAGGTGTGGAACAAGCAGTAGTTCAAATGTGTGTTCACGCTTTATTGTTTGTGTGTGTGTGTGTGTGTGTGTGTGTGTGTAGTGCCTCCGCAAAGATGCTGAGTCAAGGCGAAGGGAGCTACATATCCGAACCTACGCTGTGATTCCCCTCAACGAGGAGTGCGGCATCATCGAATGGGTCAACAACACCGCCGGACTGCGACACATTCTCACCAAGCTGTATAAGGAGAGAGGTATCTCCCCACATAAAGCCTAAACATACAGGAAGTGATGAAAAGAAACTGTCAGCTTGATCAGTGTGGTGACATTTGGTCACATTTGCATGTGTGTTGTAGGCGTCTACCTGTCAGGTAAAGAGCTCAGGAAGCTTATTCTACCAAAGACGGCTCCCTTTGAGGAGAAGCTACGAATCCACAAGGAGGTGCTGTGTGCTCGACACCCCCCTGTCTTCCACGAGTGGTTCCTCCGGACCTTCGCTGACCCCACATCATGGTACAACCCACCCCACACCTCTGTGGTTACATTATTAGGGACACTGTTTCACAAGCAGTGTCAATTATCTCACTTAGATGTGTGTCTGCGTATGTTCCCACATTTCAGAGAAGCAGTTTCAGTTCTAGATTGAAAAAGTTTTTGGATGGTTAAACATTTTGTAAGTTTGAAGTGACAGGTTAAATTCACAGATTACATTTTTACTGTGTGTTTACAGGTACAGCAGCCGCTCTGCGTACTGCCGCTCCACTGCTGTGATGTCCATGGTGGGCTACATCCTGGGCCTGGGAGATCGCCACGGAGAAAACATCCTCTTTGACTCTTTCACTGGGGAATGTGTTCACGTCGACTTTAACTGCCTCTTCAACAAGGTTTGTGTTTACCTCAAATTGTCTTAAAGTATACATTGATTAGGCGTCATTTATATTATAAATATTTCAAGAGAAAATCATGGAAATTGTTTTATATATTATTCTCATGTACTACTCAGTCATTTCTCTAATGCTCCCTCTCTCCCTCTCCACTAGGGGGAGACGTTTGACGTGCCTGAGGTGGTTCCCTTCCGTCTGACCCAGAATATGGTCCACGCCATGGGGCCCATGGGCACTGAGGGTCTCTTCAGACAGGCCTGTGAGGTCACCCTGAGACTAATGAGAGACCAGAGAGAACCACTTATGAGGTACACAAACAAATACTTAATAATGGGGTATATCAATAAAACCAAGCTTGAAAAACACTAGGAGTAGAGCAAGTAGCATAAAATGAGTTCACATTCATGTTGAAATCAGTGGACTTCTAATATACTTGACTCTCTTGTCACAAACTTGTATGGTGACTTTTTTAAAGGTTTCCAAATTCCTAATATCTGTTTTGAATTTTTCCTGTAAGTGTGCTCAAGACCTTCCTTCATGACCCGCTGGTGGAGTGGAGCAAACAAGCTAAGGGACTTTCTAAAGCTCAGGCCAACGAGACAGGAGAGATAGTTAATGAAAAGGTATGTGCGTTTCTTGGATTTTGCCTCTGTAACTATGTTTGTATGCATTTAGAGCAGCATGCATGTCTAATATAATCTATTAATCTATAATTTTTTGGTATTTATATCCCTGTATTGTCTTATCTTTCTCCCCTCCTTCTCTGCCAGGCAAAAACCCATGTGTGTGACATCGACCAGCGTCTACAGGGAGTAATAAAGAGCAGGAATAAAGTACTGGGTCTACCTCTGTCTATAGAGGGACACGTCCACTACCTCATACAGGAAGCCACAGACGACAAACTGCTCTGTCAGATGTATCTGGGCTGGGGGCCCTACCTGTAGAACACACACCTAAAAACAAAAAACAGGAAAGAATTTTGAAGGAGATGAAGAAGATTTTAAGATGCTTTCCTGTGATAAAATACTTCAAAAGTCACCTCAAGTGCCCCGATTTGGCTGCAAGCAAGTCTATATTTGCAGATAAAGTACTATTAACACAAATACATCTCCTGCACCCATAACTGTTTGTTGAAAAGCTCTTTATAATGCAATTTTTTTGTTCTAGCACTTACATCATTGTTTAGTTTCCTGTTTTCTGGAAACAAAGGGTATTTGTTTTGCACGCTGTACATTCTCTTGTAATAAAGGATGCGTTTTGCAGATTTGAGTGTGTAGGTAAATGTGTCTGTAACAAGTGTGTCTTCTAATCTCTTAACCCTCCTTGGATTCTCTTTAGCAGTCAGATTGCTTTAATCCCCTCCATGTGTGTTTCCCTCCTCTTGCACATAACCAATGGTCCAATCGGCTCACCTTTTTCACAGGAGCACCAGTTAGAGAAAAGCTTTGCTTATGAAAGCCTTAAGAGGCTGAGGAAGACTGTGTGAGAATAGTAGTGTGAAGTCAGTGATGTGGAATATCTTTTAGTGAGCAGTCATGAGTTCAGACACTCAGAAGATTTCTGTATTTTTTATTATAACTTTTCTCATTGCTGTCAATGCATGGCTGCTGTTGCAGCTTGCTTTTAAATAGAATGCCTTTAATGTTTTAGATTAAGAGGAGCATTCAAAACCAGTACTGGATACTGGCCCTTTTTTTGAGGATTACAATGAGTGACTTTTGTGTTTTTACATTTTGCAGCATGGCAAGAGTCTTTGCAGGACTGTGCAGGGACTTCTCTGGGAAAACAAGTGGACTGTGCAATGGTTCAACTGCAAAAAACTTATTTTTTGACTAACAAAGGAACTGCAGTCAAATTTTATTAGTTATTAATACAGAAAACTACTGAATGTTGAATGTTTTGCAGCTAATTGTCTCGGTTTTTTTCTGTAAATTCATTGAGTGGCGTAGGCTTGAAGAGATTATGCTTTTATTCTGAAAGTGTCAACCGGAAATCTAGGGCGCTCTTCTATTCCTAACATAAATATATCTTTATTAAGGCTTTCTCTGTGTTTTCACCCAGTAAGAGAGTTAAGTTATCTAACATTAAATCCATACATTCAGCTACCGCTAGTTTGCAGTCTAACGTACTGGTATTTTAAATAACTCAGACGTTAAACGCTGCGGTGATGCTCGCGTTTGAGGCAGCAAATTAAAAAGGAGACAACGGTACATATACATTACACGTCAAACGGCCATTGCGAGCCGACCGACCGTTGGTGTACTAAAAGTCTGCCGTTACCGCCAAACCGAGGCTGTAAAATCAAAAGTAAGCGCAGCCAACTTGTCAGAAGCAGCACATGGCCGTAGGATAAACTGTCAACAGTACGCGCAGGTGCTTCCACTTGCGTCCACCTTTTTTGTGCTCGGCTCGTCGGTGTTAACGGACCGTAATCTGGCTAACGGCGAGAGGTGGTGGTGGTGGTGGTTAACGGTTGAGGCCATGACGAGGTCAACTGACTGTTCCTGTCGGTCACGGGGCTTTTTATAGCTAACGCTCGCGCAGTACCTCCAGGACCGTTGACTTCGTGTTGGACCACCGAGGAGGACAGCGCGCGACCTTGGGGACGTTGCCATGGATTTGACGCGGTTGGCGGTGGATGCTGGGCAGTTCATCAACCGGGCGGTTCAGGTACGAAGACCACCGGGGAATGAGTGCTGTTACCGGGGGGATACCGTTAAAATGAACAGTTTGAACGTTAATGTCACCCTAAATAACGGTGTCATGGAGTCTTTGTCTTACAGCACGTCAATGTCAATAATAAAATGATAAAAATAAAAAGTGCGTAGCAGTTAGGTCAACAAATATCTGTTTAAGTGGTTGTATTGTAGTTTAGTTAAGTGTTATTAATTCTGCTCCAGTACACGGGGGAGAGTCTTGGCCAGGCGGACAAGACAGAGTTGGACCCCGGGCTGGAGGAGCTGCTGGCCCGTGCAGACGCCACTAAGACCTGGACAGAGCAGATAATCTCCCAGACGGAGGTTTTACTGCAGCCCAACCCCGGTATTATTTACTGTTCATTTACTATTGCAGTTGTCTAACTTGTCCTAAAAGTCAAATGTGCCTTCTATGAATTGAATTGAATACTCAAAAGTCCTTCATTTATAAAAGCTTAATGCATACTTTTAGAATTAGTTGATGTCTTAATACTTGTTATACTGTATTGCTGTAGATAAATCAAACTCCATTTTAACTACTTACCGGTCTTATCCATGGAGAGAAATTATCTATATATAGTAAGTAAATAAAGGTGTAGATAATTAACCAGTCAAACATTTTGTCCTAATAAACCAAACCACAGTTGTAGCCATGCTCTATCACCAACAAGTGGGCACTATCCATTATGGTCTACATAAAACCACTGATTGATGACTATGAATCTTTAGCTCTGGGACCCAGTATATTTGCCCTCTTACAATAAATGCATCTCCTGTGTGCTCTTCTCTTTGCTTTGACTGTAATGGGTCTGTTCAAATGAATAGGGATGGTCATTCTTTTGAATCCAATTACCTCTGCTAATGGAATTATGAGTGGATGTGGTCTGTAATCTATCAAATAAGGAAACCATTCAGCCGCCAGATATAATAATCTTGTACGTTTATTCATCGAGGATCTCTTTGCAGATCATTTCTTGTTTATCGACTGAGGGGCTTTTAGTCTCTGAAGAATATTTTTTGGTTACCTTAGGTATACCTCATGGGTTTATAGCGAGGACCAGCAGTTTGCAAGTAGCTGCCTGCTGTTTAGTTTCATATTGTTTTATAAAATGTCAGTGTTTTTCCTAGTAGAATATCCTATTAAATATATGCAGGAGGTTAAGTACCCTGTTTATTTGCATGTTAATGGCATGCTTTGACCATTAAATGTTCTTTTAACATACAGTATCCTGACACCCATTCATGTTTTGTGAGATTTGTTTGTGTGCTCAGGTCAGATATTAAGAAGTTATTTGTAGTAGCCCAATGCCATCTACTGAACGAATATATAATATCAAAATAAATACTCAGTGGCTTTTTAGAAAAGATAACCTTTGAACCTGAACTGAGCTCTCTGATCTCCGATGAACAGGAGCGCGGTTAGAGGACCGGTTGTACGAGCATCTGGAATGGAGCGCCCCACCTCGGCCTCGTGCACACGAGGTACTGGGAGACCAAATGATCCAGGCTGGGCTGGAGATGGGGTCCAACACACCCTATGGTGAGCATACAGTAATGTGGATAATGTCGTTCTGAACAATATGGCTTACGTTACAGCAGTAGTAGAGAAAAAACAACTGTGTTTTGTGTTAAGGAATGGCATTGGTCAGGTGTGGAGAGGTTCAGAAGCAGCTTGGCGAGGCAGAGAAGAAGTTTGTCCAAAGCGCTAACATCCACTTTCTCACCCCTCTGAGGAGTTTCACTGAGGGGGAATACAGAGCCATACAGGTAATACACACATAAACACATACACCCACCAATCATAATCACCAATTATTATTATTATTATTATTATTATTATTTTTAAAATGTGTGTTTGTTTGTTCGAAGGATGAGCGCAGGATGTTGGTGAATAAGCGTCTGGACTTGGACATAGCTAATACCAGAGTGAGGAAAGCCCACGAGGCTGACCGAGAGGCCAGAGTGAGTATAGAAACTTTGCCCTTGCCATACTATCATATACATATCAGTTTTCTTCAGTATATTCATCATAACTGGATCAATCCCATGCTTTTCTCCTGTCTGTCTGTCAGAACCTGAATGCAAACCCGTGGGATGACGACTACATGTCTCATGTCTCCTACATGTTCAGCTTCCTCCGTGTTAAATGGCTAAAGGTCAGTGACACTAAAGAGGCACGAACGTCAAAGGCACATATAAACTTGCTGTTTGGTTATTGAGTAAGTCATTTGTCCTCTTCTGTCTCTCTCGTCCAATCAGATGTGGGCTCAGGAAATCGCTCAAGTGAGTTCATGTTTATCTTTGCATGCACACTGGCTTCTGCTGTAATAGAGGCAGACTATGTTAACATTGCAATTATAGAATTGTATAGAATTCATTATGGTCCTGTCACAGTAATAGTTTTCTTTCTGTTGATCAGTTTAGACTTAAGCCCTTCAGGGATTTGGTTTTTGCTAATGGGAAATTTTCAGCAAAAAAAGCTGGACATAATTAGAAAGATTATTTTTTGTGTGTGTGTGTGTGTGTGTGTGTGTGTGTGTGTGTGTGTGTGTGTGTGTGTGTGTGTAGGCAGAGATGGAGCTTAGGATCTGTCAGAGTCTGTTCGATCGGCAGTCAGAAATTACAAGACGGGTTGCGGAAGGAATCAGCAACACTCATGTATGTACACACACACATAGAAAGATAGAAAATAAGATGTTATATCTCTCAAGCTTGGTAAGCGTCATCATTATATGGCATAGGTTTTTTTTATTGCAACAATTATAACATTAACTGTATAAAAATAAAAAACAGATAAATTATTTACTTTAGTTTGTCATTCAAATCTTCTCAAATAGAGAGGATCCAATCTGTAAAAAAGACATTTTATCAATAAAGAATTTGTTTTTATTTTATGCTCCATGTAATGTAATGCAAAGTCCTTTATATTGTTCCATCTGTCTTATGTGTCTTTTGATGTTTTTGTTTTTTTTCCAGACAAACCACATGCGGAGCCTGACTGACTTTGTGGAGGCTCAGGCGTGTTACTTCGACCAGTGCAACCAACATGCTCAGGAGTTTCAGAAACAGCTAGCCAGGTCTGTATTTCTGGTTTACAACCTAAAAACAGTGTCTTTATAGAACTAAAATAAGGTATGGAAGTCCCTTATTGCTTCCTTATGCTATTAGGAATTTAATGTTTGAAGACTTAGTTTGTTTTATCTGAATTCAAATTAATCTTTACCACAAAGAGATATTTGTAGGAGCCAGGACATCTGGTCTCACAAAGAACACAAGACTATTGAGAATAATCTTTAAAGCAAATTAATTTGGTTGGTTATGATTTTGTTTCTTCCAGCAGCATTCCAGCTGTCCTCTGCTCCAATAACTGGCAGTCGGCAATTAGTAATGCAGGTAAACAGCCATCAACAAGCAACCATGTAGCCAATGAGCCTGTCGAGCCCAATCAAGTCATTCCAATCCCAGTAGTCGTCCACCAACTTCCAGAATTCGACCAGGACTCATGGACCGTAAATCCACCGCACCCAACCGAAAGAACAACAAAAGATTCCTCTGTAACCACACAGCCACCTGATCAGACAAATAACAACAATAACAACAATACCTTCTTTACTGAAGGCCAGGCAAGCAGCTATTATTCGGCAGCCAATCGAGCATTTGATGATGTCCGAACATCGAATTCAGATGGTCACCCAATGGCTCCGATCACAGCACTCAGCAGAACATCTGACGGAGCAACAGCTGCAATAACCAATGGTGCAGGTAGTCTGACAACAATAACAACAACCGCTTCCCCACCTTCTGAACTCAGTGGAACATCAAACGAGTCTCACACAGAAGATGCAGTAGCTACTGAGACCTCAACAACAAACGGCGTGGCCGCTGATCCCCAAACAGCCCATAAATCCGCAAGTGAGCTGGCCACCATTAATGGAGAAGATGTCCAGGAGTCTTCGACTGACAGTCAGTCTGTGGTTCAGTAGAGACTAATGTCTGGCAGGCGATTTGAAACCAGGCCAAAGACATATTAGCTGGGATTGGAGCTTCAGCTGATTTAGACCAGTGATAAATGTAGATCCGAAAATATATACACAGACACACAATCATTATAATATGGTACAGTAAAAGTTAATTAATCCCATAGGGAAGATAATGTGAAGTGCTTATTTTTCTAAATGCGACATAGTGCCACAGTAATTTTAGCCTTTAGCCATGTTCATATATTATTCACGTTGTATGAAGATGATGACTGTTGAGTATCTGTCCCTTGTTGTGGCAATGGATGTAATGGATGTCTACCCTGTAATATTTGCTAGCCTCTGGCTGGGAGGCGACGCCTGACTTGACATTTTAATATTTGCAGTGTGCGATTGTGACAAGTTGTTTTCAGTCTGTGAAACTAAATCTTTATTTTTACATTTAGCGAAATGAAAGAACTAACGAAGCTTTGTGCCAAGTGTATGTGTATCTGTGTTGGTGTGAAAACATCAGCTCATGTGTGAGTGTCTCTGTGTGTTTGTTGTGTTTATGAATGTCAGTGACCCATGTGCACTCATGTGTGTTTACAGTTTCCCCAAACCTGACACCTTCAAAGAGAGGTGTTTGTGTGTGTGTGTGTGTGTGTGTGTGTGTGTATATATGTATGTGTGTCTCAGCCACCTCTCGACTTGTGTTTCTACAAGTTGAGGTCATTTTCCATATAAAACATGTCACTTATATGTGCGTTGGGTAGTCCAGCGAGGTGACAAAACACCAAGCTGAACAGGACCTTTATGCTGTGGTATAAAATATGTTTCCTCATACATACTCTGGGTGTTTCCCCCTTTACACGCAGTCAAATCACATATTCACTTTTACCCTTTTACCCCCTTAAAGCCCCCCCTAGGTGAAATGGGCAGTTTCCATTTCCAGATGTTGTTAATTTTCTTCATGAGGGCTGCCCTGCTCTACTGTGGTGTGGGTCCACTCTGGGGACCCTGGATGGAAACACACATATTAATGTAGCACTGGCCTTACTGATGTAATCACCCACCAGCTCTAAGCTCTGCGCTTTTCTCCCAATATGTAGGGATGTGTGTATGTATGGATAGCTGTAATATCCACAAGTCTAGTTGCTGCCAGTTTTAAACTGCGCGTAAATGCAGTAATAATTCAGTCACATATTGTACATTGAGCTGATGTCAGTGCGAGGTTGGACTTTTGCCTTGATTCATGTGAAAATGTGGAAATAAATGTTGCAAACAGTGATGTCATGTCAGTCCATACCAAGTGTGGATTCTGTCTTTGTTCTTGTTTCTATTATTTCCTCAATCAGATCTGCTGCTGGCCATTTGCTAGTGTATTTTCTCATGTACCAGCAAAACCTCCCACCTAGATTTACACACACACACACACACACACACAACCATTTCCAAGTTGAGGTCTTGATCAGGCTTCCCAAGCCAAGTATAGTATTATTTAAAACCATCCTGACACACTGTGAAGCTTGCAGTTAACCTTGGCTTGCTACACTTATTGCATTATTATTATATTAGCAGGATAATGAGGTCTGCTGGTGTATGACATTTACCACAACCCCAACACATGCGGGCATGTTAAAATACTACTCCAAAAACACTGACAAAAGTATGTGTGTATGTGTTTCTCTATTTCCTATCTGAATCTGCAAACAGATTAGATTGATTTAAGCGCAGGTTATGTGCTATTGATCTGAGTACAGTCAGGAGGACCGTGGTTCAATAACATCATAAAGATTTATATCACACCACTATATCAGCTCTGCATTTTGGAGGGGCCACACAGGAGGCACAGCCAGTGCTTAGAGACAGATTAAATACTGTTTCGTTCCTGTTCTTTCCTGTGATTCAGCAAAACAAGAATAGAGTTCTCCTCAGTCTGTCCATGGCTGCTTTCTTTTCCTCCACACTGATACACCAAGTCCTTTTTTTTTTTAATTTCCAGTATGCACCAGAGAGACCGTTCTCTCTGGTCTTCAGCTCATGTGATGCAGGAAGGAAGCGGATGCTGTAATGATGTTTTGCAGGTCTGGCTGACATGAGTGAGTTATGAAAGCAGATAAAGGGAATTGGGATGTTTCTAATTATATTTGGCTGGGTCCTCTCCTCTACCTGAGAGGTACAGACAGATAATACATGTATGGACAGGTACAGTATATTATTTTATTATATTTACCCAAGTAAACCTCACTCATGCTGGAAACCTATTTTGGAAGGGAGACTTGGCCGAGATGGCAGCATAAAACAATTTAGACAAAACAATACAAAATCAGATAACCGGTAAAACAATATTATTATGTTAGGCTAAAGTATGAGGACAGACAGATAATGGAGTCATTAACCATAGAGTTTGCACAACACTGGCCTTAAATTCTTCTGAAAATATCAAATTAATACATTTGAATTCCTTTTGCAGACTATTTTTAGTGGCTGGAGCCTTATTAAAAAACATGAAGGCTTTGATATGCGAACGGTTTTGATTTGGTTACAGATCTCAATGCACTGCAATGTCCAGAGTTCAACACGTGGAGACATTGTGCTAATGCATTCATAAACAACAAATAACCATAACTACGAATCAGTAAAAAGGTAGTGGCAATCTGCTTCCTCCTAGCTTCAAAAGAGAAACAGGATTTGTGTCTGTGCAAATCAGATATATTAATCAAGCCAAATACTAGTTTCAGCAAAATATTAGAGGTGGACTGTAGTAGTGCATCTGGGCAAAAAGATCCACAGATATACAAACCTGCATCATCTGCACAATAATATTAGTTCCATGTGCATTAACACCTAAATTATTTATGAAAAGAGAATATGAAAGTGGGCCAAGCACAGATTCTTGAGGTACTCCATTTAGTACCAGTTTGAACTGTGCCCATTTACTTTGATGCTTTGAGTCCAACTTGAAAGATAATTTCTAAACCGCCTCACTGCCACCTCGGCTTCAGCAGGACAACTTCCATAGTATTAAAGACTTTTCTATTATTTTGAATCCTAACTGGCTCTCACTTTTCTTTTTTAGAAAAGCATTAACCAATAACATAATCATCGCCTAAAACACCCCTTTTAACATCCATATACATGATTATAAGTCTAATATATTCTTACAACGGCTCTATTGTTTTACAGCATACTGTATTTCAATTATATCCCCATGGCTTCCACCCCTTCCTACATATTGGGGATAAAAAAGGATACACCCAGTTCCCATAAAACTGGCCTGTGTTGCCTGACTTTGCCGTGTTAGTGTTAGTGTTAGTATGTGGTTTGTTCATCAGTAAAGTCCTGTTGCTGTTTTAAACCATCTGTTTTTAGCCAAGTTCTGCTGACAACACCCACTGTCCCATTTTCCCTTGAGTCTCTGGTTTCGTCAGGACAAGCCAAACGACAGGATTTGTTTTTCTTCTAATTCTCTCTGAATAAAACTAGTGCTAATACATGAGGAAATTCTCTCCTTAGATCCATCTTTCATCATCTACCCCTCTGTCTTTTCCCTTTCCATCTTCCTCTCTCTGTTATGTTCTCGTCAATCCTTCATCTCTCATCACTCCTCCTCCCCCTCACTGCCAGCTGGGAGTGTTTTGTGTGACAGCTAATTGTAGGTGTGGTGTGCAGGTGGGGGTGATAAACAGCGTCTGGTGGCTGCTGATAAATGTAGCTCTTTTATGGTGTCATATGATGACCTAAATAGACCGATGACCTATAGAGTAAAAGGTGGAAATGACTCAGATGGGCACCAGCGAGGACAAGATGACAACACCAACCTGCATACACAATGAATTTTATATCACATCTGCAAGTTCTAACATATTGCTTTCCTACTTATTATTTATTATTACATTTTATGAAACTGGGCCAAGAATAGGCACACACTCATGCACAGTGAGGTATTTTTGCCGCAATGAGGAAAGGAAAAAAATATAAGCTCTTCCTCTGTCCCTCTGTACCTTTCCTCACCAATTATCCACATCTCCCCTATTTCTCTCTCACTCACTTTCTGTCCATCACTTCCTCTGCAGGTTCCCTCTTTTCCTGAGATAAACCTGCCTGCTCCCATCACAGTTAGTCCCTCTGCTACAATTATAGCCTGCCAGACAGAAAATCATACATAGTTACTGGCAGACATGCTGACATGCAGGGGGGAGCTCGATCGGGAGGTCTACAGAGAGTAAAAAGGTCAAGGCTTTTCCTTTGACCTTGACACGTGCTACTTCTGCTGCTTAACCCCCAACACCTGTTGACCAGAGCTCTCTGTACGAATAAGGTCATCTGTCCTTGCTAAGAGTCCAATAGCTTCTTATTTTTCCTCGTGGAATGTATAATCAACAAGGTAACCAGGCAACAAAATGCAATCATGGCCAGAAGGCACATTTCAGCGTTGCTAGGCAACAAAATTTGATTTCAAGTGGTTAAAAACCAACCAATTAAAAGCTTAAAATACATCCCCAACTCTTCAATGTTGCAACTTTTTTTTTTGTTTAAGGGATTTGGTGTTGATGTACAGAGCAGGGAGTGAGTCTGACTCATCAGTAAAAAGGTTAAGAGTGTGTGGATTGAAATGTCCTGTGGAAACAATGTATGGTTGTAGAGGATTTAAGAATGAAGCACAACAATAGCTTCTTGTAGTGACAAAAAAATTACATATTTTAGATTTTAGTCATGTTTTGCAAATTTTAAAGAAGAGAAAATAAATTAATTTTACAATTTAGGTATATACAGTACCTAACTGTGTGTAAATGCTTCAGTGTTTTTGTGTTATTTATGCAATTTCTGTTTGTGAAGCATGTAAGAGGCTACCACTGTATTTCATTGTACAATGCTCTATTATATAATAACAATGAAGCTGAACCTTGACTGGTTCTAAATCTCAAATATTTAATTATGCAGATAAATATTTAAATGAAGACTGAATATTTCTTTCATTTGTATAGAAAGGAATTTTATGAGGTGTAATTTTGACAGCATGGCTATCTTACAGGTAGAAGAAAAATCTCCAGAAAGACTGTAAATACACAGTGTGCAAATATTTGTGACAGTGTGTGACTAGGGGGCGTTTTGGTATACAAATATCTATCTCTAGCTGTTTTTTGTATCTTTAAAATAAAGTAAGGAAGCATTTATTTTTAACTGAGACTGGCTGAACAGCAGACACAAGTGACATTTCTTAAACCCACTGTAAGTGCAGCGACCAAGTCATAGTTCACTACCTTTAACTAACATTAGAACTGACCAAATAAGGCTGTACAGTAGCAAGAGATGATTGTTACATATTCTTTTTGCTGATTAAGTTCTCTCAAGCAAATTAAACATGTTTAAACTGTTTGTTGTTCTGCCTGGTGGTCCTCCATTCTCCCTGTTTCATTTTTCTGTCTCTCTTCTTCCCCTCCATCCCTTTCTTTCCCCCCCAGCTTTCCCTATACTCCTGTAACTCTCCCTGTCTTTCCCCATAATGCCCCTATTTCCCACTTAGTTTGACTTTTGACATATTACCTCCACTGAAGCATTACTCACACAACCTCCACAGCACCCCATCTGTCCCACCCTCTTTAACTTCCCTCCTTTTCCCCTCGTTATAAACTCAGCACCCACAACAGTTGACTCAGTGTGAAGAGCTTTACATATAGTGAAGGGGGCGAGGAAAAGAGGAGAGCTGAGAAAACTGGGTGACAAACGCACCCGATGTTACCAAGCTACTTTTGTTATATTTTTAAAAGCAACACATTCAGTGCTTCATCATGTCTGCGTTCAGGATCTGGCGCGTTCTTTGTGTGCTTGGCTTTGTGGGTGCATCCTTGTGTGTGAATGAGGTTGAGTATGAAGGAAATTACGCAGACAACTATGACAACGAGATCTCTCAGGATCAGCAGGGGGGTGAGTTTTGTTTATTTATCCTTTTTGTGTCTTTTGTTCTCTGCTTGTTTGAACAGATGCCTCATTGTGGAGTATTTGTCCTCAGCTGCCATCTCTAATTTCATTGAGCCAATAAAATTATTCTCATGTGTTTTGATTGAAAATGTATCAAAACACATTGATTTATTTGTTTTAGAAGTTAAGTAACGGTGTTCTGCAAGGGTCTTTTCTTGGTCCACTTCTATTCATATATACCTATATAACACCTCTGCCGGCAAACATTGTGATGTTCATTTTCTTTGCAGATGATACCATGTTCAGCCATCGTAGAGAGGAATTGCATTTTACATGACTATCTCTGCTGTCTGATCATATTAAAATAAAGTAATTATGTCAGATCATAGGTCATTTTAACTTTAGTTGTAATGCATTTTCAAATGGAGCTGGGGGAAATTGGCTTTAAATATTAAGCTTTGAAATCCCTCATTTCAAGATTGACAATTAAAACAAAAAAAATCATCAATCCTTGTATGCTGAAATGTACTCGTTAATGTTTTGCTTTAGATGTAACCACTGTATTGTTTATGTAAATTATAGGTTGTTGTGTGAATTTTTGTGTGTTTGTCTATTTTTATACTGTACGTTTTATTTGTAGCACTTAATAATACATCTTGGACTTACAGTGTAACTTGGATCAGGTACCAATAAAATAGCCTGTACCGGGGAAGAAATCAAGACAATGGGGAGTAACAACTGGGCATTTTAGAGTTGTTACTCTACAAATTGTATGTTGTATGCTTTAGTGTGAATAGGACATTAAAAAAAAGATCTGTTGTTGAAACCTTACCTAATCAGTATGAGTACTTCATCTTTAAGGAACAACGCCTACCTGTACTCAATCCAAAAAACATTAGCTGGAAGGTTAAATCTCCCATGCACTGGACTAACAGTCCACTATAAGCAAGTTGCTGCATTACATAAATTAACAACCCTCATTATTCCAAGATTTGAATCCCTTTTTTTAGATATTCCTACCCAAAAATTACTATGCTGTATTTATCCCAGCATTGCAATATATTTTTCATGTTCTTCCGAATTTTGAGAGATTTTCCCAAAGCCCTCTTTATGACCTCATTGTATCCCTACAGTTTTAGTTGCATATTATTTATCAGTGTTGTGTTAGCATTTTCCCAAAGCTTTACTTTTGTTTCCTGTAAAAACTGGCAAGTATTTTATTAATACCTGTTTTGCACAATGAAGTTACACTGTATTAAAAAGTGTTACCAACTTAAATAAATGCAACAAATATTAATATTTTGGTTATGTTTGGTTTATGTTAATGTTAACTTTTCAGTTGACAGTGGGACTGTATAATTGATGCATCCCTGTGGTTGTTGTTTGCAGGGGAAACTCCAACCACACCATGTCAGGCTGCAGATTTCTCCCGCTGGGACAAGCTTTTCATCGCACTAGAAGACTCCCATATGAGACAGAACATGCTGCTGGATTCTCTGGAACAATGCTGTGGAGGAATGGTCCCTCTCAGGACCCAGGTGGACAGGCTGGCTAAGGGAACATGCCAGCACTGTCTACCCAGCCTGGAGTCAGCATGCAAGGCGCAAGCGGAGCAGATGAGAGTCAGGCTACAACAAGGCTTGGTGAAGCTCCAGAAGGAGGAAGCCGAGAGGGAGAGGAGCTTAAACGCTACCTTGCAGCAAGTCCTGCACAGTAGCCTTGAGGCTAATGCCCGTCTGAAGCGGCTGGAGGAAGGTAGAGGCCATAGAGTGGTGCCATCGGGAGCAGCAGACAACAGGACGGGACACCAACCAACACAGATACCTGGAAGTTTAGGGGCAGCATTTGGCTTGGGGATGAAGCCACTCCCATCTGTCCTGAAGGAGCAGGAAGTGACTTCACCGCTGGACTTGGCCACAATGGAAAAGGCCCTTGTTGCCATAGCGACGGAGCTGCAGAAGGTTCACCTGCAGCTGAGCAGAGTAATAGAGCAGGCAGGTACACTGAGGAAGGACAGAGGAGACACATGAATTTCCTAGAGGAAAAAAATGATAAAAGATTGACTAGGAACACTCCAGTAATGATGATTTTGCACATACTCGTTTTTTTAATGTTACTTTTAAAGCGCCTTTCTTAGATACATGAGCTTGTTTATGTCTGGTGACAATGAATTTAGATGTACAATAAATGTTGTGGGTCTACTATAATAAATAAAAACGTATTAAACAACCTAATCAGTCTCATGGAAAGGTTTCCTCCCTCCTCCCACACAGTAATCGTAACTCATTTTCAGAGCTGCATACTTCATGTGTTCATGCACATGCCTATACTTACTTTTGTCTGAGTCAGTTCATGAGCTTGATCCTTCCCTGCACGTGCCAGAGTTTACCCCACTACCTCAATGTTTGTGTAGTTGTGGTGATGTCTGCAAATACCGACAACCGCAAGAAGTGTGTGAGGTTTTGGATTGGGTTTAATTCTGGGCAGACCTCACCCTCTCATTAGCTGCTTTAAGAGTCTGTATCCTAAGAGGCCGCGGCTTTACGGTGCTCCAAGTGTTTATGATTTATGAAACCCTGCCAGAGCTATTGCGCTGCCGCCCATCCCTCCTGTCGCCACACACACGTTCATTGTTGTAAACCACACAGGGCTTGGGGTTTGCCTAGAGGTACTTTCCATGTATACTACAATTCTCGTATGATGCTCTTTGGACACTCCCAGATCACCTCTCATTCATTTTTGGTAGTATTTATGCTTTAGTTTTGTGAAGTTCTATTAGTGGGGAAATGAAAAAAACAGAAACAGGGAGAAAAAGAGAAAAATGAAGACTGGTAAAGAGAAAGAGAAAAAAAGTAGGAGGACGACAGGGCAGAATCAGGGACAGAAGAGGTGCTCAGATCCTTAACTTAAGTAGCAAATTAAGTATTATCAGCAAAGTTTACTTAAGGTATCAAAGGCTAATTATATGCCATGTATTACGCCAGAAAGACCCTAGTCAGTGATTATTATATTATTTCCGAGTTCTTGTTGATGTATTAACTTGTAGGCCGCATTTTAATGTTGTAGCTGGTAAAGAGCTAATTTGAAATAATTTATGTATCTATAACAAAGCATCATACTTAATAAAATGGTCAAAACTAGTAACTAGTAACTATAGTACAATATTTTCCTCTAAAATAAAGTAGCAGAGAAGTAGGGTTGCATACATGTATATAAAAAAGTATTATGTTAAATACAAGTACCTTTTTACTTTGTACTTGACTGAAAGTAGGCTCATAGTCACATCTTACTGCTGGGCAAAATATAGCAACAAAGAATATTTGAACCGTATGTGAGTTTAATTATGCCAGCCCACTGACATCACATGAGCATATTCACTAATGAAAGGCTTACAACCATGACATGAATGCATACTTTTGCCCATGCTTGTGTATGTGTGTGTGTGTGTGTGTGTGTGTGTGTGTGTGTGTGTGTGTGTGTGTGTGTGTGTGTGTGTGTGTGTGTGTGTGTGTGTATGTGTGTAGATTTCCTTATAAATTTGCAGCTGGGTGAAGAATTACAAAACAAACAAGATCAGATTTTTTTTTTTTTTTTACTGGCCTATTTTTTAAATGTCACAACTAACGACACACAGAGGAGCATTGAGACGGAGTAACAAGGATAGCAGCTATATCTTCCTATTACACCCGTTTCACCATGGTATCCAGCATGGTACGCATCACGCGCACACATACACACACTGGTCTGTTAAATGCGGGGGCACTTGTTTTCATTAAAAGTCTCCATCTGTGTGGTGTGTATGGGGACTTTAGTGAATGGAAGATTTGTGAAATCATCTAATTTTAGTGATTCATTCATTTTTAAAACAGAGAGAGAAAGAGGAAAAAGGGAATACAGGAGGCTAATGATGAGGAAAATAGAGGAGGATATACCCAAAAACAAAGAGTGACAGTGCTTATGTGTCTGACAGGTAGTTATTAGACATAATGACTGTTCCCTGTCAGTGTTTTTATCAGCCAGCTGGCCAGACACAGCACAATACCCAGCCGCCATCAGCCTTGCTTTCTGCTCTGGCTTCCTTCTCTTTCATCTCTGTTTCGTCATCTGCCATCACTCTCCTTTCTCGCCTGCTTCTTATCTGTATGCCAATCCCATCATCTTCTCTCTCTCCATCCCCATTTATCTTACTCTGATTGTGTGTCTCGCTCCTCTCTCTTGCTTCCCGTCTCCTGCTTTTTTCTCTCTCTCTCTCTCGCCAGCAGCCAGCAGCTAAATAGATGGCATCAATCCTTGGCTAACCCTCAGCTGGCTGGTAAAAGTGACTGACATTACACTCTTGTGAAATGTAGCCAATATACGCACACACACACGCAAACACTCTTAAGGAGGCGAGATACTGATTACAAGTGGCTTCAGGAATGTGTTGTGTTTAGAGAGATTTTAATATCACATCACATAGTCACTATAACAGACAACACAATATTGGCACTTTCCCAAAAGCAAAGAAGACAATACAAAATAGATAAAGCTCCAATAAACATTTAGCAGTCTCTTATTTACACTGGAACCAATCTCATGTAGGAGGGACTAAGGGGAAGAGACAGGAGTTGTGAAGAGGAGAGGAGATATGTCTATTTAATGGGCGAGTCCAGAATCTCCTCATACTCCTCCCTCTGGCGGCGCCCTCCCCCGCGAGAGGGTAGCAGCTTCATTGCCACAAGCCAACCGACGCTCAGTATGACCATCACGTTCCCAACAACCTCTGCCGCAGTGGGAGCCAATGGCAGCACGGCCAGATGCAGCAGCATGGCAACGGGTACCTCCAGGCTCTGAGAGGCGGAGACCAGAGCCGGGTGGAGTCGGGTGAGGGCGTGCGTCATCCCCAGAAAGGCTGCAACCGAGCAGGCGACCAGGCCCAGGACCAGGCCCCAAGCTGGAGCACTCATAGGCCAGGACCAGCCCTCCTGGAGCAGAGCCAAGGAGGCCGGGGTGAGCAGGCAGCCCGTCCAGCTTACTGTGAACAAAGCTGTGCCCACTCCCACCCTCTCCTTCAGGGAACGATACCCAACCAGCGCCAGAGCCATCCACAGCCCAGCAAGAGCTGAAAGAGACCAGCCAAACGCACCCCTCCAGAACACAACCGGGTCAGTTGGTGAATCTATATTGCTCTCGTCTGCTGCGGGAAGCAACACGAGCCCCAAACCACACAGTCCTGCAGCTATGGTGATCCCATCAGCCAATCCTAGCCTCTCCTCCAGGAGCAGGAAGGCCAGCGTCGCTGACAGCGCCGTGGTTGCCAGGCGCCAGGTCGTCGTGCCGTTACCAGGAGAGACGAAGGTTAAGGAAGAGTAGGCGCAGCAGAGCGAGAGGGAGTAGGCGATGCCGTAACAGAGCAGACGTAGACGATAACCCTCTGGTCCAAAAGGGTTCTCCCCCCTGTGCAGTGGTACAGCCACAGAGAGCAGCTGGACAATGGACCTAACCAAGAGCAGAAACAGGGGGCCCAGGCTGAAGCGTTCAGAGGCCAGGCAGGTCAGAACGATCAAACAGCCGTGAGCCAGCGCCGCGCCAACCAGCCCCACCCAGGTGAGCCGAGACGCAGACACAGAAGCCTCCCCGAAACTGGCCAGCTGTTCCCCTACCCCCCTCCCAGATCCCTTCGCTGCTCTGGCTCCCCCCTCGCCCCCATCTCCTCCCCCAGCAGCCTGAGGTTTGTTGGTCGTGTCCTTGTCCTTGTCTTTGGAGCCAAACAGAGTCAAAGGCCACCTCTTGCTCTCCGTCAGCTGTTTCTTGTCTGACGTCTCCTCCAAGAAGGAGCCAAAGTCCTCAAAAGATGGAGCGTCATCATAGCCTTCGTCCCCGGGCTGGGGGAAGTGTGTGTGTACTCCAGGTTGAGGGGAGTAGGGTGTGTGCGTGGCGTATTTGGCTGTGACAGTGTGAGGGTGGATCTTTACTCTCTTCTTAGAGCTGCTCAGGAGGTGCGTGGATTCCATTTTGAAACTTCAAAGACAAACACCTGCGAGGGAAGAGAAAAAAGACACTTGTAGAGTCACGTGCAAAATATATTTTACACACACAAGCTCCTGCAAATCCTCTCTCTCTCTTCTGGCTCCCTCACACTGCCTCTCTCTGCGTAACTCTTGATATCTCATATATCTTTAATATCCCAGATAATAATAGCAGTGACTCACACCTTCCCATGTGCCCTGCGTGTTCGGCAGGGAATGTACGTAAGCTCTTCCCGTCTGAGCAATCCACCACACACGCCACATTAGTTGTTTTTTTCTGTGTGATTAGAGCTCACATTAAGTTCATATTAGCAGAAACTTACAGAACCATAATGGCAGATTAGCATCCCTGTTATCACTGGTTTTAGTCTTCGTGGACAACATGGCCTTCATGGGGGGTTAGAGATTGTTGGCAGTTATGTAAGCAAGTGCTTACTGCCTCATTTGTCTTTTCTCTCTCTCTCTCTCTCTCTCTCTCTCTCTCTCTCTCTCTCTCTCTCTCTCTCTCTCTCTCTCTCTCCCTCTTTCCCTTCAGCTCCATCACTCTATATATCCAGGCAGGGAAAATGAACAACAACAGTTCTGATATTTCTCAGTCTGTCAAAATATGTCAGCTTTTACAGAAATAACAGGTATATGAATACAGGATCCCATGTCTCATCTAATCTCCGTAACATCCTTCTCAACCATATACCGCCCCTCCGTCTTTCTTTACTCCATCACTTTAACTTTTCCCTTCAAGGTCCTGCTCCACGGATGACTAACTTAGATCTGATGTAGTAATAGCTTTTTGCAGCGAACAGTATGGTCATGCAGGTGCTATACGGCACATACCCACTGCAGGTTGTAAAATCCTCAGCAGTCCACTGGTTTCTTTGGGACTGGGGAATACTTTCCCTCAGCATATATTGCATGTTTATTCATGCAAAGGCACATGGAGCAGAGTGCTCAGTTATTTCCCTGGAGTTGGAAAGGATTACTCAACCATAATTTGGCATGCAAGTGGTCAAGCATTACACTATGTACTGGCAGTACTTGCACTTTGTGGAACTGCATTTAGAAAAACTATTACAATATTTAGATTGAAAGCACAATTATAAAAAGATGCTTTATACTTGCAGTGTTTCTTCTTATGAATGAAGAGTTTGCAAGGTGTTAGGCAGAGGTTCACACGCTCAATCTAAGTGTCAGTTGACTGTTTATTCACAAAATGTGTAATTTAGTAACAACAATCTACAGCCAAGCTAGCAACTCTGTGAAGATTTGAGGTGAATGATAATGTCATCATGCTAACTTGCTGATGTTTAACAGGTGTAATGTTTATCATGTTCACGATCATGTCAAATGCAGGCATTTGGTTATAGACCAATGTATTGGAACAAGACGAAATTTGGAACTGATGATGGCGCTAGATGAATTTAAGGGATCGCCACGCAATTCATCCCGAGGGGGACATAAACGTGTAAACCAAAAGTCATAGCAATCCATCCAATAGCTGTTGCGACATTTCACTCAAAACATCAAATGTCAACCTCATGGTGGCGCAAGAGGAAAATGTCAGGGGATCATCAAAGTCATGAGGATACATCGTTAGGCAAATATATATGTCTGCAACAAAATTTGTGCTAATCCATCCATCTAATAGTTGTAGAGTTTTTTATACTAGACCGCAGTGACATCCTGGATCACACTATAAGAAATGTAATATGTGACATCGATATATAGCATGACAGAGTACATTTTCTGGAAAATCAACCCAGAAACAGTATGAAACTAACCCAACAACAAGGTCTGTTTGAGGCTAATCTAGCAAATTAACACCTGACAAACCAACGTACTAAAGAACAAAAAAAAAAATATGTTTTGCCTACCCTGGTGTAACGTGTACGACAAAACCTCAGACAGAGATGTATGTCATCTCTTTATATCACCCAACCCTAACAATTGCCATTAATGCATAACAAAGGAGCATAAAAAAAAACTTTTTTTCAGTTTCATTATATTTTATCAGTTTAAAGGTCTGGATGAATGATCTGACTGCAGCAGGCAGAGCAACAGCCAGCCCTTTTGGCAGCTCGCTGCTATATCTCACTCCCTTGGTGGTGCAGACCTTTTATTTGGTAGGAGCAGGGGGAACCAGTGAATTTGTAACTGGCTACGAGGCCTTTACTCTTCCAGGAAATGTAGAGTATTTCCACGAATCAGCCTGAATTGCCCTGTGACAAATTACAACAGCTAGAAGGGTCACAGTGTGAGTGCTGTTTTTAGCTGTGTGCCTCTCTCTGGTTAATGGCAAAGATTTGCTCTGAAAATATGGGATTTGAGGAAATTGCACCTGATTTATTGATTGAAAATGAATTATTCTTCTAACTGTTCAGCCTCAATGAATCCCTTCTCCAATCAGAGCAACTGGAAGAATACGCCCTGCACTGAAATGATACAAGACATGAATCTGGATGAAACTGCGGTTTAACTTCACAACTTCACAGCCCCCTGAATGAAGTAAAAAAATAATAACCACAGGCATGAGTTTGCACTTATGACATTTGATAAGATCTAGTCATTTACTCTCACCAAACGGTAGATGAAACCCGATCTGCTGCTCTCTGCGAAACCACAAAGAGCAGAAAGAGATCAGGATGTTCCTGTCTGACTCTTCTCTTCTCACTGATATTTACTGTTCGAGATGATGCAGCCAACCCCTGCAATGCTGCTGCTGCTGCTGCTGCTCCCGAAAGCTTGTTTCACACCTTACACAACCCTAAAGTGAGCCGCTACGAGCGAAAAAACACCAAAGCTGCACAATGCGAGACCGGCACTAAAGAAAGCTTGGATTGCCAGAGAATGCTCTTCTGGTGAACTCTGGTAGACTGTGCTCCGGGTGTATTTATAAACATCTTCTACTTTATAGTTATCCTCTAAAGAAAAGGTTAATATGCTTTTAAAAGCAATCATACCTTTTATATGGACTATTAGTAGGCCAGTCACTCTATGAGTCCTATACAGTTAATAATTGAACAGTCTGAAAGCATTCTGCAGCTGTCATTCAAAGTAAGACATATTAGACCTAATATTGCATAATAGCCTATATTGGGAAGTAAACATATGTGTGTGTGTGTGTGTGTGTGTGTGTGTGTGTATTTAAGTGAGAGTGTGTGTCTCTGTACGTGAAGGGAGGTGTTATTCTCAAGGTTATCTAAGTTCCTCGGTGATGCGCCCCTGTGACGCCAGAGGGTTGACACACACACACACACACACACGCACACACACGCACACACACGAAGGGAGACAGAAAGGGGTTGTGTTGTCGCATTCAGATCCAATTAAATAGTCGTTACATTATAAAATACCATTGTGCCGACACACCCGTGCGCCCGTACTTCCAAAGGATGACGGTTCGACCCCCCGCCCTTGGACACCAATAGGGTTGCGCCCCCCCCCCAACACATCATGTGTATGAGTGTTATGTTGTATCTTACAATGACAGCCCGACCCGTGACCCATGACGAATTCTTGAATGGAGAGAAGCGCGCGCTCGCTCACGCTCAGATTGGCGCACGGCAGCTCGATCAATGAACCCCGGCTGAGTCCTCACACGGTTCCCTAATTAGACCCGCGTCCTGCCTGTAATTTCGTGTTGGACTATTGCATAACGAGGTCCAGATCAATAAACCAGCAGGTGGGTTACTTATAGAATACACCTATTGTTTTAAAAGAAAATGCCCCCCATGCGCTTTAACGCACCTGCTTTCCCGCAAAACCAGCGGATCCCGCGGGGTTGAACTTCACTTTCGGTCGGCTTCAGTCATTTAGCGAGCCCCTCCAACGCTCCACTCCATCACCTCTTCTTGGCCATTTGTTCTTCTTCTTCTTTTACCACTACCCTTCTCCTCCTCTCTGTCCTGCGGCAGTCCAGAATCTCCTCAAGGGCACCGCGGCGCGCCTCAGCCCGGCCAGACCACGACACCTGCGGTCACCTCACTTCGCTCTGCGGGAGGAAGATGTGTGTTTTATGGCGACCTGCTGCCCGTCCATCTCTCTGAGCACTGATACAGATGCTCCTCCTCAGCTCGGCCAATAAAGGGCGAGAGAGAGAGGGAAGGGGGGGACTAATCATAACGTCTGAGCATGCGTGACATCCACTGAACACCAGCACAATATAGCCCCTAATCATTGTATGTTATCTGTCACCCCCAATGTGTGTGTGTGTGTGTGTGTGTGTGTGTGTCTCAGACTGAGACAGAGACAGACAGAGAGAGAGAGAGAGAGAGACAGAGAGAGAGACTATCTTAATGTCGTTTTGCATGTGTTGCAGCTGGTAGGGGCCACAGACTATACAAGGACAAATACATAACACTACCACCACCACATGAATGTTCCTAATTTGTAACCTGTGTGTGTTTATGAGTGCATTTGTCTTCCCCATTGTCTCTGTTGTAAGAAGAGAAATATTGTTTCCTCTCTCTCATATTCAAATTCAAATGAGACTTTTGGCATCATGCCCCAGTACTCTTAGACCCTCAGGGTGCCCAGAAGTCTCAGTTTGTGGTAATTTGATTTATTGCAAATTAGTTTGGGAATATGGATCAAATTAGAATCATTTACACCAGGTCCGGATATGTAGGAGGGCCCATGCCAAACACTATTTTTTAATACCTTCATTATTTAAGATTGCACTGTTCTCTTGGATAGAAACATATTTCAATGCTGTATATGTAAATCTATTAAATGTATTTACTTGAACGTGACAGGGTGTCAATAGGGGCTTACAGCTAATTCCTTGCTGATTTACAGCTGATGTAAAGTCCTGATTAATTACAGTACAGTATTGGCAAATCAGCTTGTGCAAGGTTCATAATGTATGTATGTTGGTATGCACATTAGGAAATCATTGGGGGGAAAAGAAAATATAGAATTGGATCAGTTTAGATATGCGTACCCTATAGGACCAAAAGTACCTGTCCACATTATTTTATATACTACTGATCCGGAGTTGTTTTTCAGGCCACTGTTCCGGTTAAGGGAAATGTTAATACCCCACCATATGATGATATTTTAGACAATATAGTTTACAGAAACCTCTTTCCAGTTTCAACATGACAATGCCTCTGTGCACGAAGCGAGGTCCATAAAGAAACCAGGTTGGTGTTAAAACAGCTTGTCCTGCCTTCACAGAGCCCTGACCTTAACCGAATCCAACACCTTTGAGATGAAATGGAACGACGACTGCAGGCCACGCCTTATCAGCCAACATCAAGGGCTGACGTCACTCTGACGCTCTTGTGGCTGAATAAGAGAAAACCCCTGCTGCCATGTTACAAAACCTTTCGGAGAGCCACATTCCTTTGGCCATGTGAAGTTTAAAACTGGATGTAATGGCGACAGTGGCGGGGACTGTGGGAAGAGATTGAATAAAGAGGAGGCAGATTTTAAAGGAACTCGGGACAGTTTCTTTTGTCTGTTTGACTCACAAACACTTCACAATCTCACACACTTTCATCTTTTAGCAAGCTGACAGTAATTGCTTTGACATTTTGCTGCCTTAACACTTGTGTTCCCTGCTCCGCTTTATTTCGAGCTGTATTAACCTTTGCCAAATGCAGCTGGGTTCACAGTTCTTAGGTTGGACTGTTTAATAAGAAGCCTTCCGGCTGCCTCTATGCTGTTAGCACAGGAGACTCCTCAACTGGGAGATGCACAGCAGTCAATATCAAGATCAAATACAGTATGTACCCATGAGCTTATGATTGGAAGCAAAAGACGTCTCACCGTGTTCAGTAATTGCCCCAGATATTTGCATTATGGAAATAATACAGCCAATATCAGCAACACTGTGATGGGGCAAAGGTAACCAGTCTCTGTACTACATGTTTTTCTTTTTCTATATCTGTGGTGTCCAAATGAGTGCCACAGGGAGTGGGAAGGTTTCCTTGCCGACCAACTACTGATGATCTCACTAATTAGTTCTTTACTCTGTCATGAGGGTATGTCAATGTAGATATCACTATCAACTGTGCCATTTGACACTTGCAAACAAGTAATAGATAATCTGCTGTAGACCATTGACAACTGCTGTAATTAGGCAACTGTAGCAGTAAGCAAACAGCTTCCTAATTACACATTAAGTAGACACAGAGCAATATAAGCATTCATTTGGAGTCATGTCTCTGGCCAACCAACAAATGTAAGTCCAATATTAATTCCCTTTTAGCTCTGGTTTGGTCCGTCTCTGCAGCTCCACTATGTTCACCACCACACTAACTTTGTCTGTCTCATGTCTGATGCTGATCAGGTAGTGCATTGTATTTTTTTTATAGCTTTTACACTAAATACAGCTGCCCGTTGCAGCTAAAAACAAGGTTAACAAGAGTGATGAGATAGTAAAGTTGCAGGCCATAAAACCGAAACAATGATAAAGAGGCAACAATGCTCCGAGCTAAGGAGAACTGCAGAGTTGGTTGATAATGATGTGGATTTGTCACTACAAGTGACCCCTTCTACATTACAGATGGTCATTTGAGCCACTATGGATTTAAAAATAGAATTTAAAGAAGTGCAGCTTTAAATTATTTAAGCATTTGAAGATGTTATTTGTAAATCAGTTCCGTGTGATTGAGAAGTAAGTCTCGACGCAATGCAGTTTTTCTCCTCAAATGATGAGGTTTACTGCAATTTTATAAACACTTACCTCATTTTTAATGTGGATTAAATGAAGCCACTGACTTCTGAAATGTGTAGGATTTAGCGGCAGATTGCAACTCACTCACATTTCACACTCCCTTTCAAGAGCAACTACGGTGGCTGAAGAACATTCGAAAAACAGCCAGAGCTAGAGCTAGAGCCATTGTTTGGTGTGTCCATTCTGGGCTACTGTAGAAACATGGTAGTTCAACATGGCAATCTCCACAAGAAGACTAATGAAAACACAGTGACTCTCATTCTCCAGTGGACCTTTAAACCCATTGTCAAAGATCAATGTCTTGCTGTGCAACAGTGCTTTCAAAATCTGGTGTCTAGTTGGAATCCAACATAGATTATGAATGTTCATTTTCACATATTTTTAAGATGGAGTTAAAAAAACTACCCTGTGTCAGAAGAAAGAATTTGAGCTTAAACTCTCAGGAGTCCTGTTCTCCTTAAAAATCTCAAACACTATGTAAATCAGGGATGTCAGACTCTAAATACTGTACTGTTTATTTATTTAACACAGCCAGGGTTTACATAATTGCCCTGAAAATGCCACCCAAATTGGCAGTTAAAAATGAGTTCAATATGGACAAATGGAGCAGAGGTAGAAAAAGTTAATTTCCTTGTGTACTGTCCCTGGGGCTATTTTTATAGTTGCCATGCTCCTCGGAGAGATGCATGGTGGTCCAGAATTTAACTAACAACATTTCTTTCTTTCTTTCTTTCTTTCTTTCTTTCTTTCTTTCTTTCTTTCTTTCTTTCTTTCTCTCAACCATGCATTTGCTTTCAGCTATTTCTCTGAGGATGAGGAGGAATATCTTGTGTTTCCATGGTTACGGTGAATAAGAGCACATCGGATCCAGCTATTTAGGGCACTGTTTAAATCCCATCGACTGCTCCGCAGCCATGCAGGTTTTGGGAATGGGTCCATCATCTCCAGACCTCGGAGGTGCAGCCTCCAGGGAGGCGTTGGTGACTTGCTGTGATAAGAATATGCTAAGTGAAGCAGAGATGAGCTGACAGCGGGGAGGAAGTGGAGAAGGAGGGAGGCAAGTGAGGGAGGGGGAAGAGAGAAGAGAGCAGGGAGACGATGTTAGGATGGAGAGGCAGAGAGGTTTCTGATGAATTCAAGCACATGTGAGAATGTGCACTGCCTGCCTCTCTTGCTCCATGTCAGCAGGAAATGAATTATAGAGTATGGGGGAGGACTGGAGTGGCAGCTGAAAGAGAAAAGGCTACTTTGAGTGTGCTAAACTTGGGGTTTTCATTTACTTACTGCTGCAACCTCCTCTGTGTTTTCCTGTGTACATCTTTCTTCTTCATCGTCCCTCTCAAACACACACTGTCTGTGTCTGCTTCACACTTAGACTCACACATTTGCACATGTAGGTTGGGAGGTTTCTCTGCCAATTTCCTACTTGTTGGGCGCATCATAATTCTCAGTCTGTCAGTTAGACATTACCATTCATGGGCATTAAATTTAGACAGTTTAATTAACATGTTTGTGCTTTCTATTATAAATAAACAGGAGGTATTCACTGATTCAGCATCAATCAATATTCCTCACCGTTCTGCCTCTAGCTCTGTCTCAGGGGATTACATGGGTCTGTTTTGGGGCGTCTGGTGTTCATGAACTATAAACATAAACAACATAATGTCATTATTCAAAGCTTGGGTCCTTGGATGTCTGAGCGCTTGTTCTCATTACAGCAGAAGCTGATGAGAGCAGAAATAAGCGGACCACAACCGTAGACAGGCCCCATTCATCATCGGGCCTCCGAGGTGGAGGGGAGGAAGAAGGGAGGCTGAAAAGAAAAGTGGACAAAACACCCCTGCTGAGATTAAGATGGGTGTGAGATGAGGATCTTCTACTGAAATTAGGAGTCTGGACTGGTGGTGTATGACACACACACTGCAGCAAAAAACCCTGGCAGTGTCCACTATACCATCTGTGTGTTATCCAGTGAGGAAGGTGTATGTAACTGCCAGGGTCACAAGTGAGGTTTGTGATAGACTGTAATGTTTTTGGTTTTTTCAGCTAGCACTCTACCTCTCATACATTTTGCATTACCACAGGGGTGGAAAGGAAGAGGGAGGGAGGGCAAGAGCAGGAAAAGAAAGAAGGAGGCGAGAAAGACATGCGGAGAGAGTCAGAAACGGGGTATCAGATAGGTAGCGGGCAAAAAAAAAAAAAAAAGCCTCAGGACTGAAAGTGCTGTAAGCAAGGTCAGAGGAAATTAAAAATAGAACAGACGTACAGACGTAGAACAGCCACGTAAAGCTTCTCTGTTAGTCAACAGCCCTAGCAGAGATGAGACAGAGCAGAGAATAAATCAGACCTGTATTGCATAACTCTCAATACGTCAAATGAGAGTGTTTCAGCATAAATAATGGTTTGAATTGAGCCCATGCAGCCGTCTTCAAAGCCCCCTCCCCTTCCCTCCCCCTCGTACCTGTGTTTTCCCACAAATTGAGATGCTTGTCAGTGCTCTTGACTATTTGAGTGATAACCTGCGATTACCTTGACAGTCTAAAAGGGTTTGCTGTGCTGACGCCGCACCAGACAGCCTCTGTTGCCATGGTTACAGCCCGGGGATAAGTTTTCAGATTATGGTGGATGCTGTTGATTGATTGTGTTATGTGTGTGCATTCCAAGTGTGGCCATGTTTGTCATAGTTTCTCAAAACCTGCCTCAAGACTCAAAAACTGGGGCAATGGGAAACCTAACATAGAGCCAGACGTTTTGATGCAGACACAGTGGAGTTCTCCTGGTTATGTAACTCAACACTGCACCATGCATACTTAAAAAGTAAGGTGTAGTCTGACTGAAACCCCTATAATAGCTCAAATACTGGGTAGATTTGCAACAAATGAACCTGGAAAAGTGTCAGCAGAATAAGTTTATGAGGGGAGTGAGACAATGTTGTGGGTTTTGGCCCAAAGGAAAGATGAAAAGCTTCAAAAACTAGAGCAAAACACTGCAATATACTGCAATACCCTCCACAAAAAGCACCCTTTTGTCTGAGTTTGTCGGAACATGATTGAAAATGAAAAGAAATGTACAAAAGAGAGAGAGAGAGAAAGAGAGAGAGAACAATGATTAGCCAGGCAGTATAGTGGTGGTTTGTAGGGTTGATTTTGTAATTGCACAGCTCTAAATGAGATATTCTCAGAGCAATTAGGTTAAATATGCAAAGTTATAAATGTATATTTGCAACTATATTACTTATCTGTTCATTAATTAATTCATACTAGAACACTTTTGTCAGTCATTTGTGTAAATGAGACTGACATCCATGAAATCCTACATTAAGAACAGACACTATATCAATTACAACATCCAGAGGAAACAATAATTGTATTGTAAAAAAGCGATATATTGTCATAGAGGTACATATTTTTAAATACAATATAATAATCTGGCAGAAACAAAAGGCATGTTCGACAATTTGAACCAGAATCAGGAAACAGTTTCTACAAGTGTTGTAAATGGAATATTGTGAATAAAACATGATGCAATGATATTTTGCCATCCCATTAGTGATGCTCTGGCATGCACCAGATCCTCCTACTGCCTCGCAAAATCTCAAATTTCTGGCAATAATGTATAATACGTGTAATATGTATGATTCATTTTCTTATTTTCTTGCTGACGATGATGGTAACCTCTGTTGTTCTGTCCCAGTTCTTACATCTTTGTCTAAAGCAGGTAATCTAAGAACTGGGCGAACTGTGCCTTTGCTATTGTAAACAATTGCTCTGGAAAAAAGATTTTTTCTCAGGAGTATCTTAGTTTAGTATGTTGTTTAGTATTTTGAGTATCTTACTTTGAGAGAAGTAATTTGAGACACTTTTTTTATTTTTACTATTCCCCAGTTATAATAAATCATACAATCTGATAAATAAACTAAAAAGGAAACAAGATGCCTCAAGATACTGATAAGTAGATCATCCATCATGTTGGTGAGGCTCTGGCCTGCTGAATTGATTTCAAAGAAAGCCCTGAATTCCTGCTTAATCCAGTGGTTGATTATTCTGCAGCTGACCTCTGACCTCTCAGTAAAATAGGGGGAAATGAGAAAAGACGTTGCTTCCTTTATGGGAATCAACAGAAAACAGACATGTGAACTGTTTCTGATGTCCAGAGCAACTGGGGAGATGTGAATCACTGAGACATTCCCTAAAGTGGCCCGCAGTGAGGCACTTGACCATGAAGCTCCAGACAGATTCTCGTGTGTGTGTGTGTGTGTGTGTGTGTGTGTGTGTGTGTGTGTGTGTGTGTGTGTGTGTGTGTGTGTGCAAAAACAGAACAGATGTGTATGTGTGGGATTTCACCAAAATTATGATGATTTTATATATATATTATATTATTCACATACAGTATTTTAATGCCACTTATGGTCATCACATTTCACAGAATGTTTGTCGGAGGATTATTTCGAAGGGATTATGAAAATGCCAGCTTTTTTAAAATTGCTTTTACCTTGTTGTTTTTGACGCACATGTTACCTGTGGAATGCCTCATCACACCAAACATTAAAGAATAATAATATGTCTGAATATTTTTGTGTGCGTGTGTGTGTTTGTCTTTGTTAAATAACCCTGAGGGGAGGATCTGGCTGAAGCTTTTATGGGGAAGACGTGCTGTTGCTATGGCAAACAACAGTGCGTCCGTCAGATGAAACACCACCCGGTACATTTGTGTGTGAGTGTGTGTGTGTGTGGGGGTGTGTGTGCGTCATCTATTACAAGGATTTAAAAAATAACTTTAATCAGCCTTTCTTTTTATTTTATACTCTCTTTCTCTCACTCTTTCACACACACACACACACACACACACACACACACACACACACACACACACACACACACACACACACACACACAATTCAGGTGTTTGATATCCACTTAATGACTCTCAAGTGGGACTAATATAATTAACTGAAGCCTCTCTGTCTCTATCTCTGTCTTTCTGGCAGTACCAGGCCACGGTGAGCAGGAGTGAGTAATGTGTGTACATCCAGGCTCTGTAATTGGGTTTATGCACGTCCAATTTCAGCCCTGAGAACCTCGCGCAGAGACGAACGGCACAGGAGATTGGCCGTTGGACGCGCTCACCCTTTTCTTTCTCTCTTTTCATCTGAGGTAGAGAGGCAGAGATTGAAAAAGAGGGAGAGAGGGGAGAGAAAGCATCAAACATAACTCCAGGTCAAAGGTCATTAATGCACTCACCTGTGCTTTACAGTGACTTTGTAATGTTTTGCTCAGCTACATCTTGTCAATTTTGAAAATATTTTTTATATCTCTGTGCAGTATTTCTCCGCAATGAGCTGCAATGATTACTCGATTTAAATAGAAAAATGAATCAGCAACTATTTTCATAAATAATCATCTGTCATGTTCAAAGCAAAAACAACCAAACATTTACTGGTTCCAGCTTCTCCGATGTGAGGTTTTGCTCATATTATTTTCAGTATCATACATAAAATAACTAAAACAAAACGTCATATAAAATGTCTTTGGGTTTTGGACTGTTTTGGTCCAACAAAATGAAACATTTGAAGATCTCACTTTGGGGAAATGTGAAAATGTGAAATAATAATAGGCTACTTTTTGACCTTTCACACACTAAATGATGTATGGAGAAAATATAACAAATATACAGAATATTAACAATTAGCCTAGTTGTAGCCCATATAATTTAGACACATATATCATATCAGTGTATATTTTAGTCTCCTGTGGTACTACTTTTGAGGATTTTGAGATCTATTTTTCCTCATTATGGTTGCATTACACTTAAAAGTCTGGCAGTACTGTGTGTGTATATAAAAAATAAAAATAAAAACATTATTTCTGTGTATAATCTCCCTTTAATTTGCTTTTTAATTAGGCCTAACTAATAATTTAGAGAGAGAAAGAGGGGGGGGAGGCTTTCCTGTTCCCGTGCGCGTCCCCGTGAGTGTTGTGCTGGCGGGGTCTTGCGGTCCCTCCCTTCCCATGCTCGCCCCCCCAAACCCCTACCCACCCACCGAGGCGCGCGTCCGCCGCGGCCCAGTGTGTCCGCCAGGGGGCAGCTGTGTCTCGGTCTGAGGCTGCGCCGCTCCCGCTGCATCACAGAGAGGAAAATACCACCAGATGGCGGTTTAGGATTGCTGCTCTTCTCTCAAGGCGCGGTTCCGCTCGCACGGCCAATTTTCAATATTAAAATACGCACAATATTAAAACGAAAATCGATTTATTATTTCGGAAGGTGATAATCGATTCGGGGATGGTCGTTAAAGGTGAGTGTCTTGGGTTTTTGTCGTGTTTTGTGCGGTGGGAAGGGAGACGGAGCACAGATTAAAGATGGTGGACACAGACAGGGAAGACTGGTTGGTTGGGGGATGGGCGTTAGCGGCTAACGGAGGTGAATGTGCTTTCTCTCTCTTCCTCAGTTACATTATAGCCTAGCGGAGCCATTAGCTTGCGAGCTAGCCCCCAGAAATTTCGGGCAAGACAACTTGCTAGAGGGGGCAAGTGGTTGCCGCAGCGCTGGCCCTGATTTTTGCCACCAATTTCCATCCGGCTCTGGAGTTTTTTGGCTTGTCAACAAATAAAGAGCCATGCGGTGTGACGTGTTTTCTCGCTCTTTGCAGGATTCAGAGCATCACCTTTCTCTCATTTGCACAGCCGTATTATGATTGTACGTTACAGTATTGCCCTCCTGCCGTGCGGTGCTTTCTCTCTGCTGTTTGTCATCAACGCAAAAAAGAGAAAAGAAATGCTGCCACGTTGTTGTTGTTGACTTAGTTGTTATGAACCGTTGGCCAGTTTTTTTTATTTTTTTATTTTTGCATACTCAGATGTGCACAATGTGAGATATGAACGTGTTCCCAGTTGCTACTTTTTCTTGTGTCAACATCAGCATCACAAGCCCCCTTTTTCTTGCCTTCAAGTTTCTCCAAGAGTAATGGTGACTTTTCTCACACAGCTAATAAACATGTTGCTTTATCTTTTTTTAAAAAAAAACATTTTTTATGAATGACAGCACCTGATTGCTTTCTAATACAGTGTTTTTTTGCAGGATGGGACTCCTGCATGTTTCACAACATTATTATGGCGCTTCTTTTCCCCTTCCCGCCCCCTTCTGTGCGGGAAGCAGGCAACACTGAGCGGGGGAAACATGAGTCACATTAAAGGGGGGATGGGCTCCACCAGCCGTCCCTACAGGTCTAAATGGGGCTCCAGCCGTCCCTCCCCTTCCCACACTGACCTATGTGCAGGCTCACCCTGTGCAGTTGCAGTAAGGGGTAGTTCACAGTGGGTCAGAGTGCCTCCTGGCAGTGTGCATGAATCTCAGATTGTTGCATAACTGCTTTGTTTACAGTCAGCCATGTGATTTTTTTTTTTTTTTTTCATCCAGGCTGTCTTGGATTGCTATCTGCAGCCCGCCTGCCTTGCCAACTTGTCCTCCATTATAACTCAATGTTTCCACCTCATATTGCAGAAGGCATATTTCTTTCATCCCGCAGAACGAAAACGTGGATTTGCACATGTTGGTGACATCTATTGTGGCCCCTGTTCACAGTTTCATGCTCTATACATAGTTTTATTCCTGTTGTGAGGTTGACATATATTTCTTTATTGAATGTATTTTGAAGTAGCAAACATCTCTTCTGAGAGCACATGTAGCCTCTTAATACTAGAGGAAACAGTTGCTTAGCAGAGCTGCATAATATCTGGGTGGCCAATATATAAGAAACTCTGTTATTAAGTATTTAATCACAATATTGATTGTGAAATATTAATTATTTTTGCATCATCCATTGGGAAATTAAATGTCTATTTTTGGCAAATCCAGCCAATTAAATACCTGACAACTTAATTACCTCGTAACATTGATGATAAAATCATATAGAAGATAAATATTGTCATTCGCAGTGCTGCTCATTGATTTGCAACATTGCAACGGAAATGGTAAGAGCAAAAATATTATCAAACTAAGTCTTTGGTTATAAAACGTCATATATCTGACCACTATCATTAATTGATGAGTATAGTTTTTATTAAATGCTTATTTTTATACTCTTCCACACAAAACATCCTTATGGGAGGGTTGGGGCTAAGAAGTGGCTCCAGTCCGGTAAGAAACTGGAAGTGAATTTGATTTCTTTCTCTTCTTGCTACAGTCAGTCAAGTGCAGCTACTGTTTGGTATGATCATTACAGGTCCTGTTTTATTGCCATGTGCTCCGTTGTGCAATATTCCCAACTGTGAACCAGTTTCCTCGTACATAAATAGAGAATATAAATCGGTCCCTTCTCAAATAATGTATTTATTATGTCTTCCTCTAAAAGATTGAGAATGAACTGAAGGTGTGAATTTGTGGAAAACTGCTGGAACGGTGTGTTCGCGTTCACGGACTGAAAAATATTAGATTTGACTGCAGTTTGGAGGTTTTTGTGTAAACACTGGTTAACTGAAAATATCTTGTGTGCTCTTTATAGTATCATCAGGATCGTTCAGTTTGAGATGTGTATATATATATATAATCACTTGAGATTCTCACTTCCCACGCACACACTGTGACCTTTGCCCCTCTTCCTTGTAAAGAATCACAACAGCCCCCATGTTTTGATGGTACAGCACACAGTAATCAGGTCAGTCAGCAAGGAAAACACATACAAGTTGTTGGCTGTTGCTGTAGTACTTGTAACTCACTACAACAAACACACTTGCAGTTGACCTATATACATTCACCATTAAGATATATCCAGATGATAGGACTGTATGTAGTTGGTCTGATGCCAATCAGAGGCGCTCTGTGTTTTGGCTTATTTTGAAGAAATACTCACAGCTTTTATTTCTGTTTGTGTAATTCAGTAATACATATTCAGTAATGCACCAGCCTGTCTGGGTTTGGCGAAGAAATAGTTTGAAGCTGACATTCAGTGGTATAACTCTCTAAAGGTGGCTGAAGTGAAGAACGTGTCATTGTATAAAGCTTTAGATAACATTGAGGGTTAACAGAAATGGTGACTAATCCTTCCTCTATCCTTTGAATCGCTTGGCTCTTTGCCCTGGCTCTTCCCATAGTAAGCCTATAAAAAGACTGAGAATCCCATAATGGTTCTCATTTGTAGTATACACACATACTGTAGTTTGTTGTCATTTTCAAGCTAATAATGGGTAGTAGGGAATATGTAATGGGATATTTGTTTTGGGGAGAATTGGTTTCAGGCAGCTGCTGTTAAGATAAGCAAATGGCTTTGTCCATATGCTGCAAAGAACATTTACTTTATGAATGCATCCTGATGAAAATAAGATACTGTTAATTATTTTAAACGTAAAGGTGTTAACGTGTATTGTTTAAGACAGTGAATCCAATTGGAACGAGTGGACCTGGATCCTGTATAATGGATTGTGCCATATAATAGTTACTGAGCCAGAGGCTTTCACCACTCAACTGCAGTGTGCTTTTTGTTGAAGCCATATGCTTATAATGACACAGCTCAGAGATTATGTAATGGCTTTGACATTTGTCAGAGCCTATTACACAGTGACCTTGATTCAAGATGTTGGCTAAAGAAAGAATAATATTTCCTGTTCCTATTGTTGTCCAGCCTTCAGAGGCTTTGAGAACAGTTGAAGGAATCTTAAAGAGAAACCAAATGTTGCTGTTCATTAATATATAAGTCATATAAGCTAACCGAAGAGAAGCACTTTGATTTGAGATAATTACACCTCAATATTAGATCAGTACAATATAGTTTTCTTAAATCTTTCATAAGTTTATGAAAATAATAGAATAAGGCAGATAGATGCATTTGGTCTGATGTTTTAAATTAATTTGATTGGATTAATTCACTGGTTTGATGGAGCTATAGAATAACATGTATATTAGGTGCTAAAATTAAACAAGCATATGCATTTTACACCTTTTCTAAATTAGCTACAGTAGTGTGATTATTGGGATTATAAAAAAAGGGAAGTCTGCTTGTGTCAATATGCAGAGACCTGCAACCTTTTGTCACCCCTGGCTGCTTTAAGGCGTTCCCTGTGATGTGGTTTCCTGTTGTGTAATTAGCTGCGTTGCCGTTGTCTGTCACTTTTGTTGCGCAGGGCATCTCAGGTCAATTCAGCAATAAGATTTTTCTAAAGCCAAGCAGAATTTGTTTACTTAACTGTAGGCAGCTGAAATGAGGTCCAGCAGTAGCAGAGTATTTTCTACTCTTTTATTCATCCACAGTTGTAGAGAAGCTGCATCATAGTCAAAATAAAGAACACATTTTTTTTTTGTATTAGATGCATTTTTATAGAATTAAAATATTAAGTTAACTTTGAACACCAAGTTGCACAGTTTGACCCTTTTTAAAAGCTGGACAAATTACATTGTTGGCATAGCTCTTAAATGATAGCAGCTTTCTGTCGTTTAACAAAACCATTTTTCACTGTTACTGCTTTAGCATAACATGCAGATTAATTGGCCACGTGTATACAATATTATATCATTTGAGCTTCATTACACTGACATTAGAGCGATGTCACCTATTTGTTCTGACCTTTTTAAAGCCATTATATTTAAACAGAAACCCCAGGCACCATTAAGTTAAATATTGATTGTTTTAAAATGTCATGCACAGCAGAATGTGATCATCTAGGAAGACATGTCAAAGTGTGAGGAGCTGCTGCCCAAGACGTTAAATTTTATTAACTATGAGAAGTGCGTATTTAGTGATATGGTATATAGAGGTCGATCGGGCTGTTAGGGCTCAAGTACATGGTGGCAGCATATAAAACAAACTTTATTTGGTGTCTTTAAGAACAATCCCCCCAAGCACTCTGTAACTCAAAAAAGGACTACAAGGTTACAGGACCAGCTGGTGACCACAGAATGTGTACTGGCTGGAAAGTTTCCCCGTGTAAATGTTTATACTCATATCAAAACAGGATTACATTGTATAATAAAAGTGATTATGTGTGCTAGCTGTGCTTCACAGATCTCATCTTTTACCGGGTGGCTACAACCACCAGTGGTGTAGTATTGCTCGGTATTACCAAGCTGGGTGTGTTGGAAATTGCCAGGCTGATTGGAAAGGAAAATTGCATGTTGTCAGATAGCATAGCAGTGTTGACGTAATGATGGATTAGATAATGTGATGACAACCGATTCCATTTCCAGAACCATAAGAGAGGTAGACTCTGTAGTCAGAGGGTATTTGTTAAAGTAATGCTTTTCAGCTGTCAGGCTGAGCAGTAATGAGACCGAGGTGTGTCATATCACGTGTGTGTGTGTGTGTGTGTGTGTGTGTGTGTGTGTGTGTGTGTGTGTGTGTGTGTGTGTGTGTGTGTGTGTGTGTGTGTGTGTTGGAGGTTTTTGATATCTCCCTGGTATTCATTCACACATGGCTCAATCGTTGCTAGGCTGAGCAAGCTGCTTTTACCTCCAGCTAATGCACAAGTGTGTTGTGCTGATGCAGCCAAGCTACCGACTGGCAGTGGCGATTACTAGTTTTAGTCTAGAATGGGGAAAACAATACCAAGGCTTTACTTTCCAATGTCAAGACACTTATTTTTCAGCCCACTTCCTATATTATAGAACACAAAACCCATCCTGGATTTGCCAGAGACATACTGCTACTTTAGTGTAGTTCTGAATCTCAGCATCTTGAGCTGATTGTTGGCTCCTTGGGCAGCTTTACTACATGTATGATATTGCAAACTTAAACTCTGTCTGTTTTTTTGTTTTTTTTTTAACAAAGCCTCTAAATGATGCTGATCGAACTCCTGAAAACTCCTCTTTGAAAATCTGTGGTTAACGAGCTTTACGTTGATCTAACTGAACAGCTAAGAAGTAACACTTGAAGTCCAACTGAAATTGAATAGCATTTTTTGGTCTGCTACAGCATACATATCTGCCAGGGCTCTAACTTAAGGCCGCCCTCTTGTCCCAGGAATGGAAATAAGTCATCAGGGACAATAAAAAAACAAATTTTGGCATGGTCACAGGACTGAAAGGTAATAAAGAAATACAACTATGACAGTGCACACACACACACACACACACACACACACACACACACACACACACACACACACACACACACACACACACACACGCAGCAAGAAGATGAACTGTGATGTGACATCTGAATGCAGTGTACCTGTCACAGCTGTCAGACAGTTACCGTGCCATCCCAAGGTGGTGCTGGGATTTTGGTTTGCCACTAGCGGCCACACCAGTGAAACATACTTCTGAAGATACAGGAACAACTCTCTCTCTCTCTCTCTCTCTCTCTCTCTCTCTCTCTCTCTCTCTCTTTCTCTTTCTCTTTCAGAATGAGTTGTTGGAAGTGTGAAATGTACATTACAAGTTACATAACCCCTCTTCATACTGGAGCAAACCAGACAGGTGGTCTTCTTCCACACACAGTTTATAGATGTGGAATTGAATGAATGTGATATTAAATTAATATGTATAAAATGTTTTAATTAAATGTGAGCTGATATATAATTTAATCATGCAATCAATTTATTTATGCCACGCATCACTTTTATATATTATATTTATCAAAATGATTTTATTGTAACAGAAACAGGGGGGTGGCTGTGGCTCAGAGGCAGAGCAGGTTGTTCCTTAATCGGAAGGTTGTGGGTTCGATCCCCGGCTCCTGGTGCCACATGTCGAAGTATCCTTGAGCAAGGTACTGAGCCCCAAATTGCAAATGAATGTGTATTTTGCCATCACTGAGTGAATGTGTGTGAAAGGGTGAATGTGGCACGTAGTGTAAAAGCACTTTGAGTGGTCGGAAGACTAGAAAGGCGCTATACAAGTACAGGTCCATTTACCATTTACCAAACAGCCCTGTCTGCTCTGTAAATCACTTGTTCTTTGTTCTCTCCAGACAAACAATATGAGACCAAAAGAGAGAGTTTAGTATTTTTTTTCATGATGGCGCCCCCTAGTTTTGCGTGAACTCAACATAATACCGTCAGGTGTCCTTCTACGTAGATGGAGACCTTATTTCAGTCAGACAGCAGCTAGACAACATGAGAGCCACAGTCAATAACCAACAGCCAGCAGCTTTCCGGCTAAAGTCTCCTTCTTATCTAGCTTACAAACATGAACTCATGTATTGTTCTGCACCTTTTTAAATGAGCAACAAAACAGTAAAGTGCTCTGCTAGGGTCTGTTTGTAGGCTAGATGGCTAATTAGCTGCTCAGCTGCAGAACATTAAACAGTATGCAAATGTGACTGCAAATGCCACTGTGGTCCAGTTAGGCTCCTAATATTATTTGAAAGCTGTAGTAACTAGTGAAATCGACCAAGAAGGTTTTATTTGTGAAACGTACGCTCTTAAAATGTGATGTTTTGTTGGAGGTCAAACTAGCAGAAGCATGTGATGTTTGACCCTTGTTGTGCAGAATGATATAAGTGCAGTGACACTTGAAGGATGTTTTATCGTGCTGAGGACTGTACTCACTTTAAATCTGAGTTTGAGATGTGAACATACGAGCAGGATTTTGTGACACCTAGTTCGGAAGCTAATCATGTCCCAATATACAACTTACATATGTATGATGTGGAAACTAACCTATAAGCAACCTTTAGAGCAAATTCACTGTGAATGGACCTTTCAGTGAAGTAGGAGGCATCTTGTGTCTTTCTGACATGACATTTTTTGCATTTTTAAAGAGGGAGAAAAAGTAGTGTATTATTATTTTTATACTAAATGCCAGACTTAATGTAGTAATTTTACATTCAAGTTTTGCTATGTCTATTTAAGTAAAGGACTAGAGTGTTTTCTCCACTGTTGCTTGTGCACTCATTGGAGCCTCTAATGAATCCTAAACCTCAACCACACAGTGGAATCTCAATGCTCAATGGGATGTAAACCATGGTAACACAACACAAAAATAAACAAGGCAATTACTGTAATTCCAAATAGCGTGAATGTGATTTGTGATAATGTGTTAATTTGGTGTCTTTTCATCTTGTTCACGCCGAATGCAACCACTAACTTTCCTCTCTCACTGGCAGCATAATAGGTGTAACATTACTGTGTTGTCATTTCCATCACCTGAAAAACGTCCAATTAAAATGCCAAGTTCTGTTTATGTAAAGCAATGAAAGTGCTGCTATTATTAGCCCACCTGCATCAGGAAATATGATGTTATATCAGGAAGCGTTTTTCAGCATGAAAACAGTGTGTGCAGCGTTATTGAACAGCTAGTATTTGATGGGAATTATTCACAAAATAAGTTAGGCTGTGAAATGATTCACAATGGTGTGTTTTGGCATTCATGGGGAGGGGGGGGGGGTCTAGATCCCCACTTTATTTCAGGATGTTTGGATGGATGTTTTGGTTTGTCTCCCCTGCCTTCTGCTGTTAGGACAGTGAGGAAGTGTTGCTCCTGTCTGTGTTTGTATTGTCTGCTCTGCTGAGACTGACAGCAGTTCATTTTTACATCAGCGCTGTAAAGTGGAGCTTTGTAGACTGGAACACCTTATTAAAGACTGAGCCTCACACAGACGGCTCAAAGAAAAGGCTGCCACCACATCACATTGAACGCAGGGGAGAGTTTAAGGTGGTATGAACAGTGAGCCTTTGTGTGAAGAAGCAGATGTAGGTACGGTAGATGCTCTGTACGTTCACATTGAATTCAGTACAATACATTTAATACAGTAAGAAGCGCATTGAACACTTTATTTGACACCATGCCTCCTATTTATTAAAGGATGATGGTTTATAACATGTTATAATGTAGTTGTAAACTATATGAAGACATTTTAAGTGAGGCATCCATAAGTGGATGTTGGTGTATATACAAATAACGAGTCACAATAAGAGCAAAACACAATGCTATACATGAATAAATACATGACCTTACAGCTGTATAGAACTGGATTATAGTGTGTTATTGTTATTGCACCTTTCATACAGGTTAGTGCTATTCAGTGTTTTGCAGGTAATGGATGAAACTGGTAATCAGACAGTAAATGTAAAATATGAATATCAACCTTTTTTCACTAGAAATACAAAGGATAAAAATCAGCCAATAAAATAGATTTAAAAAATAATATCTAATACAATAAAATAACGAAAAGAAGTAATTAGTATCAAACATGTTGATGAAAAGCCAGGCTAAAGAGCTGCTGTTAGATTATCTGACAGGCTGTTCCAGCATGAAAGTTAAAAGCTAGCTCACCAAATACGGTTCAATAGTCAGTTTCCTAATTCCTGGGTGGAAAGAATTTCTTTAGGAGCATTGGCCAACAATATGGTAGTGATATGAGTGAATTGTGTCTGTGTCTGTGCAGTCCATATTTTTTTTTTTTTTTTTATGAATGGAAAAGAGAGGTTATGATCATTGGTCTCTTTGTTGGGAGTTAAAGAGTAACTCCAGTTGTTAAGATTGATATTTTGCTTATAAGAGTCTCCAAGCATTGATGTTTGGGTGATGAGTAAATTCTCACCTTGGCTTCAGAGGGGTTTTGACTCATTTGGATTTTAGTTTGTCAGAGCAGCCAGATCTAAATTTGGCACCAGACCAGACCCCGCAAATCCTTTAGGTGTCATTTATACAGGCGAGGCTAACAACCAGCTTCAAGCACCAGCAAATACCACCTCCTCAGCATCGGCTGTGGCTGTGAGTGTCTCAGCGGTCAGTGTTATTTGTACACACTCTTACTTAATATTGATTCACTGGCCTGTGCCAACTCAGTTCTGTGGTTGTAGAGAGTGGAAATTAAGTGGTCTCAAAAAGAACGGAAATTTCAGCAAAGTGAGCCACTAAACAGGGCTTTCTCGCAGGTCTGGAAACTGTAAATGTGCCAGATATTTATTGGTATTGGGGAAAAGACAGCATGAAAAACTTTTTACTATGTTAAAAAAAAAAACTATTGATTGTCTCTGCATAAAAACAGAGGTCTGGCAATGTACTTAAGAGCAGTAAAAGGAGAAGGGCTCATGACTTGAAAGTTGGTTTGATGCTGGGACTGTGGCAACAAAACTGCCTTATCTGGTGTATATGTTTCCATGGATTTCAGATGAATCCCTTTGTGGTCTCCTACAAGTGGAGATGTGACGGGCTAGATTTCCTCAAAACCCTGCCCTAAGACATCATTAGCTTGTATCGCTCAGGCCCCATCTGTTCGTTCGGCCTGTGTACAAGGGATTAAAGGGGTTTCCCTGGCTGACTCCAACAGATTATTTACCCGTAAACCTCCTTCCTAAGTCCCTTCTGACTGCACATCTTCCTGCCAGCATTATCCACATGTAAACCAAACAGTCCGACACAGTATCAGACAAACCCACCGCAAACAGCTTCCTAAAACTGTTGACAGTTGTATTCAGATTAGCCTCATTTGAACACCATCTACAGTGGCTGATGGGCTTTAACGGTGCCCCTGACATTACTACTTGACTAGTGTGATACATTTAGTTGTTTATAGTTTGGTGAGACAGAAAACTATTTAATAGTAATATTCAAATTCATACTACCTAAATGTCACACATTATAACGCATCACAAAATAATAGCTCATCATGGTACCACTATTATTGTAGACTAGGGCTGCAAACAATGATCTCATTTTAGATTATTCATTAAGTCAATGAAATGTCATATAAATAGAAAATATGCACATTACAAGTTCTGAGGAGACACTGTGACATCTTTAAATGTCTTGTTTTGTCTGACCAACAGTCCAAATTCAAAGTTATTGCAATCAGCAAATCTTCACATTTAAACGCCCAGTGTGTAACATTTAGTAGGATCTATTGGTAATATACATGTGAGTATGTTTTCATTAGTGTATAATCACCCGAGAATAAGTAATGTGTTTTTGTTATTAGAATAACCGTTTTTAAACTACAGAGAGAGCGGGTCATCTTCTGCAGAGTTCCCCATGTTGTACCGCCATGTTTCTGCTGCAGCCCAGCCCTAAATACTGGCTGATCACCTAATTGTTTGAGCTCCATCATGGACAATATATCGTGATAGCATCTCACTGTGCTTACCCAGTGATTCATGTTTTATTCTACAGTCATGATTGACCTGCATTTGCCTCGCAGTAAATGCTGATTTTCCTCTTGTGCTTTTTTGAATTGGGTTGACTGAGTGATCTCTCCTACTTGGCTGTGTGCTCTTGGTCCAGCCAGGCCCTGGAACTCACTGCCAAAGATTCAATGGGCTGTTGGGCTGTTTTACTATTATAAATAATAATACCCCAACTCTGGAATAGGGCTGCAACTAACCACTTATTTACTACTGTTAATATGCCTACTGTTTTCCTGATAAATTAAATAAACACTGGGTCTTTAAGATGTCAGTGAAATAATGAAAAATGACCATCACAAGATTGTTTTGTCCTACCAACTAAGATATTAAATCTACTGTCATATAAAAGAAATACAAGCTGAATATTCTCACATTTAAGAGGAACCAGACAATGATTGGCATTTATTGTTTACAAAAAGACTGTGTTGACCAACTAAGCTCTAGATTTAGCTCTACATATAACTACTAATGCTCACTTCCATGATCAATTAATATATTCAATCTAAAGTCAACAGAATCTCAGATAGTTCCTTAAAATAGTTATTATGTGCAAGCGACAGTCTAATAATAATATGAAAACAAAGTATCTTTGTTTTATAAATTAAAGTTATCAAAATGTCATCAATTACATGTTCTAAAATTCAACTCAAATTGCTTAATCAAATATTTTTCCACTGTGAAGTAATTATTTCTTGTGTGTGGTCGAAAACAGCCCCCAGCAGACTAAACTGTTGTGCATCCCCCAGCAGGAGAGGTTCATCTGAAAACATCACTCACTATGAATCCAGCGTGTTCCTGTTTTCTTTTTTAAACGTTCCTCTTTTTCTGTGTCTTGCCGTTTGTGTCAGACACCTGGCTGGGATTTACATACACTACCTTCCTTGAAGCATTGTTTTAAATCAGCCATCTGCTTCATTCAAAGCTCAATAGCCCTCTTCTTCTGATTCCTTCACCCTCTGTCTGTATCTGGGCACTCATTATGCTGTTATGGTGCTACATAACAGCAGTTTTATTTTTTCGCTTTGACATCTGCCTGCTCAGATTAGCAGGCTTCTCCCGCTCATGTGAAATCTTCGACATGCCGCTAGATCATTAAGAAGTAATAATGGGTGTGAGAACTAATGGCCTCCACATTAGTGTGTGTGTGTGTGTGTGTGTGTGTGTGTGTGTGTGTGTGTGTGTGTGTGTGAGTTTGTGAGTGTGTCTCGCCCCATCCTCCCTCTTCCTCCCCCTCTATTAGAAGTGAATATGAGGCAGACTGAAAATCTGGGCCCAAGGTGAGAGAGGGAGCCCAGGCAGATGAGAGAAGAACAAATTAGTCTTTTTTTTCCTACTCTACACTCTCTCCTGCTGCTCTTTCCCTCTGTGCTGCTTGTCACACTTTCTCCCTCTCTTTCCCCACCTTACCCCTCCTCCCATTTGCCCCCTCACTCTCCCAACCCCCCCCCTTGCTCTCCTGGCTCCATTTTGCGTCAGCTGCAGCCAAGCAGGCAGCCATTGCACAGAGCAGGGGGGGGCACAGACACATCTATTGCCTCTTCTATCTGTTTTATGCTCTTCCATAGCCTTGCCCTTTTTTCTTATGATCTGTTTATCCTTTATTCACAGAGGTAGTTCTCAGGAGATTGGGGAAAAAATCTATTTTTCAGCTGAGATCTTATCAGTTTGTGCAGTTCACACAGCATCCTTCCCCTCCCCTCCTCTTTGCTAAGATCAGGCTTTGTGTGCTGCAGAGAACGAGCGTACAGTAGTGTGGCAATAACAGATGGCTGTGTGTGTCTATGTGTGTGTGGGAACACGGCTATGAGTGTGACTCTGTGACTCTGTGTCGGATGGGTAATCTCCCGTGTGACATAATCATAATCTGGTTAAACCAGACGGCCACAGTTGGCCTCAAGGCTGTTCCACATTATAAGGCCATGGCTCTTTGGTCTCAGTATGTATGGAGACTGGCAGCATGATAAAGTGCAATTATTGTCTTGGTGGTTCAGCTCGCAGTAGTGGCCCAGAGGGACCGATTGTGGTTCAAGTCAGACTTTAGTTGGCCTTCATTGTGGAGAGGCTTTTAAAAGCACGAGAGCTTGCTGATTCTTTTTGTTCTTTGTTGAAGTTTAGGCTTTTAGGACAGTCCTGATATTGACAGGACTTAAGATTCCAATGTTGTCTCACACCTCAGTTCATCACATGAGTTCAAATTAACTTGGTTGCTCACTAGTGCTCCGATGATTTTGTTTTGTTAATCTTCTGATTACTTTCTCGATTAATTGTTTGGATAAAAATAACAATTTCCACGAGTACAAGCTGACATATTTGAAGACCTGTAATCTACTTTCAGAGCAATCATTTTGGCCTCAGCGAGCAGCTGTTGTCAGTGACAAAGCTCTAAAAACCCACCCTGCTCAGCGCCTAATGGCAGAAACACAAAGTTAGCAATGGGGTTGTTGCCCCACTGTCCAGCATCATGCTGCCCATCATCACTCTTCTCTGGTTCCATCACAGTTAGTTCTGCAGTCCTTCTGAGACATGTTTTGTTTACGAGTTTACAGCCTGCCTCGCTGTCGCTCTGTGTACAATGACGCAGCTAAAGAAGTGCAAAGATTCGACTGACAAAATGCAACTTGACACAACTTTTCGGGGGCAGCCCTAGTTAGCAACAAGCTGCTAAACGTAGCAGCATTTAGCATATAGATAGATAGATAGATAGATAGATAGATAGATAGATAGATAGATAGATAGATAGATAGATAGATAGATAGATAGACTTTATTAAGGGAAATTGGGTCGTCATAACAGCCAGGTACATTAAAATACAATAAAATACAATAGAATAAAATACAACAATAGAAAAGATAAAAAAAGATAAGAAAAAATTGTATATTTCATGACCTATTTTTAATAAAGACCTGATGGACAAAAGGTTGAATTTAACTTTCACTTATCAATAATGTATTTTTCTTTGTCATACGGTATTATACCTCTCCACCATGGACTGCCTTTGGATTGTTTCTTGAGATGAAACAAATGTAGGTCATGACTGATGACATGTTGCATACTGCAAAGGGTGGAAACAGCTATGGTGATTCACTCATAGCATGCACCATTATAAAGGGATGGCTGTTTATGAACCAGGGTGTATTCCTTACCTGCTTTCCTGGCGACTTGCATTTAACGCATTTAAGTGAACTGATACTGATATTGCATTGATCAATTTTTGTAATGCTATTGGGAAGTTGCTATTGTTTTGTTGCCCAGGCCTGGTTGGTGGAGACCAAAAACAGAGCTAAAAGGAGAGCAGAAATTGGACAGCCATTCGCCAGGTGGCCAGAAAAGGAAAACCAACACATGCTAACATTGCTCGATATATGCTTGGATGTGTAAATAAGTGACTATTAGCTAACAGGTAAGCCATATATATTTGATATGGTGATAGTATATTAGTTTTGTGTTCCCCAAAAAATCTGTTATTGCAGGTTTAAATTGCTTGTTATGTCCAAAACCCAAATATATTCAATTTACTGTCATATCAGAAAAAGAGTAGATTCATGACACCTTTGCTTCAAAATCAAGTTCAATTATTAATCAGTTTTCAAAATTGTTGCCAGTTAGTTTTCTGTCAATCCACTTATCCATGTATCCTACCTGTCTCAGCTCTAGTGCAGTCAAGGGGTGAACAAATACTACTTTTATAATGCTGCTTTGTCTCTGAGCAAGTTTCTGGTGCTTGTAAGGGGCAAAACATAATTATTTTTCCCTCTTGGAAGTCAAACAGTTCAAGATCAGTAATGATACACTCTCCTCTTCCGGCTTCACACATCCAGCCATAAAAACATTTAGTATTACATTTGCCAGGCTTGATTTCATTTGCAGAAAATACTCTAGTCTTTAATGTGGAGACTCGAGTTTACTGAGATACCCTTCTTCTAAATACTGTTGTAATGTACTTTCAGTAAAAGAATCAATATAGTTCACACAAGGTAATTTAAAAGCAGTATGAAGGATCAACCCATTGCTGACATAATTGCCCATCCTTATGTCTGCCTGTATCCGTTTTAACTACATGTTTTTCAATTGTGCAGAAGTGAAGGACATGCATTTCCATTATTATTTGATCTGCATTGTAAAGGCATTAACATCACTTTATTACCATTTTAATTCGAGCTGGCAGGTGCTAGATTAAATGCATCATCGGACCGAACTGGAGTTCTCAGCTGCTCTGCCTTCTTTCTGCAGTTGACAGGACTTAATTTCTGCAACCACAGAGAGCCCTGGTGAGAAAGTATGCAAGGCGTCGTGCAGTTTAGGTTGAGAAGTGCATATGAATTAAAGCTATTGCAAGTATGTGACACATGCCATTTGTGTCTGCTCAGTCACAAGAATGCCCAAACTTCCTGTTTGTAGTTGGTTATTGAAGCAGCATGTACAGATCATGCAGGTTACTGCCTGCTGTAGTCATTTTCTGTTCCTTGTTTTCACAGGCAGATCGGTAGTCTGATTTTCCAGTGTATCTCTACCTGTTTGGTTTGCATCTGTCTTGATATTTCTTCCCTCGCTGCCTCTCTGAATGCTTTGTGCTGACTAGCAGACTTTTTATCTGAAGCAATTTACCAATTGTTGTTCACGCGATGAAATTGGAACAGGGAACATTGGATTGCAAGTTTAACTCCTTTACGTTGATCAATAGTGGTACTAATGAACACCAGCGACTGATGTCCTTATAGCAGGGTTGCTTGAGGCTCCACCAAGTATATATTCTGACTCTATGACTCCAGCCAGTCATGTCTGCAAACAAACAACTGCCTGTAGTCAGTTTGCTCCATTTGCACTATTTAATCTATTATAATTAAATTAAGGCACTACTCTGGCTATAAAAAGCAATACCTCATTAACACATCTAGTTGTTTTTTCCTTTGTCTTTTATGTTATGCATAGTCTAGTTTCATCCTGTAGTTTGAATTTACACATGCTCCAGAAAGGTCACTTCTGTCTTCCCCAGACACCCCACATAATAAAGGTTGTGTTAAGCTCTGTGTATATATTCCTCACTATAAAAAAAAAAACTCAGCTCCCTCCCTTCTCTTACTTTGTAGTATGAATGCCAGACTGCCACACCTTTCAGACATTAACACAAACAAATCATGTAATGTTGCAGCAATGTGGGCGCTGTGAACCATTAAGGCTTTAATAGTAGTATTATGTTATTATTAACAATTTGTGAACATACCGCCTGACTTCTTGAATGAGCTAATAGCAGTATCACTGATCTTTTTAAGTAATTAAAAGTGGTTCTGCTTCTGCAAGTATTATCGACCGTTTTGCACGTTTAAAAGATCCTCACACTATTCCATCAGTATCTGTCCCTCTGTATGATTTTTTTCCATCTTTTGATGTATTTTGCAGATCTGATCTGTGAAAGCTCCGGCCTGTTGCAATCAGATACCAGCATGTAGAATAAGCACTAGCCTATCTGATGCAGCATGACTCCGGGCTGAAGCATTTTCAGTAACAAACACAACTGTTGCTCTGTATGACAAGCAGAAAGGTCTGGGATGACTGAAATATTTAAAGATAGCATTGTTTACTAATCATACCGTTGCATGGACCTTGTTGGCCTTGCAGCTTAGAATGTTAAAACTGAGCAGCTTATTCAGAGTTGAACCGCTGACTGGATGTTGGCCACTCGCCAGAGTGTTTTGTAGAACAGAAAAGTCTTCAGATTTATCAGTTTTCCTCTAGTGGTTTGTGATGACAGACTCTATACTATTATATTTAATTATAGAAGTACATCATATGAAAGTTACAACCACTGGTTGCCATTCACTGTGCTGCTAAGCCATCCCTGTGAGTGCTTCTGCCTTAATTATATTCATGTAGAAGCTTACAGCTTCTCACTTCTTACAGCCATAATGCTTATGACCATTGCAATTTAATTAAATCCATAATATACAACCTAAGAGGGACTGTTAAAAGCTGTCTAAGAAATTAGTTATTTTTGGAAGTCAGTTTTTGATTTCTTTCAGGCAAAGACCATTTTTTTTGTGCACTTGAACCTAATTAATTAAAATTCTGTCACCAGCACAGACATATCTGTGATTATGTAGGCTGCTTGACGTAATTAATGACCAGTTTCTTAATCTTGCACTAATAGTGCTCAATCGGCCATGACTAGAGTACAATCCTGTCATTTGTGTAAATAATATAGCTTTTTGTAATGTTTAGTTCTTAAGTAATAGATTATTGTTGACTGTAAAATGTTTTGTTTTTTAGCCATAGCTATGTAAATATGTACCTGTTGGAAATATTGCATGACCCCGACAAATGGAAGTTGAAATATATTCAAAACAATAAAGTTTCAAATTGAAGGCTCAGTAAGAGAATAACATTGTCCTAATAAGTGCAAAGTGTGGTAACAGATGTTTGGCCATTATAGCAATGACCTTTTTCTGTGTTGCAAGGTTTGAGTTCACATAGTATTTGACTATAGTGATTGCTGTGAGGAAACTGGCTCTTCCTGAGTTATTCTCCAGCTCAGAACTACACATGCAGCTGTCTGACTCGATTGCAGGCTATTTGTCTTACTTTCAGCTGTTGTGATATACTTTGCAACACATACTGAAGATGTCTGCAGGGCTGTATAACAACTAACCAGGTGGTTCTTCTGGCATTTGTTGGGATGTGCTAATTCCACTCTGACAGACAAGCCTTTTTTTTTTTTTTTTTTTTGCACACTCTGCTTGAGAATAGGTTTTCACTAGGACTCAAAATCACTTACACAAACATACATGCACACAGTCAGAGGGCTGAAAGCACAGTATGAGGCATTTGCGGAGTTCTTTGTGCTTTCAGGACACTGTCACTTTGACCTGCTGTCTGGAGGATTGACCCTCTCATTTTCCAGTCATGGGATCATCCCTCAGGCCAGCAAGTCCACCAAGATTCAAGTTAATTGAATCCATTTAAATCCATACGGGCTTAAACTAGACCGCCACCCTCGAGCACCAAGCATTCACCCCGGACACACTGCTGCAGTACTCTAAACCAAAAGATGAGTAGAGACGCCTCACTCTGCCTCTTCCTCCTTACAACATCTTAACGCTGTCACAAAGTGTGTGGTAAAAGTACAGTGAAGGGACCACAGTGTGCCAGGGAGGAGAGGAGATAACGCTGCATGGTTAACAGTTACAGATAACAGCTGAGGCTGATTTGGGTCACATTCTCCACAAAAGTGTCAAGATAAATCTTTTTTGAGAAAATAGTGGAAGTGGTAAATGGCTGTTGAGCAGAAAATGACTTGAGGTCTGTATTGGGTATGTTGCTAAGGAAACCAACCTTGTAAAGACAAGTGCTTTGCAAAGGGTCAACGTCCAGTTGTGCAGGCAGAATGTTCGATCAGTTTCTGATAATTGAGCCATCATTGTACAGACTTTTGAATGTAGCCACACAAAGCGAGAGAAAGAGGTGTAAAAGTAAATCCACTTCAGCTTGAACTGGATGTAACATCAGCTCAGCAAGTCAGCAGCTTCTGTATATATATATATATATATTATATGTGTGTGTGTAGAGACTGAAGACAAAGTTAAGCAGCTTTAGCTTGTGCCAGTTAGTTAGAGCTTTACAGAGCAGTGTTTTTGCTGAGCCTATGGCTGTAATATAAAGAGAGAATAATACCTTCCCAGCTTCTTAGTTGAATTTTCTTTGGGCTGACTCCTCAATGGTTCATTAACTAATATAGTGGGTAGTTTTCTCTTAAGCGGACTTACCCATGCCCAGCTATTTTCTTGCTTCAAGATTGGCTTTAGTGATTTGACTTTAATACTGAATATTTGTTAGTAGTCATGGTTTAAAATCTCTCTAAATGTCTCCCTTACGGCACATTACGTTTAGCCTTTTGCTCGTCTGAAGAGCTGTGGGGGATATTGAGGGAACACACACACACACACCCTGTGGCATTCAGTTGTAGGGCTATCTGTTTGTGACTGCACACTTTACTTTAAGAGGCTGTTAGAAGTAGAATTATTTTGCAGATGTGTTGAGCAATGGAAGTAATGGTGCATGGTATTGTGGTAGAATGCTGAAAGGGGAAATGCTCCTTAGCTGTATGGGAATGTTTAGTTGTTGTTTTTTTTGTGTGTTTTTTTTTATCTGGTAAATTCTTCAATTAAATTGGGGGCTTAAGATAGTCAGCACTTTCTCTGTGGGAAACGTTTCACCAGTCTGCGTCATGAAGTGAGCTGGACAGAAACAAAATGGCATGTGAAAATGATTATGACTTTCTTCACAATCCTGATTTTAACACTTGAGCTTCTTCAGTTTCACAACCCTAAGCAGAATTTCGACATTTGCATATCCTGCTGAGATGTCTCTGCTTAAATTCTTCTGTTAAGTGTGTTGTTCTGCATTTTGCAATGAACTTGCTGGGAGTCCTGTTGACACTCTTGCATCTCTTTGTGCTTTCACCAGCAGCACACTTTGATGTTTTCGCTTTGTGCCAGCTACCTACCTGAGGCCACACAAACAGGTTAATTATGTATGGTAGCTTAATTAACATGACAATAAAGGCATTGACTTGCAAACAGCTGGTAACTGTTTGGCAAAACACTACAAGCGAGCTTTTCTGTTTGGCCTTTACACAGCAGCGCAGTAAATCAAATTAATATTGCTTTGTGGACTTTACAGCATAAAGATACATTTATCTCTGTCAGGTTTGTCTTGAGTTGTTTGTATTTTCCTGTCCCACAAGTGATTTCCATATGAATATTTTATTCTGGGTTATTCTCCCAAAAAAATTATTTCAGTTCATCTTTTCCATTTCTTTTTGTCTGTTTTTCTACTTTGTTTTGTCCTTATCCCATTTTGTACATTTACATATTTCTCTCATAGTTGGCCCCAGTGGGAAGTGTTAATACCCAGCTTTACTCACCAATGCAGGATCACTGTCTCACATCTTGAAATATTGACTGTAGAGACAGAAATAGCTTGCGAGTCTCGATTGGCTTTATTGACGGCAACACATATTGAAGGACATGTACAGTATCTGGGCAACCATCCATTTTTAAAGTCTTGTGCGTTTTACCCTCCTGATGTTGTTAGCGGTGAATCCAGTCTTGGCTTTTTCTGTCTCAAACGCCGCACAATTGTAGGCCACAGTATTAGAAAAAGGGGCTTAGGACATTCCGTCTCTAGAGATAATGGCCAATTATAGCAGATGCAGTGCAGGTTATAGTTGTCAGAAGAATCAGCCAGAAGGGACTACGGCAGCAGGAAGGTGTGTGTGTGTGTGTCTGTGTGTGTGTCTGTGTGTGTGTGTGTGTGTGTGTGTGTGTGTGTGTGTGTGTGTGTGTGTGTGTGTGTGTGTGTGTGTGTGTGTGTGTGTGTGTGTGTGTGTGTGTGTGTGCGCGCGCACTGAGTTTTCAGAAAGATATTTGCAAGACCAGCTCTTTTTTGCAAACATCACCTGTTAAATCCTCTTTCTGTTGCTTGAAAATGCAAGGGAACGATTGTATAGTACCAAGTGCAACTCAGTGCTTCAAGTGATGTATGTCAGGGCTGCTTATCCACCTCTTTTGGGTATGCATTATCATGTCTTAATTTGCAATATTGAAACATTTATATGCAGGTAGTAAAAATTTTGAGCCTGCATGGCAACCTTCATCCACCTTGCTGAAGTGTCACAGTTACAAGTGATGCTGAATGATTATGAGCAGCAGTGGTGCTGTAGTGTGATTGACCCTGCACTCTCAGATCTCACTGCTGAAGGAGGGAAATAGGTTTCTTTTGGCTATCACTGAAATAATTCATAATAATAAGCTGCACACTATTTTGTGGCCGTCTTTATTTATGCCATCATGGTGTAGCTGTTGTTTTAGTACAGAACTGATAAGATGTTTTGCCCTGAAACAGGAGCATTTATTTTATTTTTTTAAATGTGAGAAAAGCCAATTATTCAATACTTATTTTCAGCCCCTTCCCAAAAAAATGAAGTGACCATGAATAAAGACTTTAGGTTTAGGTGAGAGGTAAATCAGATTTATTCTTTTCTGTCAGGATTTATTACTTTGAATAGGATTTCATCCGTTGATTGTCAAAGCACGGCCGCATCACTGGCTGGATGCGTCATACATAATCAGGTTGTGTCACGCATTCATCATTATACCGTTACGTGATTCTGTTTACTCTCTATCATTAGTGAAGCCTGGGGAAAGAAGTTTACCTCTGGGAATTGCTTTGCCTGCTAGAAATTATAAATTAGTCTAGCTTCTGCAAAAGAAGTCTATTGCCTTGCAGTCATTCTATAACTAAAGTATTTCTTGACTTCTCCATAGTGACACTAGTGGCGTGGAGAAACTCTGCACTGGAAATGGCTTTGCAGGATCATGAGCAGCATCACTAAAATAACTATTACTGAGCCTATTTTCAACTGGCTCCATGTTATCAATTGCTGTCAACTGCACATCAATAACTTTTTCTTTTTAAGGTGATACCTTTTGTTGGTGCTATTGAGCCTCCAAAACACCTGGATACAGATGTTGTGGTTTGACAATTGATGGTTATCATACCGTGTTCTTTTGCTTATCTAGGATATTGATTCTACCTTATTAGGGTTATTATTATTGTTAAGGACATTTTAAAAAGTTATAATAATAACCCTTCTGTTTTCATTCTTTAATGTAACTGATGATGATAATAATAACAATAATTGTATAATACTGTGTACCTGAGACCGTTATTGGACGGTTCTCGTGAAAATTTCATACAGTTGCAACCCGGTTTGAATAATAGATCCAGTAGTTTTAAGGCTAATGAGATGTCAAAACCTTGCAGTTTATGATACTGTAAACATTGATTATGCAACTACAGTATATAAAGATATTAGAGTGACTATTATTTCATGTCTTAAGGTAAACAGCAGAAAAATTAAGTACGATCAAGGAAGGAAATGAGTTTGAAGGCTTATCACACACCAAAACAGTGCATATTGATTTATAATATAGACCGGGCCTCAGCCATTGTGTGCTTGCACGTCAGAACTTTGGCAGATGACATTTATCATGTTGCTTCCTTTGCAAAAGTTGGGCCAAGTTAAACTGGAGAATAAGTTTTGCAGTTTTTTCCCCCCCTGAAGCCATTTGTCTTGGCACCTTTGCTTTTAATCACACTTTCACCCATAAATTACACAACTACACAGTGTTTTTGAGGTGGGATTGAATGGTGTCCACATGGAAGGCAACATCAGGCTAATTTTAGCTAGCTATGTGACGAATGCGTGTGAACATCAACAGAATTGTCTGAGAGAGAGAGAGAGAGCGAGAAACTGATCTGTAAATAACTTTCCTGCTGCACTGGAGGAGTCCTGTAAGAGTCTGTAAGTCAAATTTCATGGAGCACTGATTGGATCTGTAACTGGTCCCGTTATGTTCTGCTCTGCCCCCCTCTCTCTCTCACTGTGGTCCCTCCTGTCTTCACTCAGCCAATCAAATATGCCGTCACCGCCGGGCTTATGACCCACACCAGTTGCTATAGCAACGCCGGCCTGCCTCCTAGAGAACATGTCATGCATGTTAAGTGGTTCTCAGATGCTCGCTCGTTGTCTCTCTGTCTTCCACTCTCTCTTAAGTAGACACACACACACACACACACACGTACACACACGCACACAAACACACACAAGGAGGATGAAGTGACTCGGCGGACCAGAGATAGTTAACATCAGGGTTTGTTTTAGCGCCTCTGAAGGAGCACTTATTACTGCGCCGCCTAACCCCGAGTGTGTCTTAAACATGAGTGACTACAGTTACCTGCTGAATATCTAATGTCTCACCACTTATAAAACAGATAAAGTGCCATAAAGGTTTTGTGTAGTAAAACTCTTATGCAAACGTATGTGTAGATAGTGCAGCATTGTACCTGACAAAGATGAGCACGTCAAACAATAGTTTAAAAGTTTTTTTCCCTGTTCTTTAACTGATAAGGTCCCCATTAAGACCAGACTTTTGGACGGTATATGTGTAGTTTTTCAGAAGCTCACCAACACCTGTGTGTCAAAAGCAAAACAACCTGCACACATTGTTATTTGTTCCAAACAGAGAAGTCCATATTATATTTTATATGGGTATTGGCTCCTAATGTTCCCCATAAAGCGGACAAAAAAAAAGCAGTTTTCTGTTGGCCTGGCTCTCTGTTTGAAAGTGGCTACATGGAGTTTTATTATTCCAACTGGGCTGTAATTCCTTTTATTTATTTAGGGATTTATAGTAGGTTCAGCCCAGGTAACGTTTCAGGACAGATTTATTAGAGATCAAGCTCTCCTGAACCTCTTTGACACTCCTTGAGATGAATTGTACAGACACAAATACAGTCTGTCACACCACCTGGAATCTGAGGGCAAATGTTATGAACTGCATGAATGTAGGGAAACTGCCTTTCAGCCAGCAACCAGCTGTACAAATGTCTGCATTCCTACTGCCAGAGTTAAACTCCTCTACTGGCAGGGTTTTAAGTGACTGTGTGTATAACTGTTACCAAGTGAGAACATTAGCCTTGTCTTGTACCAATACATGTAAAAAGTTAACTTTTCTTACTTTTCTTTGTTCTTTAATGTTGTATTTCAAGGCGTTTGGAATATGTATGCTGGGCTACATTGATCAGCGTGAGATACCTTGGTGTGTATATATAATACACTTTAGAGGTTTGCACTTCTTACCTGCAGCTCTCTATCTAACTTGCTGACTGTGGTGGCTCCTTTTTTTTTTTTTTTTTTTTAAACATTTCTTCCCTTGCAATATTTAAACATGGTTCACTTGCTAAAAGAAAGTGCTGAAAAATGTACATAGATAATATAGTGGCTCAATAGTGAATGAGAAAATGTGAGGCAACGGCCATCTATTAGATTAAAGTAAACTGGAGCTGAAACAATTTATTAATATGAATCGATTACTGCACTTTTTTTTTTTTTTTTTAAAAAAGAAGAAAAATCACTGGTTCTGGCTTTTTGCATGTTTCTCTGTGATCGTAAATGTAATGCATTTTTTGAGTTTTTTGACTGCTAGTCAGACAAAACAAGACATTTGAACTAGCATTTTTCCTCCAAGCTTGCATGGCCACACACGTTGATCAGTTAACAGGGACAACAGAGCTCAGATTAGGGCAGAGACGATCACAGTGCAGCCAAAATGTACTAAACTGAGTGAACAGGAAAGTGCCTTCACAATATTTTGCTTTGGCAGGAACTGTTGTCATTATAAAATTGAGATTTATTTATAGGGGGAGTTTGTTTTGCCATTAGAGTAAATGGCACTGCACTAAGAAAAAGGCAAGAAGTAGTACAAAGTGAATGCTATTGGCAGCTTCTATCCTGTCCTCTAAAAATTGAAGAACAGTTTGGGAGACTCACTGCAAATTATTCATAGCCTCCTGTTGAAGCTGCTACAATCTGTGTGTGTGTGTGTGTGTGTGTGTGTGTGTGTGTGTGTGTGTGTGTGTGTGTGTGTGTGTGTGTGTGTGTGTGTGTGTGTGTGTGTGTGTGTGTGTGTGTGTGTGTGTGTGTGTGTGTGTGTGTGTGTGTGAGAAAGCAAGAGAGAGAGCCAATGTGTCGAGAAAATGAGTAAAGGCAATGTGCATCGAGGATTATTTAGTTGTTGGTCGATAATGGGTCGGGCAGGCTCCCAGCTTTCACGCGTACTCTTTTCCCGTTCCTGTCTTTCTGTGTTGCTCAGGACTGAGAAAAAAAATATGATACAGGGACTGACTCAAATGAAGTTAGCTTCTGTCCCTCCAGACGAAGATAATCTGATGATGGAGGGACTCAGAGGTGTGTTGGGGTTCAATAAAATAGGCAGCTGAGATATAACATTCTGAAGTACAGTGGAGGTGGAGGTGGAGGTGGGGGGAGGCATCTGCAGCACTAGATAGGAGAGTTAGCAGGTGGGACAGTGGTGAAATTACATAACAAGAGCAGTCCTGCCTCCGCTTTTCGGTGCTCTGAAGCTGCACAACTGTGGCTTAAACATTTTGTAATAGCTTATTATTAACTAGTTATAAATTAGTGCTAATTATCATTCTGAAGTGTCAACAATTGGAGGAGCAATATCATTTCATCGTGCATACATTGTCTTGCATCTACATCTTGATTATTTTCAGCCAGAGCTGGCTCTTCAAATGAAGTGTTTTAGTGGGATTAATCTGCAAATGAAAATCACTCAAGATGATTAGACAAGACTAAATGAGGTGATAATTCATTAACACCACCATCTTTGATAACTGTCCTGTCAATTATACAGATTCTCTTCCCACTTCTACATAAGAGGGAGAATTTAATATTTTTTCATGTGAGTTTTTTGACAGGAATTTGTTGAGACCCTCAGATGTTTCTTAGGTGTTCTTGTCTCCACATTGTTTACCGTTACCAGGTACCCAGTGTCCCAAATCAAATGGTTCAGTTGGCTGTATTGTATCTGTGCCACTGGCCTTAGTGGGTAGACTCTGTAGTGTACAAAACAACCAGGATGAGGGAGACAATTCTCTCCTCGGCTGCCTATATATTATGTATATATATATATATTATGTATGTATATATATATATATATATATATATATGTGCTGTGGGTATTGTAAACCACTCTCACCATTACAATTGCTACATGAGTTTTTAGTATGAATGTGATTTTGGTTTTCTCATGAGTGGGTGTAGGTGAAATATTATTATTATTTTTTTTTTCTTTTTTACTTTCCTTTAAAGTGTTAATAAATTAAGTATTGCTCTTCTTTCTTTCTGTCAAAAATCTGAGAGTCTTAAATCTATTTAAATCGAAAGAGGAGAGATAAAAGCTTTGCACACAACATGTACTTCAGGGCTGGAGGTGCAAGATGAACACGGCCCTGGAGCTTTTTTTCTCTTTATTCACATTCACATCTTTGTTGATGAAACCCTTTGTATGACGCCCCACAATTTAAGGTCATATTCCTTTTATTCAAGTATTCCTGTTTCGAGCTACATCAGCTATGGAGTTATCTTTTTATTCAGTTTGTTTTCCTAGATGTCAGCCTTTGCACATTAAATTCCCCAGTTTTATTAAATATCCTTTTAATGCTGACACAGAGCTTATGTGTGCAGAAAAAAATATTTATCTTCAGGTAACATATAAAGAATCTTTTTTAAAAAGCAGGTGGATTTGTCATCTTTATTGTGGCATTTATGCAAGTTAACATTTCTGCCTTGTCCGTCCGAGTTTTCGCATGCTGTGCCACAGACGGCCGGGATTATTTCCCACGTCATTTATATGTACAGCCATGTCAGCAGAATCAGGCTTCTCGATCCTTTTGTAGGTTTAATAAGTGCACAGCAGGAATATCAAGCGCCAAAATCGATCAGAAGCTTATGTGCGTGAGAGCAGGTCAAATCCCAGCCAGTGGGCTCTGCCTGTTGAAGTTTGACAAAGGCCAACTTCTGATTTTATTTAATATTATGGCACCCAACTAGACATCATATACTGACTTTAAAAATAGAGTCTGTGGTTGTAATGATTGAAATCCTGTGTTCACCATGAGTCTCTTTCTCACAGTCTTGCTCTTTGCTCAGATGACAACCTGATTGTAGGAGAACACTGAGCCAGACAGAGTTGAGTGTGTGTGTGTGTGTGTGTGTGTGTGTGTGTGTGTGTGTGTGTGTGTGTGCATGTGTGTCTCTGTGTCTCTGTGTGTGTGTGTCTGTGTGTGTCTGTGTGTGTCTGTGTCTGTGTGTCTGTGTCTGTGTGTCTGTGTCTGTGTGTGTGTGTGTGTGTGTGTGTGTGTGTGTGTGTGTGTGTGTGTGTGTCTGTGTCTCTCAGTGTGCAGTTCACTGTGGTGAAACAGGGGGCTCTCCTGCCCCTGCTATTCCTCAGTACAAAGACTGTATTTAAATACACACTCTCTTAGCCTGCCCCCTACTGTTGCCCAGACCTACTTTCAAACACACACATATACACTCACACACACTCTGGGGAAAATACACTCTTAAAACACTTTGTAGGTGAACAGAACTGGACTGGGACTGAGCTGTGAGTTAAATGAATATTTACTGATTTTTCTGAGGCCATTTCCCCCAGTTAAAACTCAATTAAGCAGTTTGGAGAAAGACTTTGGGCAGAGGACTTTGTGGATCATACTGCCTCTTGTGGTTGAGAGTGGCATTGCTCCTCCTCTGCTCTTTGCCCTCATTAGCATATGAACAGGTCAATAACTGATATTGTAATTAACTTAGCTACCCGTCTTCTGAATGAGAATTTACCTCCAGTCTTAGCTCTGGCTGCAAGGCATTTTGGGATTGTTTCATTGAGTTTACATCATTTGTGGCACCTGGGAATTTTCACAACTCAGGAAAGGATTTCTGAAAATCATATTTATCTGTGAGCAGGTTTTGTCTAACAAAAACTGTTTTACTGTTTAACCAGAGGGCAAGTCTTCGATTCTACTTTCACAAAGTTTAAAATGCTATAATTTAATTTCACACTATAAGCTGATCTCATTCTTAATTTAATTTAAAAAAAGCATACTTTGTTTATGTAATATTGTAAATTTCTAAAAAAGAAAAACAAAAAAAAAACGGCTGTTCTTTAAATTGTTTACAACACTCCTGTGTACAAATCCTCATTAACCGTCACCACAATATTTTGCTGTTGTAGTTCTCAAAGCGGCCAGTTGGTGTCCTCCTCTCCCCATTTCCACCTCCACGGCCTGATCGCCCAGACTGAAAGATTGAACCGTCTCTCTCTGCTTTCAGTGACATTTTACAGTTGTGACACTTCGGAAACTGAGCCTTCACTCATCATATAAACTGTCAGGTGTTAAATAATGTTTTTTAAAAAAGCCCACTTAGAGCAGTTATTTGTCACAGTTTTGATTAATAAATCATCAGTGATCTGAGCCGATCACTTGACAGCATCGTTTTAATATCTAAATCAGGTTTCTGTTTAAGTGCACATGCTGAACTATTGCATAAAGTATTGCAGCAGCAGAGCACCTGTATCATTTATGCCTGTTACTGGTTGGATTTGTTTGGAAATGTATGTTTTAACAATCGTTTTCTCTCTTTCTCCGTGTTTTTGTTCCAGGAGCTGAAGAGAGTTAAGTGCCAGCAAGTTGAGTGCAGACCGTCCCGGAGCCTCTCCTCCCTGCCCTCTCCTGAACTTTCCCCCAACCGAGCAGCTGTCTTATACCTCCATCTTTGGACCTGAAACACACTCAGTCCTGAAGACACGCAAAAACAGAGTTACGCACCTCACCGCCACCCCCATTAACCAGGATGATCACTTCGGAGCTCCCCGTCCTACAGTGAGTGAAACACACCACGGAATAAGGAAATTGCATGCATTTAATGTACTGTAGAAAAAATGTATTCCTTTGAATCCCTCTAGGAGTAGTATTTTTTAGGAGTGGATATAACTGGTAACCCCTCTGCGGCCCTTAATTCAACTTTTACCCAAACCTATGTTTTAACTTTGTAAATGACTCGCATTTGTGTCTGCTCAAACCTTCAAAACACAAGTGGAGTGTGTCTGTGTTTATACTTCACTAAAACAAGTAGTTTGGTTTGCTTCCCACCCCGTAGTTCCACTGTAAAGAGCATTATCTGTCATTTTGGAACTGAACATTTAATTTGCTCTGTGGACGAATAAAAGATGAATGCATGGGAGTCATATGTGTTTTTGTTCTCTCAGGGACTCGTCCAATGAGTCTGGGGCGACAGACGCAGTGGGCTTAAGTATGAGTATGAGCGAGATGGAAGATCCAGAGGTGAAAGGCAAGAAGAAGAGAGGGAGACCAGGAAAACAAGCCCCGGTATGTGTCTCCGTCAGTGGATGCGCCGTCTGTGTTTGTGTGTACCTGGATGTATATTTTAGGTTCTTGTGTGAACAGGAGTGTTTTGGTTCTTTGTTTCCAACCTGTGTTACTGACATCTGTGTCCCCACAGACGTCCAATAAGAAGCCTCGGAAGTCACCGACAGACAAGGCTGTGGGCGTAGCGAGAGGGCGAGGGAAAGCCAACGGTGTGGCTCAACATAATGGAGATGGCGGAGACCCCGTCACTCTGTTTGAAGTGGTCAAACTGGGCAAGAGTGCCATGCAGGTGGGTGAATGTAGTTGTGTTTCTCATTTTTTAGAAGTGTCTATGCTCAAAATATAAACTTGTGAAATACATTTACATTTATATCGCACAAGATGATTCTTTTAAAAAACCTTGTTGCGCTCAACTCAAGTTTGTTCTCTTTGTAAAGAAAGTTTTCCAATGTAGAAGAAGACATTTATAAATATTTCTTTCTCTTGCTGTGTGTGTGTGTGTGTGTGTGTGTGTGTGTGTGTGTGTGTGTGTGTGTGTGTGTGTGTATGTGTGTGTGTGTGTGTGTGTGTACAGTCTGTGGTGGACGAGTGGATCGAGTCATATAAACAGGACAGAGACCTGGCATTGCTGGACCTCATCAATTTTTTCATCCAGTGCTCAGGGTGCAAAGGTAAGGCTTGTGATACTGCTGCAGCTTAGTGAAAAGGTAATTGGTTGGACTGCCTTTCTGTAGAACCTTTCTGACCACTCAAAGCGCTTTACACTACATGTCACATTCACACACACATTCATACACGGACGCAACAGCATCAGAATAAAATATAGTGTAATAATAAAAAGAATAAAAAAAGTCTTCCGTATCTTGCCCAAGGAGATGCAGCAGGAGTAGCCAGGGATCGACCCGCTCTACCTCCTGAGCCACAGCCGCCCTGACACCAGTTGTTCTGTGTGTATGTGTGAAACAACTGGAATAAATCAAACATTATTGTTCTGTAACCAGGCACCGTGAGGATTGAGATGTTCAGGAACATGCAGAATGCAGAGATCATCCGCAAGATGACTGAAGAGTTTGATGAGGTAACTGTTGTCTGCTTATTTATATTATTTATATTATTAATGTTCAGTGTCAATGAAATTGTTGTCATGTAATTGGTTGCAAATATGTAGTGCTGCATTTATAAGAATAATCCTCCACAGGATAATGAAGGCTTCAAATCGATTCTACTTTGGATTCATACTTTTATACAGAAAATGTATAAATGTTGGAAATATATATTTATTGTGGTTGCAATGTGATTTATATCACACGATAAAAGATGAAAGTCACTCCGGCCTCTCACATCAGTTTTCAGTTTTGTTTTTTTTCCCGTTTTTTTTACCAGCTCCTCACCACATGACACATTTTTGATAGAACAGGGAAGAACGAACAAATAGCAGTGGTTGAGCAGATAAAAGGAGTTCTGGTCTCCTTTATTGGTAACAAATGTTTTCTTAACCTCGACCAGAGAATCATGACGCAGCCAGGCTGAACAAAAGTGCCCATGTTACTGAAAACGAGCCCGAGCATACCCACATCTGTGTCGCTGCTATGACAACCATTTGTTTAACACCAGCAAATAACCCAACCGCCTGAAGACACATCTGATATTGCCTCTTATAAATTACAACCCTAAACCTGTTATCAACAGTCAGCCGCAAAGGTCATAGAGTTTGCGTGCTGTCTGAGCAGAAGTGAATATGATGGATGAATGATAGCGGCAGGAAAAGTGTTCGTCCTTTCCTACAAAAACCCTTCAGAGCACAGAGGCTTGAACCAGATGATTCTGATGAACGTAAATGAAGTCTCTCTCTGTTTTTGTCAACAGGACAGCGGGGATTATCCTCTCACCATGCCAGGGCCCATGTGGAAGAAGTTCCGCTACAACTTCTGCGAGTTTATCAGCGTCTTGATCCGCCAGTGTCAGTACAGCATCATCTACGACGAGTACATGATGGACACGGTGATCTCCCTCCTCACCGGGCTGTCCGACTCTCAAGTGCGAGCCTTCAGACACACCTCCACGTTAGCAGGTAGTGACACAAGCTGTATGAGCACCTTTTTATGCATTTTTATATATCATATTTTAGTTTTTTGTTTGGTACAATACATTTTTTCAAAAGATCCTGCGAGGAAATGTCTGAAGCATTTGAGTGTGTGTTTATCACTGAGCCCTATTATGTAAATCCTCTGCATAGCGATGAAGCTGATGACAGCGCTGGTGAACGTGGCGCTGAACTTGAGCATTCACCAGGACAACACCCAGAGACAGTACGAGGCAGAGAGGAACAAAATAGCCGGCAAACGAGCCAATGAGAAGCTGGAACTGCTGCTACAGAAGAGGAAGGAGGTTGGCTGGTGTTTAATGGGACTTTTCAGATCGTTGATCATTAGGAATAACAGCTGTTATCACCATTCAGCTTGTTGAGATACTGTGCTACATATTAAAATGTCTGTGAAATGTCCTGTCCACTGACTGTCTTGCCTGTAACTTGGCGTTTTTGTCCTTGCAGCTTCAGGAAAACCAAGATGAAATAGAGAATATGATGAACTCCATCTTCAAGGGAATCTTTGTGCATCGCTACAGGTACACTTTGTGCTGGTTGATGCTAAACTGCCCATTCTTAGTCCTGATGATGGTGGTGTAAAAGTTTTTGTCATGTGTTGTCAATCTTAATAATTAATAATAATAATAATAATAATAATGTGGTGATTGTACTGTTTTCTAGGGATGCAATTGCTGAAATCCGAGCCATCTGTATCGAAGAGATAGGAGTGTGGATGAAGATGTACAGCGATGCTTTTCTTAACGATAGTTACCTGAAATATGTTGGTTGGACACTACACGATAGGGTAAGCACACAGTCACGCCATCAGCTAACTGTGGTTGGTTTTTTTCTCACATTTCTTCAACACTTAGTTGATGTTTTCTTAACATTTTGGTGCACCACTACTTAATTTGATTTAATGGGTCTGATGATGTTGACACAAAAACAGAATGGTAGACCTTTAGCCACCAGAATCTGCTTTCCTTTGAGATGTTTCTTTAGCTGTCTCTCTGTCTTTTTCAGCAAGGAGAAGTGCGTCTGAAGTGCCTGAAAGCTCTGCAGAACCTGTACACAAACCGAGAACTGTTCCCCAAGTTAGAGCTTTTCACCAACCGCTTCAAGGTAACAGCCGAAAGAATGAAAGCAACAATCAGGGCTGCTTTTAAGCTGTAGACTTGAGAAATGTTTGGATTTTTATGTTTTCTGATTTCTGTTGCATTTCTTGTTATTGAGCCCAGTTCTTCCCCTGTTCAATTATATCTGTTTTGACAGGACCGCATAGTATCAATGACACTGGATAAGGAGTACGATGTGGCTGTGGAGGCCATCAGACTGGTCACACTCATCCTGCAGTGAGTAACTTTAAAGCTTTTTGCTTCATCTCTTTATATGTGAAATATATTTAGTTTCATGTAACTCTTATACTCTCTTGAAAAAAGTTATTATTTATGATACTCGTACGACACTGAGGTAAATTTTTTTTTGTGGCTCATTTGGATTATCTTTTTTCCAGGGGCAGTGAAGACGCCTTGTCCAATGAGGACTGTGAGAACGTGTACCATCTGGTTTACTCTGCCCACCGACCAGTGGCAGTCGCTGCTGGAGAGTTCTTGCACAGAAAGTGAGTACATCCTGAGATCTTCCCTATTTTATCTTATCTTGGCTTGAAATAATGCTGAACTTCATTTTTAGTTGCCCTTGTTTGTCATTGTCAACAGCTGTCAGCAGTGGTTTCTAAAGTCTCTTTCATTTGCTTCTCAGTGTATCTTCCCTCTTTTTCACTCTTTGCTTCTGTCTATTCCTCTTTACTAAATCACGCTCTCCTCTTTTCCCTCCCTCTCTCTGACTGTCAGGTTGTTCAGTCGTCACGACCCACAGGCAGAAGAAGCCCTGGCTAAGCGCAGAGGGAGGAGCAGTCCCAATGGAAATCTCATCCGCATGCTGGTGCTCTTTTTTCTGGAGAGCGAGGTAACTCTCACACTTACAGATGTGTTATTACACATGATGGAAAACGTCATGGATTTCACACAATGCCTGCAAAACCTGATCATGTACTGAGTTTTTTTTTTTCTGTGTGTGTAGCTCCATGAACATGCAGCCTACCTGGTGGACTCATTGTGGGAAAGCTCTCAGGAGCTGCTTAAAGACTGGGAGTGTATGGCTGAACTTTTGCTGGAGGAGCCGGTGCAGGGAGAGGAGGGTAAGACACACGCGCACACACACACACACACACACACACACACTCTATTCTTATTCACTCTTTAAGCCTATGAAGAGGATTTATGCTTCTCTCGTCAGGCACAGCATCACCAAAAACCAGCTAGAAGAGATGATGCAATGAAATCCTGTTCCGTGAAACTGTCTCTTAGTCTCTCTTTTCTTTCTGTTTCTGACCTTCACCGTCTCTCTCTCTCGTTTGGTTTGACTCCTTCTGTCCGTCTCTGTAGTGTTGTCAGACAGACAGGAGAGTGCTTTGATAGAGCTGATGGTGTGCACCATACGGCAGGCAGCAGAGGCGCATCCACCTGTGGGCAGAGGCACCGGCAAACGGGTAGGTCAAATATACACACTTTACATCGTTTCCACTGTCAGCATTCGCCTTGCATTGTACACGAGTTGAGTGGGGAAGGTGAGTCTGATGTAATGAGAGAGCAGGTGAATATACCTGCCAACTGAAGCCTTGAGCAATATTTAAAAATCTCTATGCATAAAATTAGTTCCCAGGAAGTCAACAGTGCTCCACTCTCTGTTTTCTGTGTTTTAATGAAGGCAAACAACAGCCAAAAAACGGATATCTGGTTTATTTATGGCATAATCATAGAGATATCAATGCAGAACACATCAAAATTCAGGTTAACTTCAGAATCAAGGATACGGATCCTCAGAGTTGGCTTGATGACCTCTGCAATAACCCTCAATCAAATAACTATATGCTGTTGAAGACACTCTTTGCTACTAGTCCTGTGTACAGAACTGATCTGTCTAAATTTAGATGTGGTAGTCATAATGTAGAATATTTACATGACTGCGTTCCAAGTCGATTTACTTTATGTTTAATATGAGATCGACTTGACATGGATCCTTATAGATTACTTTGTCATGGTTTTGACAATGAGAAAAACAGATTAGTTAAATGATACAATGGGATTAATCCAAGCAAGACACACACGTAGCAAAGAAAGACTTTTTCTAACTATATTGAGAGGACTGAAAGTTCCACACAAAATCACTGCTTTATCACCCTTTTCCTGCCGATTTTTGCATTTTACCTAAAGTTTTGTATCTGCTTGTCCAGGTGCTGACAGCAAAGGAGAGGAAGACCCAGATAGACGATAAGAACAAACTGACAGAGCACTTCATCATGGCTCTGCCCATGCTTCTGTCCAAGGTAAGTCCTTTCCTGAAAGCCAGCCCGCAGCTTGCACAGGGCCAGCAACAGACAGGCTACTGGCACTGATTAATGAGTAGGGCTGGGAGACTGATCTGTCGAAAATAATCGATCAGGCTGTTACTTATGCAGTCATGAGAAGTGTTATTGAATGTACACCACTCTGGACGAGTGTGCTGGCTAAATACTTAAAATGTATTTTACTAACTGGGAAATGCCACTACCTCCTGCTGTGACCTGTGCAATGTTCCATATTAATTACATGTATATAAAAAAAATGTATATATGTTAATTATGTTTTCATTATATCTTGTATTTTTCTATTTTATTTTAATTAAATGTTTTATTTAATGTGTATTTTCTTGTCTGTTGTGCTATATCTGGAGCTGCTGTAGCAAGTGAATTTCCACCACTGTGGGATCAGTAAAGTCTTAATCTTATCTTAGAAACGAAGTATCAGATGTTGATTGATGGGTCCCTCTTTCTCCTTTCTGCCTCTGTATGTCTCCATGTACGCTTTCTTCTCCATTTAATTCCCACCTCTCCATCTCCTTTCTCCACCAGTACCAGGCAGACTCGGAGAAGGTAGCCAACCTGCTGCAGATCCCTCAGTTCTTTGACCTGGACGTGTACAGTGCCGGGCGCATGGAGAAGCACCTCGACGCCTTGCTGAAGCAGATCCGGCTGGTGGTGGAGAAGCACATTGAGATCGACGTGCTCGAGGCCTGCAGCAAGACCTACAGCATCCTCTGCTCCGAGGAGTACACCATCATGAACCGCGTGGACATCGCCCGTTCACAGCTCATTGACGAGATGACGGATCGTTTTACGCACTCTGTCGAAGAGCTGCTGCAGGAGGTATGAGGCAAAGGACAAATAGGGAAACATTTTATTTGTAGAATCTTAAACGGGTTGCATATCAGTGTTTATACATAGGGGTGTTTTTTTTAGTGTTTAAGTGAGTAGTAGAAATAGAAGTCTGGTCTTTTTGTACTAACAGGTGTTTGTTATTCTGCAGGCTGAGGAGGCTGATGATGACGATATCTACAATGTTTTATCCACTCTCAAGAGACTCACAGCCTTCCACAAGTAAGACTCTTTCTTACAGTACCTATTAAAGGCTACAACTAACTATTATTTTCATTATTGAGTCATGTTTGATAAATTGAGAAAACAATCACTTCATTCTATATCAGAAAGTATCAGGAAATAGTCCGTTGTAAGTCGAAAGTGATGCTTTTGTTCTCTACTATCACTCAAAACTTGTGTCTCGGCTGTAGCCTTCAGAAGTTACTGTTAATCTGACTGGATAAAAGCCTCCACTAAATACATTTGATGGCTTAACTTACAGTACAGTAAACCTAATGTGTTTCCCTCTTGTTTCCTGCCTCAGTGCCCACGACTTGACGCGGTGGGATTTATTTGGAAACTGCTACCGGCTGCTGAAGGCGGGCATCGAGCAGGGCTCCATGCCGGAGCAGATAGCTGTCCAGGCCCTGCAGTGTTCCCACTACTCCATCCTCTGGCAGCTGGTCAAGATCACGGAGGGGGCTCCCAGCAAGGTGCTGGACTCACTTCATTGACAGAGCTTTAACGCTGCACGCTCACAGATCCCAGGTTTATTCTCGGTCAGTGAAGATGGCTGTGTCTTGGCAGCTGTGGCCCGGAGGGACAGGAGCTTATCTGTATTTCTGCAGAGAGCCCCCCGATTCAGGGGCTTACTTCCAATCTATCTCCTTTAACACTTAAACACCGCAGAGAGGCAGCAGATCCCAAGGCTGTTATTTTGTGTGGACTGAAGCCCAAACATCCAAGACAGTTTAACCTTTAATCTGCTCCTGGGAAATGTCCTACAGTGCAGCATTTCAAATTGAAGGATTTTTTTTTTTTAGTTCAAGTTCAATAGTTCTGCACTACAATAGTGCTACAGCAACTTAAAAACTCCCCATGTGCACATAATATATGTAACTGAATTCTCTCACTATTAGCTTGCAGCTAAAGATTATTTTCTCAATTAACTGATTAATCGTTTGGTCTATAATCGCTTTTATTTGTATAGCACACTCCACATCAATGCAAACCAAAGTGTTTTAAGCTTGACTTAAATGATTAATGGATTTTCAGAATTGTTGCTGATTATTAATTATCTACCAGAAATTAAACTTATTGTCCTACAGAGTGATCAAGTCCCACACTATGAACGAGCAGCCAATATTAGTATAAAATGCAACTGACACCTGTACATCCTTATGAAATCAATGACAGCATTGATTCCTGTCTATTTACTGTCTCGGTGGTGCAGAGATAGATGCTGCTGTATCTCATTTAAGTAGCATTTAACGCATTATAAAGGCATCACCCTTATATTTGAATTATGCAGATTACATTGATGTTTATAATGGCCTGGACTGAGGGTGTGTCAAGATAAAAAAAAAAAAACTCAATCATCATGATTGGATCAGTCTACCATGTCCCACTGTGCTCCGTGAGCCCTTTGACAGACTCCACCAGCATCAACACAAAGCGTATTGATTCCTCCGCCTCAGCGGAGTGAGTTGATGATTTATTGAAATCATTAAAGTTTGATTACTTCATTGCTGCAGTTTAACCAGGGACACACATTTAGCCTGACCAATGTTGCTGTTTAATATCGATCGAAGTATGGCTAATGGTGTGTGTGTGTGTGTGTGTGTGTGTGTGTGTGTGTGTGTGTGTGTGTGTGTGTGTGTGTGTGTGTGTGTGTGTGTGTGTGTGTGTGTGTGTGTGTGTGTGTGTGTGTGTGTGTGTGTGTGTGTGTGTGTGTGTGTGTGATGCAGGATGATCTTGTGGCTCTCAGGAGAGTGGTGAAGTCTTTCCTGGCTGTGTGCCAGCAGTGCCTGTCCAACGTCAACACACCAGTCAAAGAACAGGTAACAACACACACCTGATAGAAAAATAATTTTTAAAAAAAGGATTTCTGTATATTTCTGTTATCACAAGAAAGAGAATATTTAGTTGTCTTAGAAAGTCTTTGTTGTAAAATGAACAGATAAATTATAACACCACCTGTGTGCCTCTTTTTCAGGCGTTCATGCTTCTCTGCGACCTGCTGATGATCTTCAGTCACCAGCTGACTTCCGGCGGCAGGGAGGGCCTCCAACCGCTGGTCTTCAACCCAGACAGCACTCTGCAGAACGAGCTGCTCAACTTCGTGCTGGACCACGTCTTCATCGATCAGGACGATGAGAGTCAGAGCATGGGTGAGAGAGAGAGAGAGAGAGAGAGCAACAACTTCCTACAGGACACCAAGAGCACATTATTTGTAGGAGATCAGCTTGAAGATAGTTCAACAAATTGCCTCCTGTTCATTTAATATTTCCCTTTGCCTGTAGAGGGAGATGAGGAGGACGAGGCCAACAAGATCGAGGCTCTCCACAAAAGGAGAAACCTGCTCGCAGCTTTCTGTAAACTCATCATCTACGACATCGTAGACATGCCTGCTGCTGCCGACATCTTCAAACACTACATGAAGGTGGCTGTTCATCTGTACTCGACATTAATATTGACATCAACATAAAAAATAAGGCATAATGAAATGGATAAACATTGGAAGTCGGCTTTAGAAGATTCAGATTTAGAAGATGTTTTCTTTTAAACAAACTAAGTTTGGATGTCAAATGTTCTGGTTTTGATGCAATTGTTGATTGTTGCATGTTTTTGACGGTTTTGTTTCTCTGCCTCAGTACTATAATGATTATGGCGACATCATCAAGGAGACTCTGAGTAAAACCAGACAGACGGACAAGATTCTCTGTGCCAAGACCCTCATCCTCAGTCTGCAGCAGGTAAGACACTGATAATACAGGGTTGGACAATATTACAGCTCTACGGCTTGAAGCAGCGCATTCACTACGTTTTGAGTGCTCCTGCGTGCGTAAACACTTTGTCAACTTGCGCCGCAGCTGTTCAATGAGCTGCTGCAGGACCAAGGACCCAACCTGGACCGAACGTCGTCTCATGTCAGCGGCATCAAGGAGCTGGCCCGCCGCTTCGCCCTCACCTTTGGCCTGGATCAGATCAAGACCAGAGAGGCCGTTGCTACGCTGCACAAGTAAGACTCTGTTCTCTAGTGGGCACACAAGACTGGGCTCTGTTCTGAGACATGAAGGATTTTAAGAATGCTTTAGGTTAGAGCTCCAAGACCACGAAGAATTGGAAGGTTTGTGATGATTTTAGTGATGTTGATTTGAATCTGGACGCAGGATGCTATTGGTGACATTCCCGAAATGCCTTCTGTGCTGAAGAGAAGTAAACCAAACACACATTTTTAGATTTCAACTAAGCTGGGAAAAATCAATTCAGCAGCCAATAAATTTAAGTAGAGTTTCTCTTTAATGTATGCAAATATTTTCTGCTAGTGAGTTACTAGTTTTTCTATTTATTTGAGTTTTGGTTTCTCTCATGTTTTTTATTGTCTTTCCTTGTTTTTCTCACTCTAACTGTGTCTGTTTTTCTATTTCTAACCTTTTGCTCTCTCTCATATCAGGGATGGAATAGAGTTTGCATTTAAGTACCAGAATCCTCGAGGACCAGAGTTTCCTCCTATCAACCTGGCCTTCCTGGAGGTTCTGAGTGAATTTTCCTCCAAACTTATTCGCCAAGACAAAAAGACAGTGTAAGTACTCCATTCCATGTTTTTTTTCCTTCTCTGCCACTTAAAGCTTTCTTCATGTAATTTCAAAATAAATCAACTATGTTTCTGTCTCCTCAGCCACTCGTACCTTGAGAAGTTCATGTCAGAGTCTATGTCGGAGCGTCGGGAGGACGTGTGGCTGCCACTGATTTCCTACAGGAACAGCCTGCTGACGGGAGGAGACGAGGACCACATGTCCGTCACATCGGGCTCCAGCAGCAAGGCCGGCTCAGTCCGCAGCAAGAAGGGACGACCGCCGGTACACAAGAAACGCATCGAGGGTGAGGAGACGGACACACACACACGCACACACATACAGGTTTTTTGCGTTTGCTGCTCTGAATCTTCCAGCTGAATGTGTTGCGTGTTGATTTTCAGAGGAGAGTAGTGTTGAGGGCTCGTGGTTGATGCGCAATGACACTCTTCAGACACCGGGAGCGCTGCAGACTCCTCAGCTCACCTCAACAGTCCTCAGAGAGAACAGACCAGCAGAACACTTGCCAGACCCGGACTCAGAACCCGGATCAGAGAACGACTTTGTACACAAGTGAGTGCATACACATAATGAAAATAATGAATCCCCTTTTATTTTGTAGTTTTACCCATCACAGCTGACTGTTTTAGAGAGGATGTTTGAGCCCCTGTTTGTCTTCAGTCCTCAGATGCAGATGTCGTGGCTCGGTCAGCAGAAGATGGAAGAGGTGAACAGGAAGGACCGGACGGGCATGAACTACATCAAGTCACGCAGCAATCAGGGCGTCCGGCAGACTGTGTAAGTGTGTCAAGCCTTAAAACCCGATGACTTTATAGTCGTTTTAGTTTCATGTCAGTCCTCAGTTAAATAAGACAGTGGCCACAGTTGTTTTTATAAGACGATAAACAGATGGATGTGTGTCTTCTTTTATAATTGTGTTTTACTGTTAATGATATTTCTCGTTTAGGCGTGGGTTGATGGAGGATGACGCAGAGCCCATCTTCGAGGATGTGATGATGTCATCACGGGGCCAGCTGGAGGACATGAACGAGGAGTTTGAAGACACTATGGTGATCGACCTGGTCAGTGACGTCACTTTGTCTCACCGCATTTGATTTGCGAAATTCCACAGAAGAAATTAAGATAAATAAGGAATCCTTGCCTTAATTGATTATCTTTGTTCATGTCTCTATTTTGGCTTTTTGTCCTTCCCAGCCGCCATCGAGGAACAGACGTGAAAGAGCGGAATTAAGACCAGACTTCTTTGACTCTGCAGCGATGATTGAGGACGAGTCGGTGAGTAAAACTTTGCACTTTGAGTCAAGAAGGTGAATAAATCTGAATAAGTCAAACAAGTTAATTGATTTGTCAATTGTCACAAAATTTCCCCGTTGGCGCCCCCAAGTGGTAATCACAAAAATGACACTGGCAGACAGCGATGCATGCTGCCTTCTGCAGATATTTCCTCTTTAAGGTTGTCTAACAGTCGCTCTCTTCTCCGCTGTTCCAGGGTTTCAGCATGCCCATGTTCTGATCCGGGAAGAGGCAAAGATCCTGAGATCAGGATCCACATCAGGAGTTAACAAGAGGGAGGTGGGGGGGGTGGGGGTTTTGAGACATCTAACCCAACATAACCTGCCAATCAAACTCTTAAGAAGAAGAAAAAAACATTCTTTAAGTACTTTTCTCTTTCTATAAGACGTGATGGAAGGGATGTTTGTCGAGTGGATCTACTGATGATCCCGCTTCGGCTGGATCTCACCTGGAAGCGCGAGAGAAAGGATCGGCTCTGTTCTTTCAGGAAGGCCGGAGGATCCAGAATATTCTCCAGAATCTAGTCCGGATTATTTCCTTTCCTTTCCAGCCTGTTGGTTTTGTTCTTGTTAGCAGTAGCTCTGATGGCGCTCTGGCTGCCGGCCGATGAGTACTCGCAGTTTTTACAGCCGCCCTCCCTCCGTTACACAGATGTACAGTTGTTTGGTTCGGCTCCCGATCAGCAGCACAGAGCAGCGTAACACTCTGTACAGCTCCCCCTTCTTTTGGTGTCGCACTTCGATCCGTCTGGTTAAATCCAACTTAGAGAGGATCTCAGTACTAAATGTTCTATATCTTTGCTCTTATTACCACCCACCGACCCCTCTCCCCTCCCTCTGTTCGCCATCTGAGTCCTTGTATGTGGTGGTGCTGATGCGTGGTGTGTGTGTGTGTGTGTTGTGTGTGTGTGTGTGTGTGTGTGTGTGTGTGTGTGTGTGTGTGTGTGTGTGTGTGTGTGTGTGTGTGTGTGTAAAGTATTGCTGGTGATGATGATGATGATGATGATGATGATGATGATGGTTGAGTTAGTCGCACATGCACACTGAGGTCCACAGCCGTAGACTGACCTGGAGGAAGTGATGTAACTGTCTTGTGTGTGATGTCAAAGCAAAGCGAGTGTTGTCATTTGACGGTGATGCCACATCCCCCACCTCCTCCTCCTCTTCCTCCTCCTCCTCCTCCTTCTCCCCAACCGACCCCCGGACAGACGCCCCACCCTTTCAGATCTCGGACATGTTCTGCACACACCCTCGAGTAACAGCTTTTTGAAGTTAAAGGTTTAAAAAAAAAAGACAATAAACATATTTTGAATTCTGTAGCTTTAGTACTAAAGTTTTAAATCAAGTGTGTTTTTGTTTTTGTCTGATGTTTGTACAGCTTTTTTCTTGAATATGTATCTTGTTTGTTGCCAAATTGTGGCCTACATACTTACAGTATATTCCAGCCCCTTCCCCCTTCACCCGTAACTCATATCTAACGGTTACCAAGCTCAGATTGTTGCTGTGGGATACCAGCTTTTTAAGCGCTGTATGGTCTGATTGTAATCGTTTCACAGTTCAGTATTACAGCAGAATATCTGTTAGGTTTCTTCATCTCACAGGTCAAATCAAGTTACAGTTTTTACACTCGCCTACAGTGTTATCCAATAAGATGAAGATTTGTTGTTATCATTGTTCATATCCAGTGCAGTGATGGATCTTTCTGTCTGACAGATTTGTTTGAATGTGTTTTGAATGTTTCCAGCCATATCGTGTTTCACCACTATTTGTTTTATCAATCATTTTACCTTTCCCTCGGCTGGCTTGGCAGTCTTGTAAATATCAGAGACAATTGGATCTTTTCTGCAGTGCAGTTGACATCAGTTGCCCTAAAATGCTCTAAAAGCCTGTTTTGTTTTTTTTTCTTTTTCTGTGAACCTAAATTCTTTTTAATAAAATAAAATCTGTAATCGATTTATGGACCAGTGTTTGTATGTGCCTTTGTTTCACAACCTCAGTGTAGTTCAAAACAGCTGCATTTTCCTCAGTGTTGCCAAATATTTCACAGCAGACCATAACTGTAGAAAATGAACTGTCAAGCTCTACAAAACAATCTCAACTCAAGATCCACTTTCTGGCTTTCAAGGGTTTCATGTGATCCTCATCAGTCGTGGAACGGTAGATGTTCAAATTTTCCACAATTTTCAGCTCCTCTAATTCTCATCCACGTTGACTTGAAAGTCAAACCTGACAGTCAAAATTGTGGAAACTTGGCTAACTCAATCTGCTAAAGAGGACCATGTAATGAGGTTCAGAACAAGTGAATTAGTGAACTTTAAGTTTAGAATATTTTGTGACCCTGGTATAATCAATATTTAGTTTCAGTTGATTTAAGATGGAGGAAATGAAGCAAATGAACTGTATTACATATGAATCCTTAACTGCAGTGAACATCGTTCTTATTCTTTGTGAACAGTCCAACCACAAAATTTTGGTTGTATGTTAAATTCACATATATACTGGAAAAAGTAGCCACTTCATTAAAACCCTCTGATATTATTCTATGTCATATTTCTTTTAAAAACACAAAAAATTGACTATTGCATTGATAAAAGTAAAGAGAACGTGGTATCAAGTCCATGATTTATTTTACAAATGGCAGAGCCTGCCGGAGAGAGAGAGAAGGCACAGTTGTAAGGATGACTTTCTTGACCTTAACGGAGAACATCAAACACAGGGAGTGAGTCTGAAAGAACTACTATACACACACACACAAACACCAGAAACACTAAGAACTAAATACAGTACATTGATGACTCTGGAAACATTGTACATGGCAGCAGACTACAGTATGTTTGCACAACAACTATCGTGTTGACAGCTGCTCAACAATACGTAATCTGCCCTTTCAGATACAATCTTGTTCTCAAAATGTCCAATCATACCAACAACAGTGACCAATATGGCCACTACTGACGTGATGATTAATGTGTGTGACCACTGTATACTGTTCAATAAAAATGTAGGATTTTCCTATTAACCTATTGCTTACTGGTGTTAAAGATGTAAAGATACACATGCTGATTTTGTTTACAGAGCACCAATGTTTTCCCCAAATTTAACACACTTTATAGTTCAACACATAAGCAGTGAGTTGATAGGACATTCGGGGAACTGCTATTAAGCCCTTACAAAATCAGGGACTGATCTTTACATCTGCTTTCAGTGGAGTGGTTAAATATGACAAAAGACATCTGCTCAGTCGTTGTCACAAGGTACCACCGCAGTTCATTTGAATATGAAGTCAATAATCAGGAAAATCCCACAGCAAGTGCCTTCAGCTAGTGTCAATGTGGAAACAGTTTTGGGTGTGTTTCACAGAGGAATGTTGGCGTGTTTCTTCCAGGGGTTGACCTGCTTCTTGCTGGCCAGCACCTCCAGATCTCTGCAGATCTTCTTGCGAGTGGTCGACGGCTCGATGATGTCATCCACAAAACCTAAAACAAATATTTGGCCGGTGAGGAAGAGAAGTGTGTAATGCATTCCACTAATGTAGGAGGGCGGTATATATTTTCGCAGACCTACGAAATAATGAGAGTTTACCTCTGACGGCAGCTGGGAAGGGGTTGGCGAATTTCTCCACGTATTCAGCCTCTGCCTCAGCCTGGTTCTCTTTTCCTCTGAAGATAATCTGAACAGCGCCCTGAGAAAAAAAGAAAGATCACACACACACTGTCGAATCAAAAAGAAAGGGAAGAAAGAGAGTAAGTGAGACAAAGAGAAAACAAATGAGTGTGTTTGTACCTTGGCACCCATGACAGCAACCTCAGCTGAGGGCCAGGCGTAGTTCACATCTCCTCTCAAGTGTTTGGAGCTCATCACGTCGTAGGCTCCACCGTACGCCTGGTACACACAGACAAACACACATGCCTTGAGTCATATGTACGTGTAAAACACTTATTGGCACTTTTTCCCAGATTTAAAATACACTTCCACTTATTTTTTTTATAATTAATAGGGTTTCACTGCACATCTGAAGGACACACAGATTTTTTGTTGAAAAATAACCCTTCCAACAATGCACTGCACTGTTCATGCTGAAGAGCAGGCAGCATTTTTCAGAAAATATGTCAAGTGGAGATTAAAGCATGGAGAATGATAATGTAATGGTTCTTATGATGCCAACTCAACACCGCACTCAGTGTGCAGCTGCTTCACAGTGTATTCCAGTAAAGAGATTTATAATGGCTTTCACTGGGAATCACTGCAGTGTTGAGTTACTGTACAGTCACTTAGCTTGGTATATTCTAACATCACTACCAGCCAGGGAAAACCCTCAACTCTAAACCTCTCTGCTAATTCTACACTCTTTTCACAGATAGGACTTTCTACATCCATCTCTTCTCTTTTTACTCACACACTCACACACACACACACACACACACACACACCTACCTTTCTGGTGATGACTGTTATTTTCGGGACGGTGGCCTCTGCGAAGGCATACAGCAGTTTGGCTCCGTGTCTGATGATGCCGCCATACTCCTGAGCAGTACCTGTTGACAACCATGACAGCAGTTAATAATGGGTGTGAGCGTGCGCTGCAGGGAACGTTTCTGCTCACATGTAATGTATTTCACCTAATGCATGGGTCATAATATTGCCAAGTCAGCCGATATTTATGGGTATCCTAGTTACGATACCTAGCTCACTCCCATACTAAAACATGTTAATAGGAATGTAAAGATATATTGCAAGACAGTTTAATCAATATAAGTATGTGAAGATTCAAATTACACATTTTTTATACATTTCCTCAGAAATAAAAAAGGATTCTATAATTTGGTTAAGAAAATAAGAGAAAATAAATTGTCATAATTTGTCTTCAATCTCATTTTGTTACAAATATTATACTGTGAACCCAGTATTACGAATTGTATTAAATTGTGAGATTACTGTATCTATAAGCTTCTTATTCATTTTCCATGAGCTGAGCTCTTTTCCTGCTTTTTGTGCAGGCAGATTGTTCCATCCTGGTAACTGTATTATTCATGGCAGCAGGGAGACACACTAGAGAATCATCCGTCAATAGCCTAACCCGATTAAGATGTAAACTAGAGCTTTATTTACAGCACAAGTGTATATGCACTGTGTGAGATTTTCAAAGAATACCTGGCAGGAAGCCCGGCACATCCACGAAGGTGATGATGGGAATATTGAAAGCATCACAGAAGCGTACGAAGCGAGCTCCCTTCACTGAGGAGTTGATGTCCAAACAACCTGATAAACAAGACATAAATTAAGGATTTAAAAGCACAACTAAAAACACATCAGAGTAGATTACTAATTAACAATTTCCAACTTATTTTTTCCCATCATGCTCTTTTTGGGGCACGGTTAGTTTGCATATATTTTTTTAATAAGGTAAATTACGCTTTTCACATAACACTAATACTTTTGCACTCTTACTTTTTTTTTTTTTTTTTTTTCTTCTCACTAGTTGTTTTACTTACCAGAAGCCACTTTGGGCTGGTTACCCACAATGCCTACAGTGCGTCCATTCATGCGGGCAAATCCCACTACAATGTTTTTGGCGTAGTTGGGCATGATCTCAAAGAAGTCCCTCTCATCCACTATCTGAACAGACATATGAACAAAGGAAACCTTTACTACTTGCAGAAATTAGATGACATATTATCGTATTTTTTTTTTGTGTGTGTGTGTGTGTGTGTGTGTGTGTGTGTGCACACATACTGTTTGAATGATGTCCAACATGTCATAGGCTTTAGTTGTCTCAAACGGGACGATGGTGTCCAATGAAGGTACCAGACGGTCGCTGAAAAGAGGAACGAGATATCAGACATGAGTTGAAATAAAAACCGGTATCCTCCCATTAAGAACGGGTTTATTGGTTGTTCTGTAAAATGGAGGTAAAGGTGATTGGTTACCTGGGGTCGTGGCTCTCCCTGATGGGGGCAGGATCCTGGTTGCTTAGCGGCAGGAAGTTGAAGAACTCTCGCATGTTGAGTAAGGCTTCAACGTCATTCTCGAATGCATGGTGGGCCACACCTGAGAAAAAGACACGGGACACTTTTTAGGACCTAAAGACGAAATTTGAAGAAGCTTCTACAGCTGAATGTTTACATGACAACAACCTTGACATTGATTTGGAAGTGGAAGCATTTAAAAAAAAACCTCCTCAATAAATCACCACAAGATAATCAGGAGTGATAAAAGCTTTTTACACGCAAACTAACCGGACACGGTGGTGTGCGTTTTGGCTCCGCCAAGCTCCTCTTGAGTCACGTCTTCGTTGGTGACAGACTTCACAACATCAGGTCCTGTGATGAAGAGGTATGAGGTGTCCTATACGCACACACACACGCACACACACACAGATGTCAGGCTAATGTGAGTGAGAATGCAATCGTAGAGACAGGACTATGTGAATAATTGTGTATCACCGCCAAAATTAACTACATTTGTAGAATTCTGACTCTAAAACATTTGATTTTGGATGTCTGCTGATGCTACAAATCAAATGAAGTTTTGATTATTACTAGATTACTAATTATAATAAAAAATTTTAGCTGTATTGGCGCAGCCTGTACCTTGACCATGAAGGTGAAATCTGTCAGGGCCGGGGAGTAGACAGCACCTCCTGCACAGGGACCCATAATGAGGGAGATCTGAGGGACGACTCCTGAAGCCAAGACGTTCCTCTGGAAAAAGAAGAAAGGTGTTGTTTTCACTTTTTCCATTTACAGTGTCCAAAAAAAACCCCAAACATCAACTATGTGAATTACAGAATGTTAATATGCCAAGGCTCTTTAAAAAATAACCATACCAAGAATATATCTGCATATCCGGCCAGAGACTCCACTCCTTCCTGGATCCGAGCACCTCCAGAGTCGTTCAACCCGATCACCGGGGCTCCAACTGTCATGGCCTGGTCCATAATCTGAGCAGAGAACATTTAAACATTGTAAATTTACTATTTGAAAGGTCTGAGATCAAACAGGAAGAACCATTGACAACACCCACAAACATGAAGAACATAAAACCCCGTCATTGTTGAACCATTTACTGAAAGAAAAGACATGTTTAACACCACTGTTCAGGCATTTATACACGCGCTCCTCAGTATCTCAGCTGTGTTTACCTTACAGATCTTCTGTGCATGAGCTCCAGACAGACTGCCCCCAAACACTGTGAAGTCCTGAACACAAAAAGGGCAAGACGAAGAATATCATACAGGTGAAACCATGCTGTTGTGTACTACCACAATGTAGGATTCTTAAAGTATAATTAAACATTGTACCTGACTGAATACGTAAACCAGCCTGCCATTGATCCTGCCTCGGCCTGTCACAACGCTGTCACCCGGGAACTAAGACAAGAGAAAGAAAAAGATACTATGAGGATAAAGACTTCAAATCCCCAGAAGAAGCAAGTGGATAAACATGACGTTGCAGAGGTCACTGGCATGTGTACGACCTGTTACCTTGTTACTATCCTGCTCCATGCCGAAGTCGGAGCAGCGGTGCTCCACGAACATGTCCGACTCGACGAAGGACTCGGGGTCCAGCAGAAGCTCCACTCGCTCCCTGGCTGTCAGCTTACCCTGCAAACACATAACACCAAGTTACATGTACCTGAGCGAACACTTTAACCAGCAGAGTCTTCGCCATATCCTTTACACTGCGGAAGCTATCTCTTTAGCTTTTGTTGTATTTGTGTCCATTGAAGCCAATGTTGTATATCATCTAGGGCTGCTTTATAATAGTATAAATTAAAAATGCAGTTTCTCCCTGTTCCCTGCAGAAAAAAACACCACAACTGTACTTTAATATCATCATATATCTTCAATGTTTAATCATTATCACCCATTTCTGTATGTATACTGCCTACATCCATGGATCCATATACAAAACAGATTGATGATAACCAAGGAACTTTATTATTATACTGAAAATATATCATAATACAGGTTTTAATATTTGTCCATCACATTGGGCTGACACACTGGACACTGGGATTGACAGTTTCAGATGTTGCCTTGCTCAAGGGCACGGGAGATCAACAAGATGGCTGTTTTCCAAAGCATAAGGCAAAGTATCTCAAGTGCCACTAGCAAGGAAGTTTTTTTTTAATGTCACTAATAAGTGTGTGAGGGGGCAACAAAACAACAACAACACTGCAGCTCCAGCAGCAACCACTGATCCAGAGCCCTTGAGCCAGGCATTACACACCTCAACCAATCCAGCTGTCAGTGTATTTTAAGGGCTTTAAGTTATGAAAAAAAAATATGCTTGTGTAAAAGCAGAAAGAAAGAGAGTAAATATTAGCTGACTTTACCCTTTTGTGTTGTGCATCTATTCTCTTCTGACCTCCCCCGACCAGCGCCGCCGTCCGTTTCTTGTCAATCCTCTCCTTAACGGACAAATGGCTGACAGAATACCAGCGACAGTCCCGTCGTAGGTTCGTCTGCGGCACCGCAGCCGCGACGGCGCCATGTTTCACCGGCGCCAAGCTCCTGAAAGATGTCCTCAACCCGTTTATCAATCCGCAGCTGCTTCGAGCCACACTGAAAGCCGCCATCATTGCCCCTGCGTGTTCTCGGGTGACAACGGGCGGAAATGAAAGACAGAGATTTGAGCCAATAGCGAACGGGGGGCGAGCTCGAACAGCCAATAGGAAAGAAGGAATTCGTAGTCAGAGCGGGTGGGCGGGACCTAGAGGGTATCAGTTCTCCTGTAGTTCATCGTCGCCTGTAAGCTGAAAGTCAAGAGTTTAGGATCTCTTTGCCCTGAGTTTAGCTTGTCAGGAAGAACTTCCTCTCAAATTGGGACTTATCTTGCTGGTTGGATGTTCTAAATACCAGACAATGCCATAACCCTTCAAAGTATACACAGGAATATAATCATTTAATCTGTAGAGCTTGTTAGGGTACCCGGGGTTAAAGCTGCCTGACAGGTCAAACACAGGGCATTTTTATCAAGGTAGTTTACAAAGTAAATATTGTATTTAATTTCTTAGACAACCCTGTTTATAGAAAATAATATGTTGCCCTCTACAGCCTTATGTAAGACGTGTTAATTAAGGCTAAAACAGACATATCTGCATATTAGTGAGGTTATATAAGCAGGACAGGAATTGTAACCTATGAGAAAAGGTGTTCTAATAATTGTGATTTATCAAATAACTGCATTTTATTCTATTATCTGGGATAAGTGGGGTCTTATGAACCACTACCTCATCTGGATGCCCCTGAAATAAACACTTACCAATGTTTATGAATTAAATATAACAACATTCTCAATTATGCCTGAATTCATTCTGCACTGAAGAATAGTGGGGTTCAGAGATAGAGTTAGATTGAGTCATTAAAATAATAATAATAATAATTAGTTAATTAGTTTCCAGTCTTTAATAAATCATAATATGAGACTTTTTTTTTTTTTTTCATTCTTGGCCTTGGGAATAGTATTTTAACAAAATAATCTTAAATCAAGGTCCACCTGCGTGAGAGGAGAGTTGAGTAAATGGACCTTCTGTCTATTATTAAACTTAAACTATTAAACACCGGAGTAATTGTTAGGCTAGTAGTCTATATCAAGTTATCCTCAAAAAGTGGATGCTGCACAAACTTTTCCAAACGTTGTTATATTAATAGATCTGATAATTCAGTAAACAACGTATAGTATATTTTGCACCATTAAAAACGTTTTTTATTTTCTCTATAATAGTAGCAACCACAGAGTCACACCATCACATGCAACTTGATCTTCATCATTCTAGGTATTTGTTGTTAATGTGGACACATATGCAGTTTTACCCCTCGGCTGTGGTCTTAGTGCTGACCCTTTCAAATATTTATTTATTTAACTTAACACAAAAGGGAATAAAAGCTGATGAAAAGACTCCATCGTTATTCTCTCTCTATTCATCTTAAAATAAATAATTAATTAATTGCTGTCAGAATCAGAATTAAAAATACTTTACTGATCCCTGAGGGGTTGTTACAGTTGCTCATGGTGCATACACAATGTTAAAGAAGATAAATACTATCATAATACAATATCTAACACAATATATAGAGAAATAGAAACTTATATATAGGTATATACATATAAGTAAAAACAATTACATATACAATAAGAGGCTAGTATGTACTTTATAATAAAATATATACAATATATGAGAATATAAACAAAAGTAAAAGTATGCCACAATATGTGACCGAGCAATAGTTGTGACTTTTTAAAGAGTGTAGTATTAAAGATGTTATAAATGAATAGAAAGAATGACGGAATAAGTCAGTGTGTTGCAGTGTAGTGACCCCGAGCATCGCTCCTCGATCAGATAATAACTCATTAATCGATAAAGTGTTATCAATGAGGGCCACCGCAGCGCGTGCGGAGGACAACGTGAATCCTTCGTACACTACGGTAACCAGGGTAACTGGAGGAAGTCTCGCGTGATGATCGTGCCCGTCGAGAGAGGTTGAAGCGAGGAAAAGTGGAAAATCGAAAGATTGATGCGTCTGTAAAACGACTAGTTAGCTATGTTCCGGTCGCTGCTCGCCAAGTACTACAGTAAAACGTATCAAAATAGCAGGATTTCAATTTACAGCTTGCACATCCCTCCTTCGCGCGAGGTATAGGGCGGCCGTACGAGTGTGTGTGTGTGTGTGTGTGTGTGGGGGTGGGTGGGGGGGGTGGCGGGGGGTTAGTGGCACGGTTGAATCTTCGCTAGCTAATTCGGCTAGCCATGCCAACGCTAGCAGGTTAGCTTTGTTTACATCAAGTGCGCGCCTGGGAACTGGTGGCTAACTGCTAGCCAAACGAATGTGCGGTCTTAGGAGTTGCTCTTCGATCAATTAGGCACCGACGAAGAGACAGTGTCGGATATTAAATGGGCTCTATGGCCAAATTCGACCATATATCGTGTGAGACGTTTGGCTGATGGCAGAAGCTAACGCTAGCTACACGATGCTAACCCTTTGATCATGGGTTGTTGGATCATTTGAGTCACTGTTAGGCGTTACGCAGCGTCAGGGATAATGTGAGTAATTACAACCCAGGGGGGGTCGAATAGGTCCGAATTGACAGAAGCTGTAACTGGGATCGGAAAGACTTCGTTGGTGGAGAGGAACGACTACGAACCAGGGATGCTAACTTGAGCTAGCCGCCTGCCGAGCTAACGTGCGCGTTCAGTGATAACCGCTTCAGCATGTTCGTTGTCTATTATTGTGTCTATTATTGTGTCTATTATTAATTCACATGTCTGCAGTGGCACAGTGGAGTGGCTGACTGTTGGTCCACCAGGCTAGTTTCTATATCTCCTCCATCCACTCTGAGACTTGGCTATCTTTAAGCCTTCAGTCGCAGCGAGTGGTTGCATTTTTTTTTTTTTTTTTTGCCCGGGCCGTGTTTCCCCGAGGCTGCGGAGTGCACCGCTATGAACCCCGTCAGTGCAACCACTCTGTACGTGTCCGCCAGCCGGGCCGTACTGCAGTGTGACCCGAGGCAGCCCAACACCTTCGCAGAGATGTACACGCTGCTGCCCTTTTTCCGTCAGTCCCTCGCATGCCTTGTCTGTGGTAAGCACTTTTTTCTTTTTTGTTGTTGTTGTTGTTGTTGTTGTTGTTTATAACAGGTATACATCGCACTCGGTCTAATGCTGTTTTGTGCCATCGCATTGCAACATGATCACCTGATTCGTAGCGCACATTACATTTCGCATCACTTAACATGAATGAGGGTTTCATAACCTTACTATTCATATTGACTGGAGGGGCCGTGGGCGTGCGTGTGCTCATAGCAGTTGACACAATTTGTCGTGCTCACCGCCGTGGTCTCCTTAGCAACCGAAGGCTGAGCCCCAGTCATCTGTCCTCTTGTCAAGACAGATGACTCCTCTGTTGTTGTGTCTGCTGCAGAGCCATGTGTTTCCTATTCATGCCTTTGTTTACTCAGTCCTGTGTAGTTGATGGAGTATCAACACTGGCACAGTTTGCATTTAGAGATGTGTAATATTTGGGAGAGTGATATATGACAGTATTTTTCACCTCTGCCGGTCATGTAATGGGTGATTTTTAGCTTGATTATTTTGCTCTCGTGCTATATGTAATCAGAAGTACAGGCTGGAGGAGATGTAAGCTGTAAAAATCAGCAGTTTGAATTTTTGATTGAACAGGTTGGAGTGTATTTTTGTTGTTTATTTCAGTAAACCGGGTTAAGTTCAAGAAGCACCAGCATTTGAGGCACAGAAACAATTAAAACGTCGCATGAGTCACAGATTATGATATTACATTTATTAATTTCCCTGCCCTGCTTCAAATGCATCCTTTGGTACTGAAACAATTGATAGAACATTCCTTTTTATAATTTATTTTATTTTTATATATTTTATTAAGTAATTTCAAAAAGCTTAAGCTTGTTTGGGTTCAGCTTTTCATTTGCGGAGATTTGCTCTTTATCCCTGCTTGGGCTTTTGGTCAGACGAATAAAGATATTCGAATAAGTCACCAAATGGTTAACTGAGAAAATAACCGGCAGCTTAATAAATTCTAATTGTAATTACAACGGTTTCTTTAGAGGCATGATGGTGAATGGAAATGACTTAATGACATAGTTGATTGTGCTATAGTTGCATATACATAAGGATTAACAGCTCAGTCTTGTTTTTGTCTCAGGTAAACTGCTCCAGGATCCCATTTCCCCAACACATCCAGAGTGTCAGCATTATGTCTGCTTGGGCTGTAAAGGCCAGAAGATGCAGATCAGGCCGCCGTGCAGCCGCTGTAAAGACTATTCCGGCTTCCAGGAGAACAAACAGCTCTCTTTGTTGGTGCAGTGCTACAGGAAGCTCTGCCTCTATGTAACTCATTCGCCCTTGCTGCAGTTGATCAGCAGCCATGTAGGAGGGTCTCCAGAGGTTATGGCCTTGCTAGAGGAGGTGCTAATGTCACACGAAGAGGAGATAGAGACAGAGGACCTAAGCCTTGCACAGGAAGATGTGAATCCCTCTGTCACTGAGTCCCTTACCCCCACAGAGGCACCACCTGCTCCTGCAGAGCTTTCAGCTGTACCCCAGAGCTCCTCCTCTGACCCACCCTGTTCCAATGGACCACAGGAATGCAATGGAGAAGGGCTAGAGGACCTGGATCCCTCGTCCCCGGAGCTAGAAGTATGCGAGCTGGTAGAGGAGCAGCCACAGGCAGGCCTGTCTGTGTCCAATACTGGTTGTGGTGGTCTTGAACTGAGTCTGACTACTGGACATTTAGCCCCAACTCCAGGCACTGTGTGCTCACTCAGGGATGGGGAATCTAGCAGCAGGGAGCTGGAGGAGGGGGAGGTGTTGCTTCTCAGTGTGGAGGAGGTCTTACAGACTTTGGATCCTCTTCAGCCCGGTCGAGATTCTTCTCATATACAGTCAGAAAGAACACACACTCACACACACTTAACTACGGACAGAGCACACGCTCAAATGTACATACAGCTGGACGCAGCTCACAACTACACACAGATTCGAACAGACAGGACTAACACAGTGGCAAGCCATGGTGCTCACATACACACATCCTCCTTCGATCCTCCTCCAACCTCCAAGCCCCCGCCAGTCCGCCTTAAACGTAAACGATCTCGCTCAGAGAGCGACAGAGAAAAGGTGAAACCCCTCCCTATCGCCTCCATCCTGCAGGGCTCCTCCTCACACTTACACACTCCACACCCCTCTCAGACACTGCACACGCAACCACCCACACCTCCTTTAACAGTAACAGCACACGCATACTCCCCCCTTCCTAATGGGGTGCCTCCCAAGCCTAGTCGCCCTGCGCCAAATCACAATAAAGGTGCCAGGAAGCACGTTGACCCGGGCCCTAAGAAGCCCCATGCAAAGGCCCGCACTGGTGCAGGTTCCAAGACGAAGGACGGAAGCAAAGACCAGCGGTTGATGGCAGGCTGCCTTGTTCCCCCAGCACCTGTCAGGCCTCCATATAAGAAGCCGGTGGAGAAGAAGGGCTGTAAGTGTGGCAGAGCCACCCAGAATCCCTCTGTGTTGACCTGCAGGGGGCAACGCTGTCCCTGCTACTCAAACCGCAAGGTGGGACTATGAGCATTGCATGTATGGGATTTTAGGGGTCAAGTTTTCATTGGTTTTATTGAGCACAAGCACATTTTTTTTTTTTGTATTTAATCAGCCCTTTGGAAGTGTAAAGGCATTGTTGTAACTAATTTTGCCAACTGTGATTTATGTGATCAGGAAAACAGGCTTAATATCACTTATCGTTTTTAAAGATGAAAGCAGCAAAAATAGCCGGTTTATCGTTAAACTAATGCACTACTATGCTTTTCGTATTCCACCCTGACTACATTCTTTTAGTGACTTGGGGTTAGATCTGAAAATAATATTGCAACTTTAATGTGACGTTGGTGTGATGCAAATACACTAATGCTCCTTGTCTATTTTTTGGCATCTTTCTCAGGCATGCTTGGATTGTATCTGTCGAGGTTGCCAGAACTCCTACATGGCCAACGGTGAGAAGAAGCTAGAGGCCTTCGCCGTGCCAGAGAAAGCCTTGGAGCAGACGCGGCTCACACTCGGCATCAACCTCACCAGCATCACGGCGGCCGCGGCGCTTCGCAACCCAGCACCCACCAGCATCCGCGCAAACACCCTCCTCAATGTTGCCACAGCAACGGGGACCCCGGTGACCACGGCCTTCCTGTCCCCCAGCCCCCCGCAAGAGCCCAACTATGAGGACAGCCTGGAACTGCTGATTGGATGAGAGGCTGGGACTCCAAAAAACAAAAAAACAAAAAACAGACAGCTCGGTGCTGATTGAATGTGATGGCTGATCATTGTGTCTGTCAGACAACCTGTACCTCCCCCCCTCCAGAGGGGAGGCAATCTGAGGCAGCTATGGGTCTGTCCTGTCCTGTAACCTGCTCTACTTTCTGTGTTGGAAAATGCTGAGTAGTAAGACTAGCATGGGTGTGCCAAAGCCTCCTGTATTGTGCCTGTGTGCCGGTGTGTATTGTTGCCTGCCTGTAGTTAAACACTTATACTCGGTTCCAAGGCCATTCTGTACTTCAGAGGTGCTTCTTGTTCATAGACCACAGACATACTGTAAGAGGCAATAGGAACCCATACCAGGTTTTTGTGTTTGTTAATGTGTGCACACACAATTATAGATTTCAGCGTGTGCGTATGTGTGATTTCTGGTGCATAATGATAACAAAAAACTGCATCATTATATCTCAATCACCTGTCACAGCATTTTCCATGTTTGAGTATTACTCCATGTATGTTTCAGAAATGCATAATTGGTATTAGGACGGCCCTTACTAATCCTTAACCCTGTTTGTGTTCACACCTTAATTGTGAATGAATCTTGTGACTAATCTATGGAGAAGTTCTGTCTCACACAAGACTGTATGCCTTTTTCTATCTCGTTAACTCACTCAATCCAAGTACTGTTGACTGATAATGAATTTGTCTTAATGAACTTGACTGATGCAGGCATTGTACAGGCAGCAAGATAATGTCAAAGCACTTGGCTGGCTCCACGGTTTCTCTCTGTGTGTGCGTGCGTGTGTGTGTGAGTGTGTATGCGCCTGCTGAGATTTACTGTAATGTCAGCGGGGAGGCGGATGGTGGGTTGTAAGCACTTAGACGGATTGATTGGCCAAATTACAACTAAAAACCATTCTTGGTTACCATAGCAATAGGAGCACCAACGAGGAGCCTCCCAGCTCTCGTGCACACACGCAGTTGTTTACAGTATTTCCATTTATATAGACTATAACTGTCTTCTAAAATATTACACCAATATGTTTTGATCGTGGGATTGTACATGACTGTGTGTGTGTTTAGATAAACTGAAGCCATAGGTTGTCATTAACAAGACAAAAATCCCCCCCCCCAACCGTTGTAGTGTCCCGACTGATTAGAGACCAACACAGAGACTATTTTTGATATCAAGTGTTTCAGATTTGGTACCACTGTCTTTTTTTGTGTGTGTGTGTGTGTGTTTTGGTTAAAGCACCTTGAAGCCCTCCTATAACTCAAGAGGCTGTGTGTTGTCTGTGTTTGTGTTTACTGTCTCAGCTGTAACTACAGATGTTTGTCAGTCCAGTCATGTGACCAAAAAGAGACTGAAGGAGAGAGAGAGCGAGCGAGAGAGAGAGAGAGAGGACTCAGGCAGACCAAACAAACACCTTGGTTCTCCACTCATAGACCAGGAAGTAGCAGGTGGATTACAGTATGATCAGCAAAATATGATCTATCTTCCTGCGTGTGTGTGTATGTTTCAAAATGTATTTCTGTTGGGCATTACTTGAACCCTGATTAGTTTTTGGTATTGTTTTTTTTATGTAAAAACTCTTGTTTGAGGAGTGACTCTTATTATTGCTGAAACATTCACTGCCATAATATGGAAACATGTAATACAACATGAATTAAAAGATAGTTTTTTACTTTTTCAGTTTTGTGTCTTTTTGTGTAGAGGGGATATTTGACTCAAGTGTGCTTTAAAGCTTGGTTGCAGGTGGGTGCAGACACTGGCTCAACACATTGACCATAATTGTGAACACAGCAGTTGGATGGAGATTTGTGGTGGAAGCTAATGGGCTTTTTTTCCTATCTTGCACAAGCTAGGGTTAAGAAAATAGAGAGTTTGCCCTCATAATGATTCTGTTATAATGTTAATCCATTCATTCCCCATTCCATGATGAGTAAACATGAGAAAAACCTAAAGATAATGAACCAGTACAGGCTGGTTATTTTGTCTCCCCTTCATTGCAATGCATTATAAAATTAGTTACAAATATTCAGACCTGGGAAAAGTATTATAAACAAGAATAATAAAATTCAACATTACCGGAAACTTGAATAAAACAAGATTACGAGTTTAGCTAGCAGGCCAAAAACAAACAAAAAAACAGCTGATGGGGATGTCATCTGCAAGTATTTGGTCATAAACCAAAGCATTGGACACAGTTAAACTTTGACCTGATGGTGGCACTAGACACAAATTTAAGGGATCACCGAAGAGAAAATGCCATTCATCCTGAGAGGAATGTGAAAGCCTGTACCAAATTTAACGGCAGTCCTTATAGTGGTTACTGAAAACCTAAAATGGGAACCTCATGTTAAGGCTGGAGGTAAAGTCGGGATCACTAAAGTCATTAGGATTCCTCATCTGTGAACCATTAATGTCTGTACACATATTCATGGCAATTCATTAACCAGTTGCTGAGATATTGCCATCCTCTAGCTGGCATGACTTGTCTTGATATAAAACCTAGGAAACGTAAGGAAGTTCAATCTTTAAATAAAACACTTGAATATAAATTTATTCAGCACAAAATGAAATCTGGTTTGGTATCCAATGGATATAGAAGTGTACATGTGTCAAAAACACTTAATACTCAGTCCATTCATACTAGATCAGTGCTTCTTTAAGGCTGTAGGACCGTGATGTGTGTCACGCCACACATTCATTCAAGACATTGCACAAAGAGGAAATTCAACCTTAAGTACTGTAAACAAACAAAACAAGCTTCATTCATAATACTGAACATCTCAAATCTTGTCTAGTGGCATTTTTTAATACTTATTTCTAATAAAAGACCAGTTAAGTGTCATGTGTCCAACAGCACTGTCATTTCCTGGGGATGACAACACGACTGACGACCGTTTGACCTGTGGGCAAAAACAGCTCGCTCTGTTCACAATAGAAGTCATTCACACATGAGAGCGCCACATTTTTATCTGCATCTATTGTACTGCTCCAAATGTCCTGTACTCTGAATGCACCATGTAATCCATGTTTGCTCTGTCATACAGTACACTCTGTTTACCAGCCCCAACCACAGAGCTAATAACCGGTGTGAGGTTTAACTGTGACTACTGGAGTAAATACGCAGCAAACGGCTCTTCTTCCGTGCCATTTTGAGCCACAGCGAGTCTGCCACTGCAGCTCAGTATGATCATATCCCTACAGCTCTGTGGTTCCAAAAGAAGTCCTTTGCACTGCCAACAGTTCATTAGTCTTCTCCGATCCTGCACTCTCACACAGCTGCTCACATTCCCAAGCAAAAACCCTGACATTTTGGTCAACTACTGTTGATGTCTGCATCAAGTCCCATCAGTCCCGGACACTTCTATCCGAGGTTCCCTCTCTTTAACCAACGAGGAAGGCCCCGAAGTAGCTTGCCCTCCCATCCATCTCCATGGTGCTGGCGTTGCTAACGGTGATGAAGAGGCGGTCGGCGGGCTGTAGAAAGGCAGTACCGGCCTGATGCAGGGAGAAGAGACCAGGCTCCTGACCCCGAGGCCAGCAGGCACTCCGGAATGATTTCATCAGCAGGATGGGCATCGTGTAGGAACTCATCTGTGGACCATATCACAAAAACAAGTTCAAAACCTTCAAAAGCAAAGCATCACAATATATTTGCATATAATATTTAATCATAAGCATTTCATCTTAACGATACCACATGGAATCAATAGCTTAATTTCTTACTTTTGGTGCATTCAAGGACACTGACATTTGAAGTTTGAGAGTTGGCTTGCATTCATGAGTTATCAAATAATCATTACCCACCACAAACAGACACTTTGTCCAGCCTGATATTGTGTTCACATGTAGCCATTTTCTATTTGGGATTTGGCCCTAACCAACTAGTAGCGAGTGACATATCCTTTCTGCTGCGTCATGGATAAAGTTAATGCTCCCATTTTTATTCCCACCCACAACACTCTGATTGGTCAATTGTTTCTCCAAATGACATAAATATTCCTCAAAGAAAAAAAAGCATACTTACAGCAGCAAAAACATGAAAACAACTTACATATATATATATATTATTTTCTACAAAATGGAAAAGAACATTGAATTCTTGTATACAACTGAAATAATATATTATTAAATTTAGTATATAGTGAATACTATTTGTATATAGTATGGAATTGGGATACAGCTGTGGACATTGAAGAGATTGCTATTTGGCAGCCTACTGTAGATGCTGAAGGGTCCTTGTTCACTACTGTATTATCACGCTACAATAACATGACTTAAGCTGAACCAAATTATTATAAAATGTTCACTGTGATGGATTATTAATTTGTTCCAATGCCAGGTATTATCCTTCAATAATGTGCACAAAGCCTAACCTTCTTGTAGATATACTGGACAAGCTGGGCTCCTTCCTCCTCCTTTGTTTCCCCTGTCTCCCCCTTTGCCTCCCAATCCATCTCGCCCATGGAGGGCAGTCTGAAGTAGGTCTGGGCATAGATGTAATAGAGGCCAGCTCGAGGCACCAGCAGCTCTCCTCCCCTCAGCTCCATGTTCTGCAGGAAGGACAGACCTCTCTGTCCCTCCCACGCTCTGATTCGCTCGCCCAGGTACCCCCTGCTGTTCTGTGAGCCTGCAACAGCACATAAAAACATACAGAGTTAAACACACACATAAACATGTCAATTAAGGCCATTTGCTCATTTTAAGAGTGTTGATTGAGTATAAACAGCCACTGCGATTCAAATAAGAAACAAATGTTAAAGAAACTCTGTCAATAAAGCTTACAGATGTGCTCACAGACCAGCTGCTTTTTTTTTTATTGACAGCAGTTTCATGTTTCACACGTCCAGCTATCCTGGGGTATGTACGTATGTATGACATTCAGAAATATATTCCTCATGAACAAACAAAAAAGGACAAGGCTGGCTATATTTAATATTTTCCTATTGTCAACAAATCCCATAAAAAAATAAAATTAAATAGGTAGTGGCACTTTTTTGCTTGTCTGTGGCTCTGAACTTTCAAGCACAATTATAGATGTAAAAGTTTAAAAGGCTGAATAATTTCCTAAAACAGCTGGGTACTATATTTTCAGCAAATTTTGCTCTAAAAGGAGTATATAGTGCATCTGTTGTGGACTATTTTCTGTTGCGGATTAATACATATTCTGTGTTCTAGTGTTAAAGATGGCATATGTGGGATTGAGTCAAAATAAACCACAGTGCCCAGGGTTATTATAATAAAACAGGAACATAAAACACAGTGCGGCCCACTGGTGTGCTTATAATAGTTTTTGGACAACAATGGAGCTCTATGGCAAAGAGGAATAAGATATGTCAGGCTTTGGCTACATGGACAATACTTGTTAGTAGGATCAGTTCATTACTGGCTTTGGTAATTTCATGGGTTTTATTTTTTTAACAAGAAAAAACATGACCAGACTTGTCCTTTAAAGCCAATAGTGTACAATTAGAAAAACCTTTGACTTTGGCCTCCTCCAGTGGTTATATCAAAAAAGACACTGTGGCAGACAGCAATGCACGCTGCCCCAACCCACCCCCTCTCTTTCCCACAGACCTCCCAGAGGATACTGAGACGAACGGTCTGAGGGCAAAACACAGACTGAACTAACTATATCATTATCAATTTTAATGGCGATTTTAACATGTTTACAGAAATAAAAACTTCAATAATCAAAAAGTAAAAAATGTAATGGCTTTGAATGGAGCGAGACTAAATGTATTTGTAACTTGTTTGACTAAATGAAACTAAAAATTAAACTCAACTGCTCTAATTGTCTGGTAAGAACTGCTGAGTACCTTAGCATCATTCAAATTATAATGGTTTAACAAGCTTATAATTTTACTGCAATTAAAGTAACTTGATTTAATGACATGAGGTGGGATGCTTTTTCCTTCTTATTATAGAAGTGCCTTTCTTAGAATTTTGGGATAAAATAAACATCTTCTCAGTAAAAAGAATCTGAAGACTAGGGGTGTCTTCATGGTCAAGAGGTCTATCACACACTTCCTTATGTTATTCCAACCAGAAATCCTTGTTGCATGTTATCACCCTGTCGGTCTAATGTCAAATAAAGCTGAAAATGCCATAAAACGAATCATAAAAATCTATAAACTGTATTAGGTAAGGACTATCATACGCCTGGAATTTCAGAAGACACCGTATAAGTTTGGCAAAGCAGCTGCACATCTGCAGGTCCTGACAAACATGAAGATGTTACTGAATCTGAGAACAGCCTGGGAAGCCTTGAAGCACATTCCTCACCTCTGGCCTGGGAAAGTTATGGGCGAAGCAACACAGTACTCACAGGTGTGTGAGCATTGATTAAGTACTGTGTTCAAGATGTCAGGTATGCTTTCCAGGACTTCATTCCAAACGTAACCAACTCTGTGTGCACACTGGATATTTTACTACATTAACAGGATCCTCACCCTCTGCTGTCGGAGGTTCTGTGGACGAGCTGACACCGGTCACATGCGCAGCAACTTTGGGAAGAGGTATTCCTCGGACGCCGGGTCGCAGCACTCCTGTCAGCTTATCTGGGAAAACACACAGGACGTGTTTAGCGGAAAAAGATATGCTTACTACTATTAGTAATAACTGATAGTCTATGGAGGCATTGTTCACCTCTCATAGCAGTAGTTATCTCCTTCTGGAATCTGTCAGCCATGGTCTGAAAGAAAAACACCCAGAGAGACAGAAAGAAAAAGAGGGAGTGAATAGGCGGCAAGTTAAAGTAGCTTGTCCTCTTCAGTTATAATGCACTTATGGTATCTTTATCTTTATCTAAATTAATAACATTCAGTAATACATGTGGGACCGTGTCACCCCCATGAAACATTCAGTCCTCCCTCTGGATCAACAAATATGTCATCTGTTGACTTGTAATAGCAGTATTCCCCTTTGAGTCAGTTATTTAGAAGTTCTGTGGAGGATCATTTTCCCAGCACCAATCAGAGGGGCCCGAGTAACTACATGTAATGTACAAACAAATTATTACCATTACTAATTCTAATTTATGGAATTTCTGCAACATTGTTGATAGAACATGATAGAAGTGCGGACCACCAGTGTGTTGAATAAAATAAAAATAACAAATTATTCCTGCAATAAGGGAACCTAAATTGAAGTTAGATTAAAAAATAAATCAAAAACCTTTTCTATGTGGTAGTGGAGCTGTTGCGTGACTTGCCAGCAGGGGTCGCTCCTCTTGTCCTTGGAAACTTCGGACTCAGAGAGCTGATTTGCGTTAATTAGACAGGAAACGCTACTACGAGAGAAACTCTCCTGCATCTGTCAACAGAGAAGAAATAAAATGAACAATGCACAAGGGCTGCAACCAACGATTATTTTCATTATTGATTCATCTAGAGAATAATTAAGAGATTACTTTTTTTTCTATAAAATATAAATTATTTATTCTTAGAGCCTAAGGTAAATCTCTTGTTTTGTCCAACCAATAGTCAAAAATCCAAGGATATTTAGTTTACTACTGTCCTCATACTTAAGACACTAAAACAGCATATATTGGGCCTTTTTGGCTTGAAAAATTACCAATTACTTGATCTTCAAAATAGTTATTGTTTTCTGTCTATCAATGATTAATTCAGTGGCGTAATCAGGCTGTCTGATGGGCAGGGGTGGAAAAAATAAAAAAGGGCACCAGCTGCATGGGGTTTGGGGCACCAGTGCACAGAAAGTTGCATTGATGCATTTACTGCGTCACATTTCTCCACTGGAAAAATCCCCTAGAAGAGTATTTCTCAATCTTTGTGTATACATACTGGTACAGGTGGATGCCAATAAGCACATTAACATGGATTCAACTCTGAAGTGGACACAAGTGTGTGTGTGAGGTGAGGTGGGCTGTTTTACTCTGACTCAGCCAATCAGAGCCCAGCACCAAATCCATCAGCTTTTTCAAAAAGCTTTTTTTTCTGCTTGTCACAATATCGCTCAAATGCCTGAAACGTGTTGCTTTAGGGTGTCACAACCCTCCTGACTCCTAACTAGTCTCATTTCCTGCCATTGTGTTCTGTTATCTACTCTGCCAACTTTCTCCTCTCTCATTGTGCAGCGTTAGAAAGGCAGAAATTCTTGCATAACCGGGACTTTTTACTTCATGTCACCATATGAACTTGCATATTAATTCTGCAGTAGCCAATCCCTGAAAGAGGAACAGAAAGTGTGTCTATAGATTATTCAAGTGGATAATGGCAACTTCATGCCATAATTTACCTTTTGAGATTATATAAGGCCTCTCCTTACTGTTCAGGTAAGGGCCTAATGTCTGGGGTGCTAAATAAATGTTATTTCTAATGTTTTATTCCCTAACTTGCATGGAGACATAAAACTGTGCCACTGGTATGGTTTCCCTGTGAAATGAATGGCTATGAAGTAAAGCTATGATTTGTCATCAGTAAAGTGTGTGTCAAACCTCCACCCCCCAGTTATCTGGCAGTCGGGTTTTGTTCTGCTGTCATTCTGTGTTAGATGAAGGGGAAGACAAACACACACAATCTTACCGTGCTCAGGACTTTGTTGAAGTACATAAAACTGACGGCAACCGCGATGGTCTGCAGGAGGATTGCTGCGAGTAGGATGAGCCCCAGACACTGGAGAGAAACAGAAATGGCCATATCACAGCGTGAGTGTGGCAACCGCAAAATAAGTTCCGAGGAGCAAGGAAAACACTTCCACAAGCAGGGAGGACAAGTCAGATCAAGCTCTGCTGGTTCATCGGCTCTGCAGGGAGAGAGAGAGAGAGAAGGGGGGAAAGAGAGAGGGAGGAAAGCAGAGCTGCAGTTTGTAGGTAGGTGGAGCAGAAGAGAGAGAGAGAGAGAGAGAGAGAGAGAGAGAGAGAGAGAGGAGGTATGGGGGATTACAACAGCCTGTCACTGTTATTAGATAGAAATGAGCTGGGAGCTAGATGCTGCAACTTCATGGCGCCTTCAAGCGCTGTCGGAAAGGTGGGAACTCAGTTGAACTGGGTTGAGAGCGCATGTGCAACCCAAACAAGAGGCTAATACTACAACTTAGACCACGTGGGTTGCCTCAGTGTGACACTAGCTATTAAGCTCATTATTTCTGATCATTTAAACCTTTTAATTAGCCTAATTACTGTTTAAATATTAAATATTCCATTTTCTGGGTATACATGTCATCTATACTTTTCTTGGTGAAACAAGTTTACTTCTAGGTCTATTTAGTAACTGTTCTGGAGCTTTCAGTGATTACAGACATTGTCTTCATCAGCCAATGGGGTTTTCTCAGTCACATTTCTTTAGCACTTTAAGGGCATTTAGTCCATGTTTGCTTAAAAAGGTTTAAAGTTCATTCTGTTTATTAATATTTGATATCAATATTCCATATTATCGAAATAAGATTTTAGAGAGAAACCCAAACATGTTTTACTTTACAGGAACTTAACACAGATATAAAAAGTAGATCTGTTTTCTGTCATGTGGGGAATGGAGCTTTAATCTTTTCTTTTAAACATTTTAATGTGTAAAATCCTGTAGTTATGTGAAGCAGATGCTAATAGAGGCCAGCAGTCTTTCAGTGTTTTATACTGTTTACTCCTCTCTGTGGTTCAAAGTATATTCGTTCCACTTTAATCCCAATGTCCCAACATTTGCCACAATTTGTAACTGGGTTTGTTTACTTCCTGCCAGAAGAATTGCAATGTATTACAGATTTCCAGTCCAAATGTGGAGTTGCTGAAGGCAGCATAAGATAACTGCGTTGGTTGAATTTAGTGAAATTATGAATGCCCTGGAAACAATTAGTTGTAAAAGGTGATTTATTTTATTAATGTATTTGCCTTTTGTTAAGAATTTAATCCTATTATCACTCTTTATCCAACTTTTAATTTTTCACAATTGTGCCTCTATAATACTAATAATATACTCGTTACTGTGTTTTTCTTGGTGTTTAACAGCTAAACAGCTAATTAATGTCCAATAAATACTTTATTTGCCTGTTTTCTCCTCTTGCATTGCAGATCGAAGTACCTCCGAATGGCTTGATTTAATAGCGATGAAGCAATGTTGTAATGTCATGCGGTCAAATGATCAAAAAAACACTTAAAATGTGGGATGAGTTGTATGTATGACATTCAAAATCAGACGTGAAAGTACATAAAGGCAGCATCACTGCATGAAAGTTGCATGTGAGACAATCAGCATCTAAGAGTAAGATGAAAAAAGGCCCCTTTTCTTCTCTTTCCTGCTATTGTGAAGTGATCTGAGAGAATGCTGGCCGATTAGTGCCAAATGACCCGCCATTGTTAGTGCTTCAGTGTAGTCAAGTAGTATTTGTCACAAGGGAGTCATTCAATCTGCAGAACTTAACCTTGAATGATTCCCAGTGGTTCCTCTACTTTCATTCCTTCAACTCTAACCCCTGCTCCATTGTCAGTGGGAGGAAGTGAGAGTGGAGCTGAAGGAGTTCACAGCTCTTGGATGTGCGTGACCCTCCCATGTGTAATATGTTCACGCTGGTGCATACACTGATATAGGGTTCACACAGGTTGGTAGGTAGCCTACCAGATTAAACTGAAAACACTGGACAAAAAGTATGTATGTGGAAAATCCCAAAGGTATCCAAATGTATCACGACCTTTGATACTACTGTGTTTTTGTGCATTTATTCCAGGGAAATGTTGGAGGCGTAGACGTGAACAACACCTGAGGAAAATAAGTATTTTGTTTGTTTTCTTTACTGATAAAAATCTAAAAATGCAGAAGTTTCCTTTAAGTGAGTCACTTCCCAGGCTTGTCAGAGAGAAGGTAAGTGATATTTGAAGACTGTCTGGCCTCAGGCAGGGAAGATGACACCCTGAGAGACATGCCTGTCTACAGTCCCATTGCAGACAGAGAGGGAGAGGGGGGGGGGGAGATGGTGTATGTCTGGAATTCTGCAGAAAATTACAATACTTTAATGTTCATGTTTGATCAACATCTTTCCTACTAAATTATTGTAATTTCTTTCTCTCAGGTCCAATCAGCTGGTGACCTCTGACCTCTGTCCACATGCAACAGGCCCTAACTGGCTTTAATCCTCCAGGTATTTTAAAGAGGAAAAGAATAGTCTGACATTTTGAGAAACTGTCCTTTCTTGCCGAGAGTTAAATGAGAAGATCGACACCTCTAACGCTGACTTTACACTTGTTACATCTTGTTTGTCTAATCCTTACAACAACCAAAGTGTAAAAGTTTTGGTTTTATAGGGGGTTATTTTTGGCTGTGGTGAGAGTGAACAGTAAACAATGAGGCTAATATTAATGAATTAATGTGAATGAAATTGAATCTGTAATGGTGGACTCAAATAGCTTTTGCTGCCAACATGCGGACCACAAATAGGATCAAAAACAGGGTTTTATTTCAGGAAAATTTTACACGCATTAACTTCAAAACTGCAACATAACTTTGGTTAACACCAAAATCATCAAAAACGTCTGTCTGTCTCTGTGAGGAACAGACAGTATGATGAACTTGTGAGACTCAGTCACTCAGAACAAACTATTTTCTAAACCCTGAATCTGAAATCGGTTACAAGAACAATTTGAAACAGGAAAGCATAAGGAGAGCTAGTGCTTCTTTGAAAATTAAAGCAGTTTCCCCCTGAAGTGAAGAGCTTGAATAATACCCTGGAGACATATAATGGATTTAAAGGACGGATCACGCTCCATCCACCCTCCTCTGTCCTCCACTCCCTTTTTCCCTCCCCTGAGGCTTCTCCTCCCAACGTTTGTCTCAGTAAAGTCATGGAATCTCCCTAAATTCCCGTCTGAGCACTACAGCTGCTCATTGTCTCATTTATAAAACAAAGACTAGTGCTGAAAAATGCTACGGCAGCACAATGCGCACAGACAGTTGCCAGTGACTTAGAGTTAGTTTGTCAGTGGAAGGGTGTTTCCCTGATAGGAAACTACTGTATGTGAATGTGGGAGCATAGAAACAGAGACAATACACACAGGTTAATATTTAACTCACAATCATTTGTTTCTATCAACCGGGTGGTTTGGCCAAAACAACACTGAACAAAACTAGCTAAAAGTAGCATTTGATTTTAAATAGAGACTTAGGGTTACACTAAGATCAGAATATTTTTATTGAAATATTTAGGCATGCAGTTATGAGGATTACTCCAAATATAGGTTATAGGAGGGTTGCATGGAGCCTACTTGCAATACTTAAAGTATCAAAATCAAAAGTAATTTTCATCCAGATAAATGTTTTATTAATTATTACGTATTTGTTTTATTATTATTGTTACCAATTCCTTTTAATGTGTTAGATTAAGACCATGGATGGTTCATGTGGTTCTCAGTCCACTAGAGGGGGGTGTTGCATTGATTATTGGTACTTCTAGACTTGACCCAGAATAGTGGCGCAGATATGAGAGACTTAAGGGTTCTATATATTCTCTATAGGGATAACAACATAGAGTACGGATGCAACATGAAATATCTATTTAGTAGTTATGTCATCCATACCACTCTGATATTCATATTCTGGTATATTAAAATATAGGGGTGTGTGTTACGTACTACCTGAACAAATGTTTCTCCTGTGTGTAGGCTTCATATTTACGATTAGCAGAAGACTACTATTTTTAAATGGCTGGAGAGCATATCCCCGGAGATGCTGACAAAAATTGCAAGTATTTAATGTATTTATACATAAGTCTCCAAATTTGGAGCAGCTAAAGGTCGCATATAATAACTATGTTTACTGGATGATGCATTATGGGAAACATGAATGAGGCAGGTTGAGCAAAAGCAGGTTCGCCGAAAACTGAAACACAAAAAATACACCTAATTACAAAATAATGGCGCATATTGAACATCACAGGCTGGAGATGCATATCAGGGGATCTGGAAGTGGATTTTTAAGCACCAAAAAGAACAGAACAATTTGTTCTTCATGTTTTTTGTTTTTTTATTGACACCCTTCATCAGTTCCCTCATAAATCACAACAGTGGGCAGAGCAGAGACACAGTGGAAAATTGCATCCCACGTGGAATGCTTAAAAGATGGGAAAGTTCAATTAAGAGGTAAAATTACAATATTTGAAGCCCTTGCAGATTCTCAGTTTGCTGCAGCTACTGACAAGTGAATGCAAATTGCGACGTCAGTGACTCATTCATGTCGCAAAAGTATCCCTAGCCAGGCATTTAAATCACAAAACATTTAATTCACAGTTAACTATGGTTCAGATACACAGAATGTCCTGAAAGTACATGTAAAAGTTCAATACTGTCCACAAGAAAAGTACTCAGTTCCCCGTTAGAAAAAGAGGACCTTGAGAAAGCGTTATGCCTTGATTTTTTTTGTGCAGCGTATTTATTTAAAAGATACAATATCATTTACAAATGTCGTCTGTCCCATGTTTGACGTCACTACAAGAGACCACAGCCAGGTGCTTTGAGGTGCATGCTCACAATGACAGTACTGAAATGCTAATGCGAAGCAGATAATGTTTAGCATGTTCACCCTCTTAGTTTAGTGTGTTAGCATGCTAACATTAGTTAATTAGAGCTAAACCCAAAGTATGGCTGAGGCTGATGGGAATTTCATTAGTTTTGCAGGTATTTGGTCATGAAATTAATTCATAGTTTGATCTGATTATGGCACTGGATGAAAAGTTAAGGGAAAAGTTACTTAAAAAAAACATTAGGGCCACGAATATGTGTGTGGCAAATTTCATGACTATTCATCCGGCTGTTGATGAGATAGGGGAAAAATCAGGGGATCACAAAAAGTCATCAGGGTTCATTCTCTGGTTGTCATGACCGTCTGTACCAAATTTCATGGCAACCAATTCAATAGTTATCAACATATTGCAGTGATGGAACAACAAACATTGACATATGACAAAATGTAACTTGCTTAGCCACATAATCAAACAAAGATCAACCAAAAACACTGCCACTGCTAACATGAACCTGTGATCAGGAGTTTCTAACTTGTAATAGGCCTTAAAAAGTATAAAACCAATTACAATCTTTGTGAAATACACTGCTCATGTGTTTGTGGTGTGGATAAAAAATAAGTGTACTGATGTGGTTCCTCACAGTGGAAGCAGCTGATTAATTTATCCATAAGTGGAAAGCTTGTGGCTGTGTATTTATTGTTAGCTGGTAACAGTGTCAACCAGGGTCATTTGAACATATTTTCCCTTCTCCACTGCAGACCTTAAAGAATCTTCGTATGTACCAAGGTGGTGTGTGTGTATGTACAGGTAGGGCCCTGAGCTTAGATTTTATATGATACAAAGAACAGATGTACAAGCACTTGGAAAGTCTGTGATTCATAAAGCAAGGACTAGTGCATTTGTATTAGTAGAACACACACATGCATGCACCCATATAGACACTTACACTCACACACACACACACACACACACACACACACACACACACACACACACACACACACACTTACAAGTTGTTCTTGAGCCAGTTGAGGTAACCCCTAAGTGCCCTCTTCCCTACATCAAATTCTAATGGCCAGGCTATGAAGCTGAAACATCCGTGGAAGCCATCCTCATAGTGGTCACTGAAGACTGTGACACCTGCGTCCTGTAAGCGGCGCGCGTACATCAGGCCGTCATCCCTCAACACATCGTGCTCGCATGTTAGGATGTACGCCCGAGGGCATTTAGCCAAAACCTCTGGTGTTGTTAACAGCGGTGCTGCCCTTACGTCCAGCAGCCCCGACACCTCCTTTGCTGACCCCTGCGAATCCTTTTCCACAATCAGAGGCTTGTAGCTCTTCTTGTATTTCGGGGGCAGGAGGACTGTCCAGTCTACCCGTGCCCTCAGCTCTGGGGTGATGCTTGAGTGGTGTAAGGAGCTGTGGTTGTTCACCATCCACTGGGACTGCAGGGAGAGGTCAGCACCGAGATACTGCAGCCAGAAGCGAACCATGTGTTTGCGGTAGAGGATGGGTATATGTTGGTTCTGCAAGTAGGAGGGCGTATTGAAGTCCAGAGCCTGGAGCACGGGGTAGATCAACGCCTGAACGCTGAATTTCACACTTATAGTGTCATCTTTTGAAACCTGAGAACATTTTAAAAACATATAAGGCCTTAACGTCTTGATTTATATCAACAGTACATTTTACACACATTCCTACAAAAGATGGCTGTTTTATGTACCTCCTGAGCGACCGCGGCAGCCAGGTTTCCTCCAGCACTGTCACCTGACACAGCCACACGCTCTGGGTCGATGGCATACCTGGCTAGAACATCTGGGGACAAGAAGTGCTTGGCAGCAGCGAGGCAGTCTAGATACGGCACAGGGAAGTGCACCTCTGGATATAGACGATACCTACACAGACATTGGTTGCAAATGATGATTTAGTGGTAGTTTAAAAAGCTTTGGAGCACTCTTTCTATAGTTAAAGGGTCACCTACCCAGTGACACATGAAGATCAGTTCATTTGTATAATACCTGAAGGAAGTTCTGTTTTTTTTATCTCTTAAAATGTAGCTCTGTATCAACAGTTGGTTTCTGTCTCTCTGAGCAGAACAAACTTGAAACAGTAGATTAGTCTTGCAGGAGGAGAGACACTTACTCAACAGAGACCACAACGGTGTTGAGCTCGTCGGACAACATCCGGTTGATTGTATCATACGATCCCTTCTCTGAGGAAGTGAGCAAGAGAAACAGGAAAAGTTAAATGAAGAAAAAAATAATGTTACTACTAAGTTGTTACACCTGTTCCTCCACACCCCCCTTAAATGCAGAAAATGTGACATATCACATTTAATAATACAAATAAAAATATTATCAAATCAATCTGCTAATTAAAGAAAAGCAAATATTCTTAATTAATATTTTTCTTATATTGATCTGTAGTTTTACTTAAAGAGCATTAATGTCCATACTCACTGCCACTGCCGAGGGCCCAGCCTCCTCCGTGGAAATACATCAACCCTCTCCTCAGATGGCCTTCGCCTCCAGCAGGGGGCTCGTAAACACGGACCGGGATGCCGGCGAAAGTGATGTCGCTGACTTTCACTCCGGGCATGACCCCTCCGCTTGACTCAGAAGTGAGCGCCATGTCATCGAAGCCCTCCATCGACTGCCTGAGGGACCTGATATAATGATCAAAACCCAGCCAAGACTTCAAAGAGGCCTGAGGACAGATAGGAGGGGAGGAGTGAATAAAACTCTTTAAGTTTCTTAGGACACATTTAGGCATAGAGTGAAACGAGCTGGTAGCAAAAAGGAATCTGGGAAAATATTAAATGCTTGTATATGTTGGCAGAGACTTGAGACACAACTATCTCACCTCTGTCCTCCTGCACTGTATCTTACTGATGTGTTTCTAAGTCTGCCCTTCTCCCCACAAACATCTCAGACTGTCTCAATAGCTCAGCCAAGGCCAGCAGACACAGTTGCTTGGCACAGCGAGGGCGCAGAACCAGACAGCCACACAGAGACATGTTGGCCTTGTTATAATAACATTAGGTTTTTTTTTTTATCATTTCATTAAGATGAAAAGTCTACGAATGCGGCAAAATATGTTCTTTTAGTTAAGAATGCACGGATCCAACTTTTTCTCTCCAGATACTAATTCCGATACCTAAACTCATACATCGATACTGAGTATTGATCCATTACCAGAACTCTCTTCACACCAAATTTAAAGTCTGTATACCTCACTGAGAGTAAACCCTTGGAATAATTTTTTTATGTAAGGTAAGGATTGCTGAAAATCTGAGTTGGCAGCCTTCCATTACTAAATGAATGTAACTGATGGAGGAAATTTATAATGATAGTGACACACAAACTGTAGTTAATGTGAATCAGACGCATGCTAACCTGATCTGGTTAAAGGGGAGCTCCAGCGGTTTTGCACACACATCTTTATTACAAGTCTTTTTACAGTCTTTCGGAGGATTACTGTTTATGTGAAGAAAAATGTAAAACAGCCTTTTGTGGCTCCAGAGGAGAGCTGTGCAAATTCTGATTAACTGCCTCAAGTGATGTCAACATCAGAGACTACAAGTTTTGCTCCTCATTTCTACTTGAGGTTGGGGGCTCGGTGCTACAGTAGACATTACTAGTATAACAATATCTAATATAAGTGCCAGCAGTGCAGTTGCATCATGGGTAATGTAGGCACCTGTCAATTGTGAGTCTGACAATGTTACTGCAATGTTAAGTCGTTGTGTACTCTTTGGCTGTATTTTAGTGAACAGTTTTAGCTAATTGTACCTGAAATAAAAAACTTCAATAAGAAATATTTAATTCAAAGTTTAATCAACCTTTCAAATTATTTTTTCTTTTATGTCATAATGGTGTGTTTTAGGCAGTTTATCTGTATAAATATTCCTGAGTTGCATTTCTCAACTTTGGTGGACAATAAAGTTGTTGTATTATTTAATCAAAAACATACACTAGTGAGTTTTAAAATGACTTTGTTATATTTGCAATATGTGAATACATTCTTGCATCTTTCAGCTGCAGGAAAGAGAAGAAGAGCAATTTGTCTCAGTGCAGTTTAAAACCATTTTAGCATCTTTTTCCATAGTAGATCAAAATCAAAACTATATGCTGTGCAAATGTTATAAAATACCACATTTAAGGCAAAATATTTGAATAACTAGAACTTAAATCTCATCACAGTGGGTTTTTTCCACTTCTTTTTTTTTTGGAGAAAGAAGGATAGAATAAAATATGAAATGACTTGTGCAAACAGTATAAACTGCTTTGAAGCAAACTACACTTTACAAGTAGAACATAAATCTTCAAGCTCCCTCAGCTAGTTTGGCAATAACAGATATTATTACTCTTCACCTACAGTGCCATTTTCAAATGTAGAACAAAGGTGAGGGTGAAGAGTGAGACTGTCCTTGCGCAGGCCCAGAATAAACTCCCCGATGGCTACTTTGCAACTGATTAACACCATGACAGAGAGTGTGACGGTTTCAAAATCAAACTGTAAATGCACTGAAAAAGCTCTTTCACAAAGTTTGCACATCTCACCCTGCTGTCACTAAAGCGCCTGACACAATCTGGTAAAGAGAAGCATTGTAGACTACACATAACTTAAATGCATAAGCAGCACATGATGTTGTGGAATTTCAGGACAGATGTGCCTCCGATTTTTGATTTTATAACTCAGAAAATGCACAACTTCAAATAAATACATCATAAAATACTGATGCAGTAACTATCCTATTGAACCTCATCAATAAAGACACCAAAGTTGGGCATTACAGGGTTAATATCATTTCAACACATGGCTTAGGGTCAAAGTCTTAACCTTTACTGGTCTAACCAGTGTATGTGTGTTACTGTGTTGTAGGTGAAGAGGTGTGTCTTTCTTTTCAATGCCACTATTACATTAGCTGCATTGCATGCAACTTAACATTTCACATTGGACCAACAACTGCTATAAATAACACTTTTTAGCCAACAATTTGCACAAAGAAAAACAACAGATTTTCTACATATTAAATCATAATAACAGCTGAAGCTGCGCACCTGCTGCACCCATCTGTTTCCGATGCAGTCCTCATACTATCCACAGCATTTATTCCCCAAATGCAAAAATCTCCCCACTCACCAGGTGCATCGTTGCCCGGAATCCAGCATCCAGCAGCATCAACCTCCAGGGCTCCTGGATGGCATCAGGCAGCGGGATGTAAACATAATAAGCGAGCGCCACCGTTAGTAACACAGTAACAAGCAGCAGCCTCATTCTGGATCTGACTGCGCTGAGGTCTTCACTGAGACGTGGACAGACTGACAGAGGACAGAAGGCCCAGACTCACTGCTCTGGCCGGATTTCTGATTTGTCACTAGTGGGACTGGGAGGCTCCAGAGTTAGCGTTAGAATGTACTTTGTGGGCACAGACAACTTCCGATGAAAATCTTCAAAATAAAACCTTTTATTGACATCGTTTTGTCTGGAGACTAAACAAATTTATGGATAAATTCGTTCAATGGCTGCCATCAACATTTGGACTAAATCGATTCAGATTTGATCTGTTTAATGATTATATGTCGTTGGGACCGAATCGCTAAAGTCATGTCTCTTTGTGTTTAATATATATTGTCTTTAATTTTGGAATAAGTAATGAGCTATGAAATAGCTGTGTCTACATTCACCCATCCATAAAACACTCCCTCGTGAACATTATGCTGATTATGAAATTTATTTTTAATTGTATTATTATTATTATTATTATTATTATTATTATTATTTACTGATTTTAATCTAATAATGATAATATAAAACATTCTACAGTATTTGATATGGTTGTCGTCTTCTTCCGCCCAAAACTTAATAAGACGTTTATTCTTTAGAAACTTTTCATTTACGCTTTTATTCTGAAAGCAACAAAGTATGGACATCTGGGAAATGAAGTTTTTCTGTGACAGTTGCTGGAGGGTACCACACTGTATTACATATACATGACCACGGAGAGGCACAATAGAGCTGCAGACTGCAGCCAGGACGCCACACATTATATCCACAGTTTTATCAGACAGTGAATATGTTGGATAGGAGAACTACTTTAATAATTAGAAAGCTTTGTTTACTGATTTGAAAATGTCATTTTTGATAAAACAATGACATGTTCCTATTTTTCGAGGCAGGAGATGCAAAATGAGTTTTTACAGTTGAGGGCGCAATTTAAGTCTAATCAAACCAATTAGATGTAATCAAAGATTTCCCAGCTCCCCATATGAGAGAGTGCAGTCTGCTGTGGAAGTGTAGGAAAGACAGGTAAATGTTCTCTCTCAAGGCATAATAGCATATAATAGATTTGATATTGCAAGAAACTCAAGATGCAGCTATGTCAGTGACCACTAAAGTACTGTCAACTCTTCTTCTTCTGCAACTGCCACTTCTAAGCAATGCAATTGTTACAACGACAATTTCCTGTTAATGCAAGAAACCATTAGGGCGTAACAGTATTTTCCTAATGCTGTAATAATCTTATTAACATGCATCTCCCAATGATAAAAGGAGCATAGTTAATGAATACATAGGTGATAGGTATTACCTGTTGACGGTTGGTTAAATGTTCATTCAGATGTTATGTTTTAGAATATTAAAATATCCTGTTAAAGCTGTAAAGGTCAATTACAACAGTTCTTACAATGATGCAAAACAAACCATTGTACTTTAAGTTGTGAGTCTTTTGAATGCAAACAGGAGGGGGGGGAATTTTCTAAGGAGAAGTCACGTCACTGTACATCTAGTAAAGTCAGACATGTTTTTCTCACGGACTATTGATGCCTTTTTACGTGTAGACATCAATACTGGACTGAAGTCTTACTGGAAGGGATTAGTGGTGCAAGTTGTTGGAAAAAAGATCAGACTGATCATGACCATTCACAGGTTATTGATCCCCCCTACCTCCTTTTTTTTCAGTCTTTCCTGCTGTTTTTAGATAAAAGGTTTTCTTTTTTTGTGTGCAATATTTACACTAGACCAATGTAAGTCCACACACCATGCAGAGCAATGGGGGCACCACTGAAAAACCTTGGAAAATCTGCTGTTTGCATGATTTTGAAATTGATTACAGCAATGGCATGGCAAGACATCAACTGATTTTCTTGTTTTTCAGACTATTTATGGGCACTTTTGCTTTTATTTAGCAGAGCACAGAAGAGAATCAGACAGGAAACATTTAAGCAAGAAAGAGAGTCATGTAACAAAGGTCCCCAGCCAAATTCAAACCGAGGACGTTGCAATTATGTGGTATGCATCTTTGACGAGTTTGGTATGAATCCAGGTCACAGTCACAGAAAGGCACAGAGCAACACAGTACAGCCAATAGTGCCGTAGCCAACAGTGTAGATGGGGCAAAGAGTCTCAGTGTCACTCTCTCTGTGCTATTTATCGCCCTGTGTCTTCCCACGGTTTAACTTTTAAATGGACACTGTCTGTCCCTGGTGGCCCTGTGTGGGAATGTAAACAAACATCAGAGCTGATGAGGATCTGACCCCTGCACTGGGTTGGTTTTCCAAAATACAGCAGCCGGACCACCAGACCATGTCAGATTAGCCACTTGAAAAGACCAGAGTGGGGTTCTTTGGAGAAAACAGGGAGAGGTGGCTGCAGAGGGTCATAGTGAGAAAACTGACAACAATTGTAGTGTATTGTAGTGCTCAGCAAAAAGTATGGAAGAATATCCCCGTACAGTGTTACACAAACTCCAGCTGGACACTGCAATAAACCGTTTGCCATTTTGGGAATTAAGTTTATTCACTTTTCTTCCCAAGAGTTAGATGAGAAGATTAATACCACTTAAATATCTGTCCTTTAAAAATAAGGCTACTTGCAGCTGGTTAGTCTAGTTTAACATAAAGACTAGAAACACAGTGAAACAGCTAGCTTCCCTCTGTGCCATGGGGGAAAAATCAGCCTATCAACACTTCTAAAACTCATTACTAATTAACACTTTGTATCTTGTTTGTTTAATCTATCCCCAAACTGCCATACCAAGTTGTGGTTTTATGGACTATTTCATTGCTGGGACCAGTTGCCAGGTAACCAGTGGAGACTGAGCAATTGAACAAATTAGATTTAACATGTTAAGTAGGAGCTTGAGTAGAGCCTTAGAGGTGCAAGATTTTGTTTTTGCACAAAGCCAGGCTAGCTGTTTCCCCTTGCTTCCTGTCTTTATTCTAAGCTAAACTAATCTTCTCCTCACTCCAGCTTCATGTTGACTGTATGACTGACATGAGTGGTATCAACCTCATATAACCCTCGCATAGTGAACAGCAGAAGGCGGATTGTGCTGCAGAAGTGGTTTGAAAAGTTTCTATGGATGTTTTAATACTTTTATCTTCTGCTATTAAAACTTCTCACCATTACAACCAATGCACTTAAATCTGACTGCAGCTGCTGTTCCTTGTGACGCACAAAACAACAAACTTAAATGCTACATGGGATCAGTGTTTTTACACTCAAAATATCACTTTAAGTCAGACACAGATGCCATACTTGCTCTCTTTCCAAAAAGCCATCTGAATGAGAGCGTCAGCAGAAAGCTTTAATGTGATCTATGTGCTTTCGTGTGTGTGTGTGTGTGTGTGTGTGTGTGTGTGTGTGTGTGTGTGTGTGTGTGTAAAGAGTATGCATTAAAATTCCCTCTTCCTGCCCCCCTTTCCCCTCCCTCCTGTGTGTTGGTCTGGCGTCTCCCTCCAGTCTGTGGTATGGAGGGCAGAGAGGGGGCCTCTCTTGTGTCGCTGACTGGAATTACACTTATGGTCATTTAACATGACTAAACGCATGAGGCAGAAATGGAGGTTTTTACATTTCACACAGTCCTGACTTGTGCTTCGGCCTCATTCTCAACACTGCCTTTATATGTGTTTGAGCATTACATTTTGGGTATGATAAGAGGTTTTTACCAATAAACAGCACCTTGAACTAATTGCTCTGCAGCTAATATTCTGATCTTTAAGGCCCTGGACCTGAACTGTAACAGGATCTAAGTAGAAAGTTAAGAAGATGCAAAAGATGTAACAACCTGCTGCAAGTAGAAATTTGGAAGAGAATACAAACAATGTATTGGATCATTGCAAACATACCTCACATATGGGATAAAGAGTACAACGCATTGTGTGCTTGTGTATTTTGGCACCCTAACACATATACATACAGTGACAATAATGTATTGTGGTATTCAGGCATGTCATGGACAGCAGGCCAGTTGGTATGCTTCAGCTGCAACACAGACTCTATTTCTGAAATGATGAACAACAACCTGTTATTATTCTGCCCTTCTGCAAAGCAAGGTGTCATGCCTGGAAGAACGTGAACAGAAGCAGGATCAGTTTTAGGTGGCATGCTGTTGTTGGTACAAGGTGTTCAAGTACACACTGTTTCTTAAGTGGTTATAGGCTATTTGCTCTGCAAAGCAATGCAGAAAGAGTAAGGCATGCAATTATAATCTTAGCACGGTTTTAATCTCTATTGTTGCAGTGATGCTGCTAATTTGTTTCAAAGCACTTATTAATAGATTGTTTACATTATCTTAATGTGTCTGATGGCTCAGAGTATGTGTGTGGTTGGTGCATTCTGAAAAGTAACAGTTTAATCTGTAATTTGCCCCAAATTAATGCAATGGACTCTTGCAACACAAGATGAGGCTTTGTTCCACTGTAAGCATGGAAGTATGAGAAACAGAAGAGCTGATAATGATGAAATCAAACAACTTTGACTGAATTCACACATTGTGCTATGAACACTTTACTTCCACTGAATACATTTGTTACAAAAGAGATAGACCCCTGTGGCAGCAGAGGCTTATGTACCTCTTCCCAGATGTTCTGCAGGGTGAACAGGCTGTGGTGGGTGTTGTCTTTTAGTATCCTTTCGGCTCACCTCGCCAATACCACTTGCAGGGCAGCTGAGTACCAGTGATCTCCTGGGCGGTTATAATCCCCCCCTGCAGAGTCCTCTGGTCTAGTTTGTGATGTAACCAGTTAGGATGTTTTCTAGCCACCCTTTGTAAAAGTTAATAAGAACTTGGAACATAAATTGTATAATTTCTGTGCTGAGATCTGTGACATGACCATGACAGGTTTTCTGTGATGCAATAATAACTGCCTAACATCAGCTGATGGCGTTAGTATTTAACTCATAGCACTGCTGTGGCTAGCAGCTCTTAGAGATGCTCGAATGGCTGAATACTCTCAGTCTGTAGACTGTCATGTTTGACATTTTACTTCTGTTTTTACTTTTGTCACATTCTTTGCACATAACGTACTGAAAAGAAATAGAGTCTATTCAGCAGAAGACAGAAAGTCTTTTCTGAGTCAGAGTGCATAGGCCAGCTAACAACATGTTGGAGATATTTTCCATATCTCACTTAGTGTAATAAATTCCCACACCAAATAGCCAGAAGCAACAGGCTCTGACTAACACCATCTTCAGGAATTAATTAAAATCTTTGCTTTACTGTAAGAGAGTAGAAGTGAAGTGATAACAACACAGTCTCATATATTCTATCCATTGCTGATCTGGTCTCATTAGTTCACTTGTAGTAGAGGCAGGAAAAGGTTTCACATGCTCTTCATCACCAGTGTCACAATTTCTCTCTGCATTTTTGCGGCAAACTCCTCCCATCAACTTCCAACTACCTCTTTCCACCACCAGCTCATATCTAGTTACTGTCATACTCAAGTTTTCCATTGGTCTCTGGGGGATCCTGGACTTTAGAAGATGGATGGTACTCCATTCTCAGCAGCCAACAACAGATTGCACATCAGTTTTTTCTATCCCACTGTTTGGAAAAAAGCATCAGGCTGGCAGCCGACCTGGGCAGAGAGAGGTCAAAGATCAAGCATCGTATAGGGACTGATGTGGACAACCACATGCCTCAGCCCTGACCTTTAACCTAGGGGTGCATGAGGACAGGGCTGTACTGTTCTGCTGAAGAGAGATGCAGACGTTTCACCACACAAACACACTCACACACGCAACCTCATTATGACTCTTCAATGGAAACAGTGGCAAATGCGAACAACCACATTAAAGACAATACAGCAGAGCTCATAAGGCTGCAGGATTAACATAGCTATGATTAAAAGTGCATAAAAAAAAAAAACATGCAGATGAACATGCACACACACGACCTCCCACTTCCTCCCTGGCATACTCGGCTAACGCCAGGTCCCACTCCCACGAGCCTCCCTCTGGTCTAAATGGGATCCTGATGTTCTGTTAACCAAACCCCCAACCCCCCTCCCCACGTTCCCTTCAGCCAGAACCGAGGCTGTTAAACGCGGTTTCGCACTCCTCCCCTCGCCCTCAGCTGCTGCAGAGCGACATTGACAAGAGGCAGCTGTTGCGGTGGTGAGAGGGTGTGATTGATGCACAAGGCAGCAACCAGAGAAGATACATAGATAAATAGGCAGATACTCAGACATATGGTGGGGGTGACTTTTCAGAATGCACGTCTACATAATAAATATGTGAGCGATTGCCATTTTATCAGCACATAAGTCTGCGGTTGTGGCTTGTGGGATTTCTTCAAGCTAATTTGTAGCTTAAGAGCCTCGAAACATGTGAGGATGAGAACATTTGGACAATGCAGTCGAGGACCTTGAGATGTTAAGAAACTGAAGAACCCTGCTTGTGAAGACAGGAAGAGAGCTTCTTGGTCTGGAGAAAGGGAGCCAGTTTAGACAGCTGGTACCATGCAATGCTCTAATAAAACTCTTCCCCTTTTACTAACATTTCCCCTGTGGAGACAAAACCCAAAACTCACAAAGACACTCAAAGATACAAATTTACAGATTGACAGCGCACACACATATGCAGGCAAGAGGGCTCACCTTGTAAAAATGCATGCTCAGTCAAGGGTTTTATTAACTGTGGCTTTGTAATAAGCTCACCTATGCATGCCAGATTCAGGCCTGGATAGTTGAACCGTAGTCTGTGTGTGTTTGTGTGTGTGCGTGTGTGTGATAAAGTATGTGAGGAAGTGTGTGTGATTATGTGACCTCTTTGTCCTTGGCTCTATATGTGAAGCTGTATTTCTGGCATCTGTTGCTTTCAGCAGAAGCTGGGATCCAGGTGCCTTGTTTTTAAGGCAAGCTCTCATGTGTGTGTATGTAGTGTATTCGTGTTGGTGTGTGAGGTGCTGAGTGACACTCCCTGTTCCATTTTGTCAGGATGTGTCAGCACCCTCATTGCTTTTTCTCTTTATCCCTCCAGCCCTCTCTCCTCCATCTCTTTCTCAGCCTGCAGCTCTCACCAGTTCAGGATGGCCTGTTCTTTTTTGAATTTTAGTCAAGGTGTTTTTCTTTTTTCTGGGATAAAGCCGCCACTCTGCTCCTCAGATTTCCTTCAGAAATTGCTTGTTATCAGAGCTAGCTGCTCTCATTATGAGACAGAGCTAGCCTCCAGCTGCTTATTGGTTTCAATTAGCAGTGCAGGCAATTCATTTAATAGAAAACAGTAGACTTAAAGGTGCATTTTCTTTCTAAATGTGGCGAGTGTTTCGTGAGGAAAAAAGTCCATTCAACATGGATAGTTTTAGTTTTATTTACCCAATGCTTTGAGATATTTATATTAAAGATGTCTGCTGTCAGAGCAGTTCAGTGTAGTTGAAGGTAATTGAATTTGAATCTTAATGGACCATGGCAACATTTTCTAACGGGCCCTGAACTCTCTGTGCTATTTTAGTGACATTTCTAGATACTCAGGGTGGGAACAACATGATTGTGTCTGTTATTACTCCAGTGTATAACCCGTAAAAGCTATTTAAAAACATTTAGTTTCGGATGCTCCAAGCAAAAAGTTAGCAAACTGTTCACATGAACTGATGTGGCTACCCTACCCTAGACTGAGGTTAATGTTAAACTGTGGTGCTAACAGCATTAAACAAATCACAGCAACATGTATTTCTGTTACTCCACAGACCTCACTGTCTTGGTAAAAAAGTAGTTCCAATAAAACACAACGAGGTTTGTTCAGAGCAATGGGGACATTATTTCTGCACAGATATGTCATGTTTGAATATCTTTTAATATCTTTTTTCAATGCTGTGACCACCGCAAACATAAAAAATAGACTGTGCTTCTAAGATCTGTGCAATCTTTAAAGCTGTGCAATTAAAATCAAATCTCAGTCTCTGTGATTAAATACCACTGACGGTAAATGAGAAAAAAAGTGTTTTGGTCATTTGGGTAAACTTTAATCTTGAAGCTTTAAGGTTTCACTCTTCAATGGGTGCAATACATCTGGGAAATGTTCCCGGGCACTGCAAACAAAATTAGATGGTGGGTAAAATTGTATTCTGCTCGCTGTTGCCATCAGGGACTCGTTATGTAAGAACATTTTCTAGGCGACTTCTTGTTGTCCTTCTATCTGGAACCCTTCCTGTAACGCTCTGTTAGTGTTTATTTTTACCCCGTGGGCAGAACAACGTACTGTCCAGCATGTGCACACACCTTCTCAGAGATATATAGACACACACACACACACACACTCACGCAAACACACACTCACTCACACACACAGCCCTTTTGTCATGTGATTCAGGCCTTGTGATAGTTGATGTTGTTATAGGAGATACATTCCAGCAGCATTTAGAGGGGGATCTTAGGTGTGTGTGTGTGTGTGTGTGTGTGTGTGTGAAGAGCTGGGGTGCTTTAAATCAAATCCACTGCACATCGTCCATCAGCAGGTCTTACTCACTCATCAGCATGGTAACTTTACACCGCCAGCGACGCAACCACAGACCATATCCCATTTTAGCTGTTTTTCCCCCCCCCCGTCTTCGGTCATCTGCTAAAACTGCGGTTTCAAGTCCACCATCAAGTGGCGCCGGCGTCCTCAATGCCTCTCATAACACTGATAGAGTCCCATCGACCCTCTTTTGACCATGTGTATCTAATAGCAGAGGTCACGCATGTATAAACAGGGGAGGGAATTAAAGTCTCCACAGAGCATATTTCCATCACTTTTGATTAAGAAAACACAAAGGAGTGACAAAAAAAAAAAAACCAGTGGTATAGGCAGCTCTCCACCTGAAGTCGTTATATGGGTGTCACAGTCAGCCACCTGTCCAACTCAAAAAAATTATCTTCTTGTCTACATTTATAAACTCAAACTGTATCATGATCTGCAGTCCGTGCAGTAGTCGACTACCTGGTCGCCATAGTAACACAGATTTTGAGCACAGGAGTCTCCGAACAAGTAGTGTGGTTAAACTATACCTTCTGCCTGATGTGAAGATTTCAGTCTCATAATTCATAATTCATTGATTATTGAAAGAGGCCCAAGGTATAAACCTCACTCACTCAGACCGTGGTTGTTACAAGAACGGTGAAACCTTTTAGTGATTAAGCGAGTTCTTGTACTGTTGGTCAGACTACGGTTTCTCCAAGTCTCACTGGATTCCTTTCTAGTGATAGTAAATACAAAAAAAATCTACATATTTACTGCTTTCTGACATAATCAATCAATCATAATCTATGCACCTCAAATCTTAACAGATTTACAGTAGGATGAGTAGTACCTAATCTATCATCATATCATCGAGCCCTTTTTTTTAAACTAGGAGGGGAGGGTCGATTCTCCCCATTCTTTTCCATTCTCTCAAGAAAACAGGTAAGCCTCTCATATGGCAGTTTCAGAGAGCTTCACAACTTCTTAAAATAGCAACCACATCCTTGGTCGGTCTGTTTCCAAATATTATACTAAGCAAAGAAAATACTGGCTCCAAAATTGTTTAACTATTGAACCATTATTTAATTATTGTGTAGTTTAATTGTTGAGCTGAAATGAGTATTTGAAATGAAGACTGTTAAATAGTGGAAAATAATCGTTAGTTGCAACTTAAATTAATAGCAATATCACATATTATGGTGATATTATTATGAGATAGGCTCCATTTTATTTAAATATAATGGGAGAACGGCTATAAAGTCGGACAAAAAGGAAATACTACTATGTAAAGCCTGCTTAATACCACTTAATCCAGTAATTGGGTAAATGTACTTTGTGTCTATATACTGTATATATAGTATACTAAAAACTGGCCAGCCTGTCACTCTACTCGAGCCCCCGCCCCGCCTGTCTGTTAACGGGAACTCCCCCTAAGTTCCCCGGTTCTCCTCTCCCTGCTCATTCTCTCCATGAGCTGTCACACACAAACACGCACACACATACACACACAGATATACACATACACACACACACACACACGGAGTCACTGCATGTACGAGCTAACGTCTGTACTCTCTCGGCTTCTGTTCCCCGGTTACCGAAAAAAGCGGCTGTTTGGTTTCGCAGTCTGCGGCGAGCCTCGTCGTGACAGAGTTTGGAAACGGCTGAAGGAGGAGTGAAGAAGAGGAGGAGGAGTAGGAGGAGGAGGGGGGTGAGAAAAAGGTAGGAGATGGTGTCCAAAAAAATGAGTGTTTTCTCCGCTCCGTGTTTAGAAACTTTACCGTGTGTTTACCGTCTCGTGCTCTGTCTCGTGCGCTTTAGGGATATCGCGCGCGTCGCCAGCTGCAGGGTTTTTGATAACTAGGGCGTGTTTATTGAAGTATTTCTGTTTGCGCGCGCGTATCGGTGCGTGTGTTTGTGTGTGTGTGCGCGCGTGCGTGCTCTCCCACATTGGGGGGATCCTCCTGTTGTGTCACAGGAAGTTTGGAGATTGGACGCGCAGATTGTAGCTGATCACTGAAGGGGGTCAACCTGCCCACTGCGAAAAAACTAGCCCAATTTAATGTGAGTGAAGTCTTATTTTTCTTTAAAATAAAAGAAGACTGGTCTTGAAGTATTCTCAGGTAACTAAATTCTGTTAGACAACTTAACTCTTTGATTTGAGTGCCATTTAAAATAAATGTTTATGTTTTTTTTGCTTTAAGATGTAGACTCGAGTAGCCTATGCAGAAGTCTAAGAACTGAATTATGTTTGGATACTGAGCACAGAAAGCTATATTTTCTTGGCAAAAAATGCTTTTTTTCACCCTTTCTAAATAGATTTTTTTTAAATTAAAATTGTTTTTAATTTTAGGAGAGTATGCAACCATTATAATTATAACGCAAGACTTGTTTTTTTGCACTTTTTGCAGTGCACTTTTGCTGTTATTGGCAAACCAGTATGTTATTAATCTGACGTGGAAGCATAATTTGATCACTATAGCCAATGTACTGAATAAGGTAAGAAAAGTGTAGCACCTTTTAAACACAGGCAATTCAAAGTAGTTTACACAAGGCAAAGAAATGCATTTAAAATATATATAAATAGTAAATAATAGAAAATTGTGCTCACAGTTTATCACTTCACTGTCTCTTGTGTATGCAAGGCTGTGTATGTCCGACACTCCCATCATTTATTTGTTTCTGTGTATAAGTGCATATATACATATAAAACTGGTATATAGGTGTGTGTGTGTGTGTGTGTGTGTGTCTGGGTGGTGATATCTTGTCAGATCCTGTGAGGTGGGGGTCAGTCACAGGGTCTCCCTGCTGGAATTCTCCTAGAATAGATGTGACACACACACACACACACACACACACACACTTCGAGCAACATCTTCAGTCAGTCAGCTTAACGTCTTTTCTTTTAATAATGACCCATAATGACCTCACTGCTTTGATTTCATACTGTGCAAGGCTGCTCCTGCTTATTATCCTAAAATCCACTTTATTTCAAAGCTCCATAAATAGACAGAAACTGCGACCAGGCTCTTCTCCTTGAGGCTGACAGCGACATAAGTCTCCTTTACATGCATCTGTTTCATCATTAGATTTCATTTCGTGCCATCCAGTTCAGTTAAGTCAGTGTGTGTGAATATGTGTTTGCCTTTGGTCTGCTTCTTTGTGTCATCTGCTTTTGGAGCTGGCTTTAGACAGTTCTACAGGTGTGTGATTCAACCTATTGTTGATTCCATTAGTCACTGCACCTCACCTTTTATTGTTATATCTTTCTTTTATGTTATTTTTTCATACCTAGAGATGGGAATTCTCTTTTCGTCTTCTTCTTCTTCTTCAGTCTCATAGCATCACGGGATGTCTTCGGTCAAGGGCACTTTGGCAGGACAGACAAACCTGGGGCTTGACAGATAGTCTTTCTGTTGTATGGCTATTTCTACTACTTATAGACAGTAGGGAGTGACAGAGTCAGGGAGGATATGTTAGAAGAGCAACAAACCAGTGGTCTCTTGTTGCTCCCTGGCCTGTTCAGTGATGTGTCTGTAAGATGATGGATGCTTGAAAATGTCACTGAGTATGTGTGTGTGTGTGTGTGTGTGTGTGTGTTTGTGTGTGAGAGAGGATCTTGTCTGCCGTAACTCGAGCCTGGCTGGACACACTGACTCTTGGAAGGCCACAAAGACCGCTCTGCATGAACTGTGGGGAATGTGGAAGTTTGTGTGTGTGTGTGTGTGTGTGTGTGTGTCTGTGTGTTAGACAGAGAGCGTAAACATCCCATCCCATAAAAACGATCAATGACATACCTTGAACTTCAACTATTAGTCCATATAGAGATTAGAATTAGCTGACAATGATCATGATAATCAGTAAAAGCTTAAATAATGTATATTGCAAACAGCCTCAGGCTCTAGTTTCTCAAATAGGAGGATCAATTAATCGATTAGTTGTTTCAGTGTCTTAACTGAGACTCTGCAGATACTGACTACCAATCCAATACCTGTGGTCTTATTCAGAATCTGTATACTGCGTGGAATTGATTGTTTCGAAGCTATGAGTCACTCTTGTAGTGACATTAGTTCACTGCAGCAAATGAGCAGAACAGAACAGGAAACAATGGCAGAATGACTGAATGAACAATGCACAAGGGATTGCCCTGGTATCTGCAACTGGATAAAGAGGGAATCACTCCGATCATTTTTAACATGGATCAGTCCTGTCCGGCGAGTCTTCTCAATAAGGATTAGAATTAGAGCTGCACCAATTAATCAATTAATTGATCTTAATTAATCTGCAACTCTTTTGATAACTGATTAATTATGTAAGCTATTATTCAAGCAAAAGAAAGCATAGACCAAACAAATAATTGGTTAATAGAGAACATAATCAGCAGATAAGAGAGAGAAAGACAAAAACGCAATTTAGAAGTGTGATTAGCTACGGATGAGAGAAACAAACAACTGTTTTTAACCTTTCCTCGTGAATGCACGAAGAATGCAGAAGAATGCTTTACTGGTGTGAAACATGATGTTAAACTAGCTTTGGTCCAAACATCGAACTCGTCTGTGTGTAAACTTATCCAAGAGTGTCAACCCACGGGGGGGAAATATAGTAAATTCACACTTTAGGAGAGAGAGTGATCTGCTGTAGTTGTGGTTTTCCTCTAATATCAAAGGATTTTCAGTGCTTATCATCTTACCTGAGCCAATTGCGATACCGAAACGATGATTTCACCATCATTATCCATGTTTAAAAGGGCCACTGATATCAATTTGCTGCATTAAATGACAGAACATTTTAATAACTGCAGCCCCTGCCTTCCCCTTTTTACACCATTAGTCGATTTCTCCTCTCTTGTCTCCCTTCCTTTCATCTGCACATTGCGGAGGAGGTTGTTTTATGTGTTTAACTTCCAGATAAGTTGCCTGATCAGCTACTTGGTCTGTTGCTTCCCGGCTCGAATGGATGGTTTGTGGGTGGATTGGTGGGCGGATGGGCGACAGTCTGTGTCCGTTTTGGAACAGTGTATATATGAACCATGGTTTCTCTCAGACCCTCACAGATGTGTGTCTTTTCACAGGTGCTTGTTGTTCCCAAGCTTTGTGTGTACAACTTTGTAGGTGTGCATGCATGTGTGATATTAATCTGGGTTTTATCCATTTCTCACATAGGTGTAGTAGGACAGTATGTGCCTTGCAACAATATCCCATTGGAATACACTGGGAGTGTCCTGATGTAATGACTGTGGTTGTAGTGGTTTAGTGCAGACAGATGTAAGTTGGATCAGTGGGCTGAGTCACAAAACGTAGACTCACAACGCCCTGTTTCATTCCATTGTTAACGATTTTTAAAAATATGGATCAGTCATGTCTGGCCGATACCAAATCTGCTTAATAAGGATTAGAGTTAGCTGCAACAAATAACTGATTAATGGATTAGTTGATCAAAAAAAATTCATCTGCAGCTGTTTTGATGATTGGTTAGTCGTTTAAGCCATTTTTCAAGTAACAATGCCAAATATTTTAAGAGGTTTGGGTGCTTTTCTTGTTCTTGCATTATAGTATTTTGAATATCTCTGGGTTTGCACTGTAGGTCAGACAAAACAAAACACTGGGATGGATATTTTTTCACTGTTTTATAGCCCAAATGTTTAATCGAGAAAATAAACGTCACATTAATTGATTATCACAACAATTGTTAGCTGCTGCTCTAAACAGGAATATTACTAGTAGTACCAGTATTATGTGTATGTCTGGCCTGGAAGAGTGATTCCTCTACTTAATTCTAAATTTAAATGAAATCCTCCCTTTTTTCCCTGTTAAATGTTTTTGGCTTGGCTTGACTGGTCTCCGGCAGTACATTGGAGCGAGGTTTATTTGTTTTTATGGAGTATATTAAAGGTACATTGGATAATATTTGTATTTCCATAGGTGCATACCAATGTGAGCTTTACCCATCCTTCAAAATAAAAAAAACACATATTTTAAACATGAAGTTCAGATTACTGCTCCTACTCATATGGGAGTACTAATGTCTTCTGTAGCTCTGCAGGGAGCTTTTTATAAAGTCTGAGAAAAAAAACCTTGAAGATGCCATCGGGAGGTAACTGAATTTGCACTTGGATACTACAAATTTGTAACAGCTTAAACCAAATTTTCCGCGCTTTGTGGAAATGCAGTGCTAAATTGCTGGGTCACATTTGAGTCTCAAAACATGAATAGAAAGGAAATCTCTTAGACACTGTAAAAAAGCATGGCATGTACCTTTTGATTAAGCAAATAACAGTATGATGTTAGCCTTTTCTGTTGCTAGCTACCTCTATTTCTATGTATTGACCTCTGTCTATAGAAATATTAGCTTCATAGTTACTTGCTGTCCAGACGTAAGCAATGAAAACACAAGAAAAATACCCAGTTACATAAATTCAACAAATACGAATGTTGTTAATCTGTGAATGCAACACAAGCACAGACATGCAAGGTAATATACAATAGGTGTGCAGTCAATAAGACAGAGTTATGTAACAGAGGTGGAAACTGTTGAATTAAAATGGACAAACACACATCTCTTCGGTTAAGTCAGGACAACTCCCTGACAACTCACTGTGTTTAACTGTCTGTCAGACAGCTAAAGTAAAGCAGTGTGTGAGTAAGAGTTTTGTCTGAATGTGTGTGTTTCATGTAATAAAAAAATAAAGATGCACATCAAGAGAAGACCGAATCCAGTAGAATAAAGAAAAAGCATAATTTTTGGATTGCTTTCATGTGTAATTATGAGTTAAATCATACCCGCACCCTCACTGTGTGAGTGTGTCTGGCTGTTTGTCTGGATGTGTGTGTGTGTGTTGTATGGGTGTGGTGTGTGTCTGTAATCAAGCCAGCATTAAACTGTATACCAGGCTGCCGTAGGACTTCTCACATTTATGCTTTCTAATTGATTCAGAGTGTGATTTATGTAGCTCTCTCCAGCCACATGTGTTTGCCTGTCCTTGTTGTGCAACACAGAAGAACACACACACACACACACACACACACACACACACACACACACACACACACACACACATCCATACACACAAAAGCTCTGAGTTACTCATCTCTGCAGCACAAGGCACTATTGTATTTAGCGTCTTCATGGCACTTTTAGTGACACAGTCATTCACATTTCCCAGCAGCATATGTGTGTGTGGGTGGTCGTCTCATATTCCATGTAACACTGCCGGCTGCTAAAAATGAAGACGTGACAGGGAAAGTGTGAGTGTGATAGTGAGAAGTGGGCGTGTGTGTTTGGGGAGGAGGGGCACACAGGGAGCTGCATCTCAATAAGCCAAGGTTACATGCTCGGCTTGGTTATTGCTGCTTTCTGCTTTTGTCAAGTCAAAACCGATTTTCTAACTTTTCTGTCAGATTTTTTTCAGATACACTCTTACTGGTAGCCTTCATATCATATCGCAAATCAGAGTGTTCATAATAGACAAAGTTATGGACGTTAATACAGCATCAACCAAGGAAGCCCCCTTGAACTGACAGTCTAACATCTTTTTGTGTTATCTCTGCATTTAATGACACAGACGAGTCTAGAAAGGGAAATTCAAAGATAGGGAGAGAGGAGATACTTCAAAGTTATGTTACAAGCAGTTCACCTGTTGTTTTTGCAAGTTGTGGTTTGTGGCGAACCATAAAAGCGGGCTAGCATTACAGGAGAGAGGTTGGATTAGATTGACTACTTGTCAGTTTTGGTGATAGCCTAAAGCTGGCGTGAAGTAGTTGTGGGCGATGAGGGTAAAACTGTCATTCTCATAGCTTCCCTTGATATTTATGTGTCATAACATCAACTTAATCATTGAGAACTGTGTAAAAAAGTTGAAATGTCACTGAGGCAAGTGTTTTCTTACTAGACCAAAATCTAAAGTTTACACATAGATAAAGAGTCGATCTATTTCACTTGGGTCTTGTGTCCATATTGTTTGTATTAGTTCCGAAAGCCTTATTCTCACCAAAGTCATTGAGGGCAAGAAACACAAGCTGTAAGATGATCAGACAGTTTAAAAGTAAAAGCACTGAAATAATATAAAAAATGTGACTTCATTAACCTTAAGGAAATGAACATCTGCTTGCCAGATGTTTGGAGAGATAAAGATTAGATGATCTCTAGTCGAGTCGGAATAAATCTGTGCACCAGTTTGAAAATAAGACTTGAAATGATAACCCTCGCCTTTGCATATATAAAAAGTGCACTTGGAAAACATGTCATTGTAAGGAGTTGAGTTTCCAGACATAGAGAAGCTGATGAGATGCAAGGACGAGCTGCAGAAAATATACTATCACTAAAAGCGAACCGTGTTGCTAAACCTACATTTTATTTAATGATAAAGCCAAAAGTGAGTGCACCTGTAATGTATATACTGTAAATACAATGTGCATGCTTAACTACAAGAAGTACAGTTGGTAAAAGTTGATCCAGGATGTTTTCAACTGACATTTTGGGCAATCATATCACTGTTGTCCTTCGTTTTCTGTTCCAAATATGTTTGGCTTATGTTTAAAACCTATATGATCGTCTGACTGCATGTTTTCCCTGGCAGGAAATATGATGTGACACTGTCACATATAGAGATAATATTTAACTTAGAAAATACAATAAACAAGGATACTGATATATTGTCTAGTCTTCACTGAATCACTGTGAATCACCTCTTTACCTTTTAGCTTGTGCCCACATGGGCTAAAAAAGAAATAATGAACTCACATGGTAGTGGTTGTCAAAATAAAACCCATACACAGAGGACACAACAGTGTTAGGAATCGAACCCAGCCCACAATGGGGTGATTCATACAGTGTGTGGGAGGTGGACTGTGCCCGATGGCCTCTTCTAACCACCTTTAACCACTGAGAGATTCACCCTGGGAAAAAGGAGGCACCGGATAATGAAAGAAGGAGTGAGAGAGGGTGAAGATTAGTGAGACACTAGCGGACACTTTGATTCACAGATCTCCCATCGTCCTCTGCTGCTCATTGACTGGCTCCATTGTGGCCGCGGGTTAAAGCGTGCTGATTGGTTGGTCGGGTCTGAATGTCACTGCTTCTCGTCCGTGGACTGTGGAATTTGTGTGTGTGTGTGTGTGTGTGTGTGTGTGTGTGTGTTTGTGTGCATTTGTGTGCGATGAGTTAATAGCTATCCATTGAGTGGTTGATTGTGTTCTGTTGTCCACACTGGCTCTCTTTGTCCACACTCTACACACACACACACACACACACACACACACACACACACACACACACACACACACACACACACACACACACACACACACACACACACATCTGAATCTGAACCAGGCATTCCTCCAGTGGCAGGGAACTTGCCAAGAGAGAAAGAAAGAGAAAGAAAATACTAACTAACAGTACCATTCATAGTCATGGCAGTGTGGTTCTTCCTGGCCCTGGTTCGAGACATGAATGGGTCTGTAGCTAAAAATATTTTATTGCTTCTTTTAATGCTCCTTTTACTCCTCCTGCCCTGTTCATTACTTCTCTCCTCGGTTGTGTTCTCTCGCAGTGGAAGCAGATGAAGCCTGTGCTGCATTAAGATGCGTTTAATGAGTTTATAGAGTCATACTGTGGTTGTAGTTCCTCAAGGTGTAAATTTGTGCAAGTAACCCCCTGGGTAAAAACACTGGCAGAAAGCAAAGGGGGAAACGACTTGCAAGAAAGGTCACAAGACGAATCCAAACCTGTGACGTCACGAGTAGACAGTTTGTGTCTTTGCCCACTGAGGCCATGGGATGTTTTGGCCTGCAACATCCTGAGCTGTATAACAGACAGGCTGACTAAATGACAGAGGCAAAGGGCTGCTTTTTATTGGTTAGTGTGGGTAGACCATGCGTCTCACTGCCTACCACAGATGGAGGGTGGAAGAGGGGGAAAAAAGATGGAGAAATGATGAGATAGAGCAAGAGAGACGAGTGAGGAGACGTGAAGGAAAGGCGGCAGAAAGAGGCTGACAGTAATCCAGCAAAACGCACAGAGAGAGGGAAGTAGAAAGAGGAAAGAAGAAGTGGGTAAATTATTTGATCCAACGCTGGGAATTTGCTTTACCACGGAAATACCTCTAGTGCAGCATGGGAAACAGGGGGAGAGACTATTTCAGGCTTTGCTCCTGTTTGTTATGCCAGCCAGCAATCTTGGGGCAGAGTGAAGATTTTGCAGAGCTGTAAGTACATTAACATGTGAGGTGGGAGGAGGAGGAGGAGGAGGGCAGCAGTCTTTCTCGGAGGGGCGGAGGGATGACCCCGTTGCACCAGTGTGCCCTCTCTTGTTTGTGCCCTCTCTGTTTAATCTTAAATCCATTCAAAAGGCTTTATTGGCAAGATAAGATCTCTGTGACATTGCCAAGGCTTAAGTGCATATCTCCCTTTTTTTCTGGTTGGACGGGAGGAAGTAGGTTGGTGGTGAGAGAGGAATGACAGCCTTTATCTCGGGCAGTAAACACAAGCCAAGGGAGTCCCTACATTGTTTATACCGTGTCTTTGACTTCCCCACTCCCATACATACACACTTAGAGGACACTGTAACACAATCGCTCACACAGAGACAAACGCTGTATATATGGGTACACATGCCTGCAGTGAATACACAAAAACAAGGTCAAACTCATATGTGGATGTATGCAAAAGGCACACGTAGACATGCATGTATTCACACACACTCACACTCAGAAGCTGTGGTTGGACAAAGCAGTGGTGTGAGTGTTTTTGGTGTGTGTGTCTGTGTGTGCGGTGGATTGTTGGCAGCCAGTATATGGTGAACTGGTCAGATCCTAGCACACTCAAGCTTCCCTCCTGCCTGCCAGTCTGACCACTGGTGTGTGTGTGTGTGTGTGTGTGTGTGTGTGTGTGTGTGTGTGTGTGTGTGTGTGTGTGTGTGTGTGTGTGTGTGTGTGTGTGTGTGTGTGTGTGTGTGTGTGTGTGTGTGTGTGTGTGTGCGCTCTACAGAGATAATTCCATCCAGAACTTTGTGTGTGGACCTGCTCTATTTTTCTCTCATAGTTGCTCATTTGGTGTATTTTATTATACTTGGTCAAATATTTGACATGTCATGCATGCTTGTCTGTGTTTGCTTAAGTGTGTGTTTGCAGCTCTTTTGGAGAGCAATGCTAAATATTGTAATCCCTCATTTTTAGAGCTGCCCATTGTAGGTCAGAAGTCAATACTCGTTCTCACTGACTGTCCAAAATCACTCCCTCGTTCACTCAGTAACTCTGAATTTATAATAAATACAAATAAATAAAGTGCACTTTATAGTAAATATGTTGTGGTTTTGGACAGCTTTTTTCTTTCTGTCTTCACTGTCTCACTTGTCTACCCCATTACCTGTCCTCTGCTCAACCAAGTGGGCGTAATCCAAATGATCCATCTATCTCCACATAGGCTTGTAACAAATTGGGCTTGACTCATCATGTCGCTTATTGTCTTTTTGCCCCACTTTCACAGTTATGAGGTAGTCTACAGCGGCATAACAGGTGGGAAAGATGAGGGCTATATAACAGATTCAACCTTACGTAACATGGTATGATTGCTAATTCATGAGGAGGGCCTCAGTGGTTCCTGGGAAGAGGTTTTATGTTGGGTGTAGCTGATATGGCTGGCTTAGAACCAGAAGACTGCTGGGTCGAGAAAGGCGGGGGAAGTCTGGGCGAGGAAAGTAAACAGGTATAAAGTAAACAAGTCAAGTTGCCCTCGAGCAACATGTTTAACTTGGATCAACTAGTGGAGAACACCAGAGGACTCAGTAGCTGTATGAATCTGAAGCAAGGCTTCACCTTCCAACAAAAGTGTCTGATTATGACAACAAAACACAGCGGCAAAGTCCCAATTGTGTAACTTTTCCCTCACTTTGATCATGGGAGGATGGTTTTTTCTGTGTATGTGTGGGGCATCTGTATAATGTGCCATCACTTCCTTTGATTGTCAGCGTTACATCCTTGTGGTTTCCATGGTTACAGACAGTGCTGGAGCCCTGCTGTGAGACAGACATGCACACCAGACAGATGAGAGTAACTTCAACTGGTAGTTAGAGCAGAGTCGTGCTGAGAGCTGAGACCCAAGAAATCCTCCAACAAGGGTCTTTATTTTCTCTTTTTCTCCTCATCTGACGTCCTGGAGAGAGATCAAAGACCGAGACTGTCTCCGCTGAGTTAAAGGAAGGCTACAATTCAGATCGAATCTTACCAATCATGCAAAACATTTTTCCGACTTTAAGTGGATTCAATTAAAAAGTTATATTTGGTTTGGCATGATTGGTCGCGTGGTTCAGTTCCATTGTACAAGAGCCCAGAAATGTCTTGAAAAATTGTCTGTCACACTCTTTAAAATCCTCTCAGAAATCTCTCACCTGTTGCTGTTTGCATGTGTAGGTTTCCTGTTCTGGCTGTATGGATATCATATTAGCATTTAAACATAAGTGTATGTCTTTTAGTTTTGATCTTTTTTGGATGAAAGGATGAAATACGAGCAGCATTTGCTGACAGTAAAAGACAATAACAGCTTGTCTCTTTCCATTTTCCTTGTGGATGTTTTTTAGGTTGTTGTTTTTTTTCATTCAGGAAGCCTGTTTATTCACTTAAGCCCAGCTGTTGGGAATGAAGCATTTTAGCTTTTTGTTTTTTTTGTGACAGTTTGACAGTTTACTCAATATTCCCTTGACAGTTGGATGGAAACATAGCTTCTCCTTTGCCTCCTCTCAGATATTTTGCTTTTCTGGAAGCAGCTTTAAACATGTTTAAGGACTCAGACTGAAAGGTAGGTTTCAAAGATTTTAACTTGTTTAACAGGAGCAACACTTTCTGCTTTACCTTTTGCTCTAGTTCCTTCTTTCTGCCCTCTCCTTCTCTTACCCTCTGTCTACTGTATCTCCTTCATCTGTCCTCTGATCTGTTCAGACAACGCTGACAACACTTTCTTCCTCCTCACTCCCCCCCCCCGCTATCTTCTTCCCCTGACTTCTCATCTGTCCAGGTACAGGCGCCTCAGGGGGGAAACACCAGAGACTGATCTAAACTGAATGACTGGATTTGTGTGTGTGTGTAAAATATTTGTCTGTTTACAGCACAGGGGACAAACTGCTGCACGTACCTACATACTTGCTTTTATGATGCTGGAATAAATATCCTCTTGCTCTCATCGTTACTCTGCTAGAGCCCTTAGTATATTATTGTGTGTGTGTGTGTGTGTGTGTGTGTGTGTGTGTGTGTGTGTGTGTGTGTGTGTGTGTGTCAGTGCCCCATGCCTGGGAAAACTGAGATGTGGTAGTTTGATATCATTGGCGTTCTTTCATCAGTGAGGTGATTCTCCTGCTATGTGTTTGAACTGCAGTGAATCAAAGACAGCTTGTTGTACAGCTGCAGCCGCGGCTACATCACCTGCACACTGAACCTACGGGGTCTTTCTTTCCCTTATTTCCCTAGTTCTTTTTTTCTGCTCTCTTTGTAGCTTTCTAGGCTTTGTTCTCCATTTTTTTTGCTGTCTTTCTTTTTCCAAGCATGCATGATGAGCACTTCAGAAGCTAAATTCCCTTTCATCTGTTATTAGCCTGTGTCACACTGTCTATAGTTAACAGTTACTACAGCATGTAATCTGTCCAATATTATAGTTACAGCTGCATTGAACAGTTGAGACTTTTGCACATTCCCTCTTTAAGCTTACAGACGGTGCTTGCTTGCTGAGTCACGGGAGAGGGAGAGTAACACAGAGAGGGAATTTTGTACTAAAAATGCAACTTTGGACGATAGCTACCTGATTGATGTAACTCAAAATTAGCTTCAGGTGGATTTTAGATAGAATGAGGCCTGTGGATCTGTCTTTCAGCAGTCGCTTTAGTAGAAACAACTGCAGAGAAAAATAACTTTCAATGTTCATAATGGCATTTGGTGCAACTCATTGGAGTCATCTGTATGTAAGGTAACACTGGGCTCTGGATTGCTGTGGCAATAAAAAGTTGCCTTGATGGCCTGCTGTGACTGAATGACTGTAACTCATATTGGAAACATTCAGTATTATATTGACATTGAGAAAAATATGTATTAAATGTGTATTGGTCAAGTCACGGTCAATATCTGATCACTATTGGAACAGAAACATGCATTATTTCCATTATTCTCAGTCATTGTGAAACAGGGTGCACTTGCACAACCCTCATTTCCAGTCCCACAGCGAGCCATGAATGGATGTAGAAACGCCCATAACCATCTGTTTACATATCGATACTTGTGCCTGCTCCACCGCTCATTAGACCTTCGCATGAGAAGAATGCCAAGCCAAAGTGCAATTTAACCGATTCTGTTGAAGTTCTATCAGTAGAGCTCTTATTGAAACAGACTTTACAAAGCACTACGCGATTCAGGATCAAACTTAAAGATCGTTAAGTTCATAAATCATCATTTTAGTGACATTTTACAGAACCCTGGAAACTATGGTGTTGGGAAATAACACAATCACTGAAATTGGCAAACAGCCCAAACTTTAAGGTTACATTGCTCAACTTGTATTTCATGTCCACGTAATCATTTCACTCACAGCTATCTCATGACAGCCATATATACAGCTGGTCTGTCTGAGGTAGGCACATTCTCACCACACAAACTTCTTTTCTAAATACCAGTTTATGTGTGGGAATAGGTGCACTTTTTTTGTGCGTACACGTTGTTTATACATCTGGCCCCTGGTGCATTGCATCCGTGCTTCCCTAAAAGAAATACTTAACCCTAAGTTTGTGTTTTTTTTTTTCATTTTCTAGACACCCTGTAGCTGGATCTTAGCAGCAGTAGAGTCTGTTCTTCTTGATTATACATTGATATAAATATCAGGATTATTTTAGCCGTGGCTTGGAGGAATTGTTTCTGTTTTATTTATAAATGTGCTAATGAATTGGCTCTATTCCCTCGCTGTTGTTCTGTTTTCTCCTCTTCCCAAGATTGTTTTCTACTTTCTCGATCTTTTCCCATGTCACACACAAGTCATTAGTTTCTTTTTTTCTTTAGGAATTGAGATAATAGATAAGGGGATAATAGAAGGGCATGCATTTTGATTTATAAAGATGACTTGAGTTTTCCTGTTATTCCTCCCCATGAACTACATATCTGCTGCAGTGTCAACTCAATATATTTTATTAAGAAATAGAAAGCGAAAGATATTTCTGTTGGGATTTTATACTCTACTCATAACTGCTCGTGAGAATTGAGTGAAAATAGATCATAAAGTTATGTTTAGAAGTCACACTGAGTGTATAATACTACAAGATACAATCCCATGCTCTGGCGTTCCCAGTCTGAACCTTTTGATTGCATCCTGATGAAAGGCTAAGTTTTAAAGCAGAAACACAGAGACAGGACCAACTACATGTTGACTACATTGATGTGGCCTGTGTGTGTAATTACACTGTAATTTCATCATAGTAACGTTATGATTAAGCACTGATTTACTGGTTTATTTGTAGCAACATTGTATAGAGTTTCACAATAGAAACCAACACAATCCAGTGACAGGCTGCGTGGGCTGTGCACTCATGGGAACCAGAGGGGCTTTTAGTGTTTTGGTCCTCTGGGACGTCTGCGACTATGTTGTTGTTGTTGTTGATAAACGCACTCCCATACTTTTAGGGCCAAAAGATACAACATGCAAAAACACACACACACACACACTCACACTCACACTCACACTCACACTCACACACACTCACACACACATGCACAGGAAAAAAGTTTCCTTTAAACACATATGTAGGAAAATTACACAGTTACTTATGGGTAAAAACTTGGTATGATTATAATGTCAACTTTCAGGAAACTCCAAACATAGCTTATTGTTTTTTTACTGCTTCACTCGTAGACGCCTCACATGCTTTCACTAATGCTCGCATGCCCTGAGGATCAGATACTGTACATGCTGTATACACACATACGTGTATAAATGCACCCAAACACATGAAAGCTGAAGTTCAGAGATATGGATCGGAGCCAAAAAACACACAACAAATAGACTGTAGCCTCTTTCTCCTCCGTCATCCCTCCGTTCTCTGCCCTTTCAGTCCTACAGGGAATACTTTGGTACTTTGTTGTTTAGTAAATTCCTTATTTCCTTGATTCCTCCTCTTGGCTCCTTCTTCCCTCTTTGATTGTCTGTTTACAATCAGTTTAAAACATGTCATAAAAACTTTGTTTTTGCTAACAGAACTGAACCTGTACAACAGTGTTTCTCAACTTTTTTGGCTTGTCACTCTTTATGTTTACCAGTGACGACCAGTTTTTTTTATTTGAGAAGTAAATTTATCCAGGTATTTACAAAAAAGCAAAAAGCACAGGATTGTCAAATAAATGTAATTCGGTGCAGTATAGACATGTTTTTTCTCCTTTCCGGCTGCCAGATACATATATCCATTCATTCCATTCAGGAAGGTCCTGTCATATTACTGAATGAGGGACATGCTCCTGATACTGCACAGTCAACATCTTTAGTCCATATTTTGCTATTTATGTTGGTTTAAAAGCAGATAAAAACCTGCTTTCAAGTTTTCAGGATTAAATGTCATAAAAACAAAACCCTGCATACCTTACATAGGACAATACAAACTTTTTGATTATTGTTAATCGTTTCAGATGTTTTTAAAGCAAAAAGTCTTTTACAATATGAAGATCTGTTTTATATTATGGCAAATGTATTATGTTTTGGTTTTTGACATTTTAATAGGTTGCTTTGCTATTTTCTGCCATTTTATAGACAAAATGATTAATTGAGAAAATAATTAGCAGATTAATGGATGATGAAAATGGTTGCAGCCTTCCTTGTCTTGAGAATGTGTAAGACTATTTTTATAATTAAATAATGAAAACAGCTGTCTATCCACATGGTGAAAAACTCAAATCCATTTGCTGCTGTTGCATCCTGAAGAGATATGGCTATCAAGTGGCACATTTCCTGGTATGCATGAGTGTAAAGGGGGCAGAGGAGGTGAGGGTGAGGAGGGGTTGAGTGCTAGGATTCACCCTTTGGGCAAAGCAGGCTGTTAAGAGAGAGACGATGACAGTGAGGAAAGGTGTCTAAGGTATCCATCGTTTCGGCTGAATCAGAGGAATGCAGGCCACTCTACCCCCAGGCGTCACTTATATATAGGCCATACACCTCAGGACGCCAGCGTTGCCCTCTGTACGCCCTCCTCCTATAAATGCAACATACACCCACAGCATATTAATCACACACTAAAGCACTGTCAGACTGTTTTCTTATAAGTCATGTTGTAATGGTGTGCCCTTAAAGTCTTCCGTCATCTGTTTTTCCGCTGTCTCCATGACTCTAAGATCTGTCTTTTTGTCATGATGAAAAGCGGATGAAGATGGATTGCAAATTAGAAGGGGTGAAATGAGAAGCCATTGTCTAAACAGAGACAACCGTTTGCGCCGGAGAGATGGCAAATGTTTACTCTCCCCTGCTTTTATTCTCTCTCTCTCTCTCTCTCTCTCTCTCTCTCTCTCTCTCTCTCTCTCTCTCTCTCTCTCTCTCTCTCTAGCTTGGTCTTCTGTCCACGTGGATGTGTTGCTGGCATTGTTGGGCCTGAGGATTTTTGTGAACATGTATGGATGTGAGGGAGAGGTGTTTTAAGTCTGTGGAGTTTTCTTCTCTCCTCAAAATGTCAAAGTCTCTCTCCCTTCCTTTCGGTATTCTGTCTCTAAGCATGATGGACTTCCTCATTTCCACTCTTTTTAAGTCAGAATATCTCCTCTGCTAAAACCCACAGTCGTAATCCAAAACAGTGCAGTGTGTCACTGGGAAAGAAGATGGGGAGCTTTTAAAAACCCGGACGAATGACTGATGCTTTTGAAATGAGCGAGTATTTCCCAAAAGAAGATACAATCTCTGGACTTAACTTGACACAAAAGCCCAAGGCTTTTTGAATAGATCATTATAACAAGAAGCTCCTCTCTTGACTTTATAATGAGGCTTTTCGGGAAGCTGCTCTTTAGTTGCAGGCTGAGGGGTGGAGCTGGGGTGAGGATCGAAGCCAGTTTCCCAGAGGTTTACTGACTCCTGACTTCAAAGGCCAAAACAGTCACACTGTCTCTGCTGCTGGAGAAGCCAAATCCTGAGGGATCAGAAGTGTGTGTGTGTGTGTGTGTGTGTGTGTGTGTGTGTGTGTGTGTGTGTGTGTGTGTGTGTGTGTGTGTGTGTGTGTGTGTGTGTGTGTGTGGGGAATCACACCTAAAGACTGTTGATGTAAAAGGGCCTCTAAAGGTAAAATGTATACAATTGAATAAGTATGGCTTGTTGCTCTTTGTTTTCTGGGAATTTCGTAGAGATAAGTACACAGAATGACTGTTTACTATGTGCAGGTATCCGTACTGACTATGTGGTGGTATCAGTTTCATCTGTTGCAAGAAGGTGTCGATTGGTTGGTTAGATGAAGACAAATGCAACTTAATCCTATAAAAGGGGGATGAAAACATTCTTATTCGGTCTCACTGACAGTATTTTATTATATTCTACTTATTCAGAAAGTAAGAACTAACTCAGTAAATCCTTAAATATGAAGCTGATGCTTCTTTTCAAGGGATTTAAACAATTTATCCATGAATTCATTTGCAAGCTTTTTTCAGCCAATACCGACAGTTTGGGCCATGAACTTGTGTGGGTGGTTTGTGTGGGAGACATAGACCCCTCTTGCACCAAACTGTGTAAGTGTAGATGTGTGTTTGTGACCGAATGCATCTAACAGGGCACCCTGTGGGTGAGTCCGCATACGTGTGTGTAACGGCAAACAGATGTGAGACACGAACATGGAAGACTTGGCAATATACTGACGGGATGACTGTGTGTCTGCCTTTCTTGTCTGCCAGGAGCTCACTAATGCTGACTGGAAAATTTAGAATCATGGCGCTCACTGCCTGCTCATGTTATATGGAAACACACATACTCACATTTACATTTATAGTATTTACTGGAAGCTAATGGTAAGACGAAAGACACCCACACGCCTACTTGACATATAGCATTTACTGCCTTCTCAACTTTTACGGGAATGTGCACACACACAAAGTCCTGAGATATGAGCCGATGACACCTCCCAGCAGCATACGGCATGTCGTCATACCAAATGCATGAGGGATTTGAGGCAGATGAAGACTTGTGTTGGATTTTGTTGGAGAGCTGTGTGCTACTTCTTAGTGTGTGTGTGTGTGTGTGTGTGTGTGTGTGTGTGTTGCACCACTCCAGATAAGGCAGCTTTAGTGCCGTGGCCTTCTTCTAACCTACCTTACACAGCCACATACTGCAAAACATCTCATTCTTTATACTGACTCACAGTAGTGATGATGATACCCAGTCCATGCTGTCTTTTTTAGGTTTATCCCACTGTTCTTCTTTAGCTCTTTTAGTAGATTTACAAGTCACACAGTAACAGTGCATAGTGGTGAGAGTAGCAGTAGAACATTTTAATGATTTTAGCAGTCATTTATCAATAGGAATCTATTAATGAAATGTCTATATTGTGATATGACACTGCATATTGAGTGTGCTAGAAGATCAATAAGGTTAATAGGTCAGGAAACCATTAAAATCATTAGTATACATGGTTTGACAATAGTGACTATCCACAGCAACCTATGATAACTCCCAATTAACCTTTAAAAAGTAACTCCAGACTTACCTTGTCTCTTCCATGTTTGTATTACATCTGCAGTTCATATAGGCTTTACCTTTTTATAACCTACCTTATTTACCAGCACTTCAAATGTGTTTTCCTGTGCTGTAAGCTGCCATATGAATTAACTTCTATGCCTCATTTTGTGACTTTACACTGTCACTTACTGATGATCCTGTGATAGTCTACAGTTGACATCACTGTTGGCCAGTCAGCGTTAGTGTATGTGTGTGTGTGGCTTACCAGGCTATTGGTCAGTGTGTTAGTATGATTGTGACAGTAGTCAGAAATTGTGACAGTAGTCAGTGTGATGGTCCAGGCTTGCAGCCAGTTAGAGCCATGGTAACAGCATAGCGTTCCCGCTCCGCCTTTGAACAGCGGCTATGCTGCTATAATGAGGGAATGTTCTTTTCTAAGCCTAACCCAAGGGAGGTTTTGTGTGTGTGTGTGTGTGTGTGTGTGTGTGTGTGTGTAGCATGGTGAGTCATATGTGCTGCGGCCATTGTCTTTGTACTCTTGACATGTTGGCCTGTAACCAGAGGTCTTGTTGTTTTCCTCAGCCTCCAGGTGAAATCAGGAGGGTGTGTGTGTGTGTGTGTGTGTGTGTATGTGTGTGTGTGAATATATGTTGCCCTAGGGTAGATACTTTCCTTGTATATATAGTCGCACATGAGATCACCATGTTTGTTCTATTTTGCAATCTTTGGCCTACAAGGCTGGGCGGCTTGTCAAGATATTCAGTGTGTATATTTGTGCAAATGTGTGTCTATGTGTGTATAATGACAGGTAGCCCCCCTCCCCAGCTCTCTGTTAAGTCCTGGTTTGACATTATTGGAGTCTAATAAGCCATACTCGAGTAAGCTCATGTAGTAAATCTTTGCCATTGTGCTGCCATATTACAAACAGATGTGCACACATACACACACACCCACACACACACTGTAGATACATGTAAATACAGCCTGCAGCTATATTTGGATGCCAGAAAAAACACTCTCTCCTTCCTTTCTTATGTTTACTTGGAATCTTTGTTGAGACCAAACCCAGTTTTCTAACCTGGTTGAAAAAACTTTTTCGCTTTAAATTATGCTAATTTCTTTTTTTACGCTTTTTTACACACCACTTACATTTTACTTGTGTTTTATTCTGTGTTATCTCCCTTTGTTAACGCTATCTTTACTGCTATGCCCTTCTCTCTTTTTCTCTTTCACCTGTTGCTTCTTGATTTAAACCAGAGCTTCCCTACCTGTTTTTACTGAGACAGTACCAGCAGAAATGCTAACTTTGTTTCTTTTTTTTCTTTCTTTTACTCAGCTATATTGGATCTCACCCGCTATTAAATCCACAACTACGCTTGTAAAGTTTTTCCTAAGATTAGATCTGTTTGCACCAATAAAACTCAAGAAATATCTTAAAAACCTTAGTAATGAACTTGATTGCATGAAAAATCTGTAGCTTTGTCAAATCAAAAGAATCAGAAACTATAATGCCAGAAATTAAAGTTTTAGGGAGGCAAACAATATATTAAACTTAACTGCCAAACTCTTTTTTTATTTCTATATCAAGAAATATCTTATGTTAAAGCATTTAGTCTAACACTATTAGCAGAATGTTTTGCAATTTGAGGTATGTTGATAAAATGTAAAATCATCCCAAATCACATCGGTAGTAACGTGCTTTTCATCAAGTGTCAGGTCGGGTGTGTCATCAATATTGGCAAGCTAAATATGCAACAGCTACACTGAGCAGTTAATCACTGTAAATCACTAGTTTGTGATGCACCAATGATGTAAATCACCACTTAAATTTTAACTCAGCTAAGTTTGAGCTCAGAAAGAGCTCCTGGCCAGAATGTGTTTTACATTGATACACCTCAAATTTGAGAATTACCCAACTAAAGCCCAGTTCTGAGCTTCTGTAAACGTAAATGTTTTTCTGCACATTTCAATTTGCAAGGATACATGTGGATTCATGTATGTAATATCCCAGACTTGGACTGCGGCGTGCTGTGCTAGAGGGCTGCTTCTCATTAGGAAAGTCTAGACCTAAACCCCGGGCTTATAGGAGCAGAGCCACAGCCACATGCTCAGCAAAACCCACATCCCAGTCGGAGCCTGTATGCACTTGGCATACACTTAGGGTTTATGGGTAAGGGAATGAATAACCGTACTGGTGTTTGTTGATATCTCAAACAGATGAAATAAAATGCAAATGAAAACACCAGCAAAACACACAAAGGAGGAGAGGAGAGAAATTGAGATACCGTCTGTATTTATCTTTGAGAAGGTGAAAATTTGCTGAGTGAATAAAACTAAAGAGGTGTTGATAAAGAGATGAACGATGAAAGAAGAAGAGAGAGAGGGAATGTGCTTGGGAAGACGATGAAAGAAATTCTGAGCGGAGTTAGTAGGCAGATATTAGGAGGTACAAGGAAAGGACAAGAGGGACAATTTTAGGGGGTGGCCCGTGGTGATATCGACCAGAAGTTGTAAACATGGCCCCATATCTGTGGATCGGGTTGTGTGTGACGCACTCAGGGAGAGTGAGACTCACAAACATGCGCGCACATTCGTACCCTGAGATGAAAAGGCAGCCGGACATTTGACCGTGAGCAGCGACTGGGGTCACAAGCACAACTCCAAGAATAGACTCTAAAACACTAGGGAAGAAAATAACCCAGTAACAGAGGATGTGGCATGTGCATGTGTAAGAGAGTGCAAGAGAGAGGCAGATTTGTGTGTTTTTAAGTGTGTTTGTGATATATATATTTATTTACTGGGCTTATAAATAAGCAATCCGGTCCTTTTTTTAAGCCTTGGCTTTCATCGCTCGCTGTAATGAATCCCATAAGCTGTTTAATATCAATTAAAGCGTCATGTTGTGTCTTTACTGTTGTTCCCACTAATTTTCTCTCAGTTGAGGTTGTGTACAGCCACAAGTTTAATAGATGCGAGGGAAGAGAGTTGAGGGAGAGGTGAGGGGAGTCCAGTTTTATGGTCTTGTTTGTATGTCGGGTTGTAAATACCACCCTAACAGGCTTAAAGTGACAGCTGGTCACACAGACTGTCATAGCTGGTCTTGCTGAAACTGTACTGTACAGTACAGGACAGCATTTTGAAACAGACCAGAGGTTTTGGGGGAGTCTTTAAGGAGGACCAGAATCACTTTTTCTGATACTAAAAGTTGAGCAACACTGCTTGTGTAGAAAAAAAAGTTAAGATCATATATTTTATTTCTCAAATTCCAAACTACGGTTGGATAACATTGTCTCTGCCTTTACGAATACCATAAGAAGTTGAAACCAACAATGCCTCGTGCACCAGTTTATGAATAGTCCCTGTGTAAGAGAAATACCAGACACTGAGTCAGGTTCCTAGAGGTAGATGAAATCCACTAATAGTAGGGATAAATTCGATTACCAACATACATCATGGAAATCCTAATTAGGGGGTTGGTTAGGCCCGGTGGTCAGCAAAAATCAGTAGCATGAGGTGTTTAGAAATGCAAGTCCTAACCACCCTGCTCAACACGCAGAGTGATTTGAGCTTCAGTGAAGTTTTGATCTTCAGCTCCACAGACGGTATATGGAAGGTGAAAAATATTGCAAAATCAGATAAAGCTTGCTCACAGATATGCCGTACCTGCCACATTTTGTTGTTTTATCAAAGGGTATTAAAAGAAAAAAATCTGTTATTTGGATTGGAGCTAAACTCGGAGCTCAAACATTCCCTAGTTCCACCATGTCAAATGGGAGGATTGACTGCTTTTCTTTGTTTAATATCATTGGGAACTGAATATATTTGGATTTTGGACTTACACAGAGGCAAGTAGAAGCTATTTTTTACTAATGTTGCAGTGGGGAGAGCGTTCAATTAAATATGAAGTTGACAAAAATATTAGAGGTCAGGTCAGAGCTTGTTTGTGGAATAAGGTGACAAGTTATTAATTAAATTGTTCTAAATCAGTTTTTGTTGTGTATAGGTGTATGTATTGCTAGTTTAGTTGGCACTGATGTAGTAAAATTGCAGTCTGAATATGAAGTCATGTTGGAAATAAGTGTTCTCACTTTAACATTTTATCACTTGGACTGGTGTTTTTCTGTGGGGCCATAAATAAATTATATATATAAAAAAAAAAGTAATTTGAAGACATCACCTTGAGCTTTTTACTTACTCTTATAAATATAAAGTAGAATGAATGAATAAATAATATCAATAATATCATTAATTGAGAAAAAAAATCAGCATCTCTAATGAAAATAACCTATAATGAAAATGATCTTCAGTTGCAGCCCCAGTTTGGATGATGGCATTTGTCTGCTCTGGCTCAAATTGATGTGTGGTCGAGACGTTGAGGCTGCAGAAGGGATGACGAACATTTGAGATAGGCTACACCACAAAGTCCTGATTTAGATGTGGTTTTTGCGCGCGTATATCCGGTGTATTCGTGTGCATGGCGGCGAGATAAGGAGGGGTGAGTTAGTGGTGGTCCGGAACACGATGACTCTCCTTACCTTCCATGTGACGTTGGGCCATGGCGACAGGGGTTTGCGGTTAGAAACCCTAATCTGCTCCTCATATGACCCTCTGATGGACAGGGACAGCAGTCAACTCACACATACACATATACACACACATACACACACACAGACAGCCCTCAGACTAGTTAGTCTAGCTTTGACTTTCCAGTCTAAACATGCTCTTATATGGATTTCTGTTCAAATCTGGACATCGCTACTTTTTCTTTCATTATAAACACATAGTCCTGCTGCCTACATGTAACTGACCAGTGAGCACAAACATGTCTGAAAGACAGTAGTATGTTTGGACATCCTGAAGATGTCTTTAAGGGAGGAGAATGAATGTTTTTTTATGTTTTCCTGTGACACTGTATATACTATGTGTCACTAAGACATCTTTAAGATGCTACTTTTGGACATCCAGACTACATTTCCAGAGCGGCTAGAGATAAACTCTCGACATTGGAGTTCTTTAAGAGGGTCACTAACATTTTGTACCTCTATCTATACTTCCAGATTTAAGATGTAATGACATTATCAATGTTTGTATAGTGATATTTTAATAATTCCCTTCTGATTTTATCACAAAGAGGATGTCGTAATACTAATACCAATAATATTCATACTTAATATATTGATGCCAACCTTTATGTTTATGCAATGATGCTAGAAATAAATGCGATGTTCTCCTAGAAGGCTGGTTTCATGTGGTGCAGATTTAGATTTCTCCTCTGCTTTCTCCTCTCACTCTCTTTCTCCTCTCTTGTTTCTGACTCACTGTGTTTGTGTGCAAACATTATGCTGTCATTTCCCAACCTGTCATGCCACACCTGCACTCTAGACACACATCATCATACAGCTAGACTTAACATGTGGCACCACTGATGCACCCCCACAAGCTGCTTGTGAGCAGGTCCATCATATTGTCAATGTCCGGGATTTTTGCAGTTTGGTTTCACAAGTTTCACACAACGTAGGAGTATGTGAGTGAGTGTGTGTATTGCAATTTTTTGAGTGGACGGTACGCTTTGAATAATGTCTGTTAGTGTAAAAGCACTCTGGTATCTGGGGAATGTCTGAAGTCATTCAGCTCTCACCAGCAGTTGGTCTGGGACTTCATATCGCCTAGTTTTGGTCTACTTCTATTCCTTTTTGGGCTGTAGGTGTGCCTCAACACTCAGCCCCTCATAATTAATTGTGGTCACCCCTTTTTACCTTTCATATTAGCCTTTTTTTCATATGAGATTACACTAAATGAACAAATACAAAATATAAAGAAAAAAAGTACCAGAAAAAAACAAAAAACATAATTGTGTAAGGAAAGCTGTATTGCAGGATATATTTTCTTAATGCAGTTATTCTGCCTATGTAATCTGAATGGGATTGGCTTTGCTCATTTTCCACTCGCCCTATCTTTGGCTTAGTGTTCTTTACTTCTGTTTTATGTTGGAGAGTATAAAAATCAGCTCAGGATTTAGTATTTTGCAGGTCTTCTGTATTAAAGAGGAGCTTCACTGATTGAGCTGCATGAAATTTGATGATTTGCCTTAAGTGATGTCACTTGAGTCAGCAGAGGGTGTTCATTTAGAAAGAAGTGAACTCACCAGACCTCTGTGGCCTGCTCTTCATCTCTGTTTGAGGCTAGGGGCTCAAGGCTAGTTTAGCCACAACTAGCTTAACATGCTTAAATCTCTGACCAAACTGTCGAAAAGAAAAAAAGACAATTTCTCTGTTTCTGCTGGATTTATATATATGTGTGTATATATATGCAACATCCATCGTAAGTCTGACAGTGTCATGCTCTTTTAAAGGAACTTTTAACTGCTGATCTGCTGATCTGTCGCTATGAAGTTCTTAGTTTATCACTTATTTATTGCAGTGACTCATGCTTTGGCTCATTGATTTTGATGTTAGTGTGTGAGTGTTGATGTGGCTGGTGTAAGCTGGTTGCCTTGAGGTCTGGATTGTAGGTGGTAGCAGGAATAAACTGTTGACTGGCTGAATCCAGGTCAGCTGTCTTTGCACATTAGATTATATTTATTTGTGTCTCCTTTGTCTTCTGTGCCTGTGTTTGTGTGTGCATGCGTGTGCCTGATGTCTGATTTGTGTGTCTCTATGTGCATTAGCAGAATGCAGCCAAAAGCGTGACATCACCAGAAATGTGCTTTTTAAATTAGCAGCAAAGCAGAGACTGGGTTCAGCTTCAAGCAAGGCGTGACGGACAGATGTGTGTGTTTGTGAGTGTGTAGGTGCTTTTGTTTGACTGCTTATGCATGATTGCATTTACATTTATCTCTCTGAGTGTATTTGAGTGTAGTGCAGATTTATATTTCACTGTGTACTTACTGCGCGCTTACTTCAGGTTTGGATGTTTTAAAGCCAGTGCCAGTTTTCATCATCATCGTCTCATGTGGCCTAGAGTGTTGCGTATTTACAGCATGTTTTTCTGCCCTCTGCAGTGGACTAGCAAAATCTCTGTGTGTGTGTAGGTGTGTGTGTGTGTGTGTGTGTGTGTGTGTGTGTGTGTGTGTGTGTGTGTGTGTGTGTGTGTGTGTGTGTGTGTGTGTGTGTGTGTGAGAGAGAGACCAAGACTGTGTGCTAGCCTTATAAGGCCAACCAGGAAACATTTAAGGATAAGAAGAGATGTGAGTCACTGTTTTCCCTCATCTGCTCAGAAGCACAAAAACATCCTCTTTGCTGCCCTCAACACCTCCGCTAAGGGGATATATATTGTGTGTGTGTGTCCTGTAGTCCATGGGGTTACTGTCTTGTTCCTAATGAGGTGCTGAGCTATTCAGACAGCCCACTTTCCCAAGAGATATGAAGAGCGCAGGAGGAACAGCTGGTATAGCACTGAAGGTGTAGAACTGAGAAGGAGCACTTGTGCCATCTTAGCCTGTAAAATAGGAGCGTGCAGGCAGTTATAGAAGAGGAGGCAATAATTAAGTGAAGGAGGGAGGAAGATAATGTAAAGAGGAGTGAGTATGAGGAGAAAATAAGGAGACTCTTCTCCTTGTTCATTGTACATTTTAGAAAGTAAACAAAGGTTTTTGAATCTTCAAAATTTTGAAGACAAACTTTTTTGTTAAGCTTTGATTAGCTTTATAGACTTACACAGAATCAGACAAACTCAAGGATGTATGTTCTGTGTGCAGATTGAAGGTCTATAAAATGCTGGATTAACCTATCTTGGCTCAGTTTCAGCCAGAAACATGTCAAGAAACTGACCATTCATAGCAAATGGTTATACAGCCACATGTGGCAGAAAAACCTTTAGTGTTTGGCCCCTCTGTGCTGCGTATAGAGGCAGAAATTGCTATTAAAGCCACTCCTGCCTGCTGCATCGACCTACAAAGACCATTTGACTTTGTTGCCTGGTAGAGACAAGTTATTGAAAACAGATTAATCACCTTCTGTCATAACATTAAGATGAATACCAACTATACAAATATAAATCAACACTCTTTGTCCCGTGTTTCCTCTCTTTGTTTACATTTAAAATGCCATCTTTATAAAGCTGTCCCTAGACGCCTGGACCTGCCTGCATGCAGCTTAGTCCTGTTCAGCCCTGACTGCTGTTCTGATCGGTAAAGACCAGTGCTATTATTCTGGGGCGTGCTCTATCAAGCTTGCTGACGTGGTTTCATCACGAACAGCTGTGTGTGTGTGTGTGTGTGTGTGAGTGTGTGAGTGTGTGTGTGTGTGTGTGTGTGTGTGTGTGTGTGTGTGTGTGTGTGTGTGTGAGTGTGTGAGTGTGTGAGTGTGTGAGTGTGTGAGTGTGTGTGTGAGTGTGAGTGTGTGTGTGTGTGTGTGTGTGTGTCCAGAGTACAGTGATTTGTGCTCTCAGCAGCCTGGGTGTCATCCAGACAATAAGTTTGGCAGACATAGTGAGAGAACCCCCAAGTCTCTGCCAGACGAGCACGCACACACACACACACACACACACACACACATGCACACGCATACACCCTAATTCCTGTTCATATTCAGTTTTGATAAACATATACTCTGTACGTGTTTTCTATTTATTTTTTCTTTTAAGAGCCTTAACTATGTTATGGTAAATGTATGTATGGGTGCATGCGTGATAGGCATAAACATGTGTGTTAATATGTGAACTCCAAGGAAACCAAAAACAGTCTAACTATGGTGTGTGTGTGTGTGTGTGTGTGTGTGTGTGTGTGTGTGTGTGTGTGTGTGTGTGTGTGTGTGTGTGTGTGTGTGTGTGTGTGTGTGTGTGTTTTCACATGCACATATTATATGCGAGCACACCTGAGTGGTTGTCTCCCCCCATTTTCGGGGAATTCCTCATAAGTAAATGGTTATTTTATTCTTTTTACTGTAAAATATAAACAAAACGTAACCGTCTTTTAATCCCTTATTGTGTTAGATATCCCCACTGATCCTTCTCCAGCCTGTGTTTTGGCTTGTGTACAGACGTCTGGTTTGTATAGCAGCTCCCTGCTTGTCTCTGTGTGGGACCTGGCGGAGCCTTTTTGCAATCCAGGCCCCCAAAATCTCCAGCTCTCCAGGACTAATGGCCTCATTCCTCTGGCACGGTCAACAGAAACCTCCTGTCGTGCTTTAAATGTCACATATTTAACTTGTTTTATTTTAATGTATTTTTGCTTTGTCAGACAGAAAGAGAGAGAGTTAGGGAGGGACTGGTTTAAGGATTCAAGCCTAAAGAGTCTGTTGACTGATTTCAGATTTAAAGAATGTATTTCCCTGCATTAGTTTTACTGTTTTTCTCTTTCACCTGCACAAGTAAGACAATTGATTCTCTTCTTCCCAATTTGGACAATCTGATTGCCAACCAGGCCATCTTTCCCCTTATTTTTCTCTGGCTGACTTTCTCTGCAGCTGTAGCTGACGTAGAGAATGATGGTAATTGTGAAAGTGTGGTCAGGGCCCAACAAGGACAGAGCTGTCTGCCAGAGTATCTTTCTATCTGTCTGCACCTCTGTCTCAAAATGACAGCACGACTGATTGATGCACAGCTGATGAACAAACTCGGCTACAGAATAAGTTTGACTCTATTTTGAAGAGAAAATGACTGTGGTTTGTGTGTGTGGAGGCAAACAGGCGCGTAGATTAAATAATTCATGTGAGGATTTCAGAAAGAAGCAGAGAAGTGGGTCAGAACTGCAGTTAGTTCATTGGACATTTGTAAAGATCAGAGAGTGGGAGAGGGGAAAAGTGAGAGAATGAATTAAAGAAAGAAAAGATATATGATGGAAAACTGGATTTTTTTTGTTTTTAAACAATTAATAGAATGCTTTTATAGTTGCTGAATATAAAAACTACACATTGTTCTTTTTTCTGTTTGTATGCATTTCCTATTAAGTATGTGTTTGTGTTTCTCAGAGTAGAGCAATGTTAAAAAAAGCCCAGTATTCCCTCTTTTGTTGCTATTGTTGTAGGGCAGAAGTTAATGCCTACAGAGCCAGTAGTCTCTTTCTCTTGGTTCTATTTAATATGTGCATGGTGTAGCAGAGGTCTCTGTTTTCTCTGTGTGATCTCAGTACCAACAATACAATTGTGCATCAACCTGTGTGTGTGTGTGTGTGTGTGTGTGTGTGTGTGTGTGTGTGTGTGTGTGTGTGTGTGTGTGTGTGTGTGTGTGTGTGTGTGTGTGTGTGTGTGTGTGTGTGCACGTGCATGCGCTATGAGAGGGCTAGTATAGACCTGTCTTTTCTCCCTGGAGGTATGTTTGGTGTTCCTATTTGGGCCTTCTTTACAAAGACCCACTTCCTCTGGGAGGCCCCCTTGGCCCCTTGCTGTGTACCCATTGACACATGCACAGCAAGACAAAATGAATGTATTAACGTGGGCAAAGTACACAACCCTTTTTCTGTGCACATGCTCAAACATACTTTTAGTTGCTGGACTGGAGGTTGTGACAGAAGTGGCCTCTGGTGATTTAGTGCTTCCTGGTGACGGTCAAGTTGAAGGAAAGACTTTTTTAGATGGAGGTTAAAGAAGGAAGGGAGGGGACAAGAGGCAAGGAAAGAAGGAGAAAATTAGAGGATGGGAAGGAGAGAGGGGAAAAGGTTGTCGCAAATAACTGCAGGGAAGCTCAGGGAGCACAATCAACCAGTCTTCCTCCTCTGCTCTCTTCTTGTTCTGCTTTTGGGTCCATTCACAGAGCTAGAGAGAGCAATAAAACCTCTGAAAAGAAATAGGAAGTGGAGGAAGCAAAGGATAAAGGGGACGGATCAGATTCCACTGCAAATTGCATTATGGGGCCCTTGGTTAAAACCTCACATTAAGCTAAGAGGTAATCTTCCCTATGTACTTGATCATCCGTAAGTTTCAGTCTGATGAAATTTGTCTCAATTTATTGTTTTAGCAATAAGAAACCTGTAGTCGGAATTACTAAGTTATGACAGTTAACAACCATGTAATTTGTTTATATCCTTGCAAGAGTTTTCAAAAATAAACCTTGATTTTTTTATGTCCAAACACATTCCTGATTTCAGCTGTAAGCTTCGGCTTATTGACGTTAAACTGAAACCTGATACCTCCACACATTCTCAGCTAACTCGCTAACTAAAAAATCCCCCCTAATACTTAGCTGTCATTAAATCACAGCAGGGCTTGAAAAGACACAACAGAATGTGTAGTGTTCACTAATGGATCACCGTTTTCTGTAATATGTGTCAGTGAGGCATGTGCGGGCATTCACGCGTGGGTGTATGCACGTGCGTGTGAGTGCAGGTTGCTCAGTGTTATAAACACCAGTGGAGTTTGTTTACATGCTCGATATCACTTTGGGAAGCTGTCGTTTACCAAGATATATACACAGATATCAAGAGTGTGTACAGCAAGGAGGAAGGAGCGTGTGTGGACATATGTGTATGTGAGATTACTATCCTATAATAGTCTATTTCTAACTGTCTGTCCAGATTTCAAGTGCCGCTTGCCAGGAAGTGTAATTTCCTGCTCAGGAGACTGATTTAGCAGCATCCAGCTGTTGTGTTTGTGTGGAGAGAAAGGGAGACAGAAAGATGAGGTGGCCACCTGTTTTTTCTATTCAACTTCTTAATAGTTGTTTTTCCAGGTGCCACAAACCCCCAGCCCCACCTTGCCAGCCCCTCTCCCCTACCCACAAGCCCACCAATCATCCCCCTCCCTCTGCCCATTGCTCTTTTTCACGCTTTTAAGTAGGAAACTCCGGCTCCATAATTCCCTCGAGAACCCACTACAGATCATATGTCAGCGTTCTCAGTCTAAGTTGTAATAACCTTTCAATGTTGTTCTGCCTTCCTGTGGTTATTCTGAAAATCCTGCATCCCACAGGTGTGAACTATCAGCTGAGTGCCTGTGTTGGCAGTGTTTTTGTGAGTGCTTAATTTTTTTTTTTTCTTACTTTTCAGTTTTGTAGTTTCAAATTTGCACCGTATACATATATAATATGTCTTACATTTTGTGAAATTCATGTATCTTGACAGTTTCAGTAAATATACAGTATATGTGTATAGTTGGGATTAAGCTTGAGGTTGGATTGTGTGTGTGGTTGTGGCTATAGTAGTGCTGCCTTACCGCAGTATTACAGTTAATGTATACGTGTATATATATATATATACAGTATGTATTGGCTTGCACATGTATGAGGGCACAGCTCTGAGGAATGTGTTGCCCTTGTGGAGGGGGAGGAAAACAAAGAATAAATTGGCGCCATTAAAGACTGAAACTGAGGCATCTAAAAGTAATTGATAGAGGGGGGGAGAGATGTAAAGAATGAAACATAAAAGAGAGGGCAAGAGCAATACAAACAAAGAATGAAAAAATATGTGTCCTTACATGTTGAATCTTTTCAGTCCTTTAGCTTTGTTTGCAGGTTTACTGCACAATGTGTTTACTTTCTGCTCAGGCTATGTTAGTTCCTGGTATGTGGCATGTTACTGGTATTTACATATTGCTTGACTTCTTTTGCCGTATAGAGCTGCCTCTCCGATATGACCCCCCTCAGTGGTGGTTTATATGCAAACTAAGAAGTTTTAATTTTGAAAAAGTTTGAAATCCTAAGCTGAAATGATCAAAATTGAAATCCTAGTGCCTAAGAGATAAAGCACTCTTTACTATCTGTTAGCTTCCAGCTGTAAAAATTTTACTTTTAGGTGGATCTGTAGATCCAAAAGTCAGATTGTGCACACCCATGTGAGGAGTATTTGTTTTATTTAGGCTCATGATTAATGGAGCTGGGAAGGCTGTCCGAGTCCTGTTTGCACTTGTCTGTTTCAGTCTTTTTGTTTCTTCTGAAGCACTGGAAGTTGGTCAGAAGAAGAATAAAACACAGTAGAACAGAAAAACACATCTTCCTAATTAACATAATATAGGATTCCCACTGGAGCTCAGGGAACGTGAAAGCAACATGTTTTTTCTCCTTCCGACACACCCGCCTCTCTTTTACTGAGTCGTGATTTCTCAGCCGGGTTAAAGAAAACTCTTTGTAGCTCTGCTGTGACGAGAGAGGGAGTCGGATCTTTTTTTTCTACTTTGCCTATTTAACCTTCCTCAGTTCTGGTATTCCCTTTCACCCTTCCTTTTGATCTGTATATGTAAATGTGTGTTTTTGAGGTTCATGTGGCAGGAAGTTAAGTGCGGTTTTGATGTTTTTTTTTTTGATGATAAAGAGGCTAAGCCCTCATATCAGCTGTCATCTGGATGATAGCTGGCGGGAAAGTGTCTTACTCATACACAAACCCATGTGTGCACACACATGCACTTACATTCACAATGATCCACTTGTGAACTGTCTTAATGATTTACTTTCTCTTTCTCTGTTTTCCTTTCCCTCTTTCTCACCCTCTATTTTGTCTCCCTACCCCCCCTCTCTGCTGACTCGCAGGTGGTGTCCTCCTGTCAGAAACACACACTTCCTCTGACACATGGCTGACAGCGGGAGACGGAAGGGGCGAGAGAGAGAACGGGACTGACACACACGCACAGAAAGAAAAAGGCAGTCGGCCATCTGTGGTCGGTCCCCTGCTATTCTGCAGCTGTGTTGGAGTCAGCAAACGGTTCTCAGCTCCACTAGAATTTTAGAAACCACAGAACGAGATAAGGGGGTTCTTCCAACATCTCATTGCCTAGGGGATGAGTCTAGGCTGTGGCGATGTTAAGGCCTCGCTGGCCTCGGATTAGGCCCCTGGGGCTACTCCTTTGGAGGGATGGATGATATCCCAGCTGGATCTTCTGCTGTCGCCATCCTCCACGGCTGTCATTAGTGGCTAATGAGCTGCTGCTAGAGAGGAAACGGAGAAGGTGCCTGTGGAGAGAGGAGGAACCTTACAGCTGTTATTAAGAGGCCCTGAGATCTCCAACAAGGAATTCTTCTGTCCTCTGCAAGAGAGTGTAACCCTTTAAAGCTCTTTTGTGTGCAAGCATTAAAGGATATCTTTGGAAGTCGTTGTTGTAGACAATTTTTTCAGACTGGCAGTTTTTTTTCCTACAGCATTAGGGGTCTTTGAAAATTGTCACCATGGAGTTGAAACATCTTTTTTCAGCGAGATGATTTAGTATTTGGATTTAAACAGTTTTTCTGTCTTATCTGAACATTATATTATAAAACACTATAATCCATTAGGATTTTTGTCAAGGCTTTATTGTTTTTGTTTTATACTTTGATATTATTTTGACCTTCCTATGCCCTGAAGGACACTGGTCACCATGGCAGCAGCCTATCGTGTAGTGGTGAGCAGCGTGAGCTGCTACAACAGTGTGGTAGTGGACCGGCGCACTCACTCTCACGCTGTGCACTACTGCTCAGGGCCATGTGGGGCGCTGTCCCAGGGACTGGACTGCACTGTGGCACACCGTGGCACGTGCTCCGAGCTGATGGTTGCCCCTGACCCTTTATACACTGACCCAAACAACTTACTCATACACTCCCGTAACATGATCACTCAGCAACTTCCTAACCATGGTAAAATTAGTGTTACCATGGATACTAATTATAATGGTGGTCTAGAGAGGGCAGGTAGTAGTGGAAATCTGTCTTTGGGGGAGGACAGCCCCACATGGCGTGGTAAAAAGACCCCCATTGTCGGAGGATCAACTGGGAACCTGAGCACCTCTGGCAGTCTAAAGGATATTACAGAAGAGGCCATCAATCTGGCCAGTGGTAAGCTCAAAGAGTTTTCTTTTGACAAGCTCCGCCTCTCCTCCTCAAGCCACGTCACGTTCCGGAAAGGTCGTAAGGTCCGTCCTGACTCTTTCAGCCGTCGCTCCACCGACCTGGAGATCATCTACGGCCATTTCAGTTCCCAGGTCACCACAAACGGAATGACTAACGGCATGACAAATGGCATGGCTACTTCTAATGATGAGAACCTGCCTCCATTTGTGCCAGGGAAAGGAGTAGGCCAGGAGGAGACAAAGCTAAAGAGCAGCACAGGCACCTTGTCAGCCATCACCAAAATGGGCGGTGGATCAACAAGCAGCCTGTCAAGTATTGGGTCTTTGGACCAAAGTCTGAACACAGTGGCCTCCCTGTACCTCAATGCCTTGGGAGAGGAGAATCTAATTGCCCGTCTGCTGGAGAAGACACGAGCGGAGGCGGGTTCTGGGGGAGCAGGTGGGGAGGACATCCGCGCCTGCCTTGACATCCTGCTTAAATGTTCTGAAGACCTAAAGAAATGCACTGACATCATCAAGCAGTGTATCAGACGCAAAGCTGGTGGAGGGCCAGAGGATGAAGGAGCCAGTCCTGATAGTGTGTATCGGGCTGTGATGACCCGACTCAGCTCCTATTTGAAGAAACTACCTCTGGAGCTGGAGGGAATTGGAAGTTTGGGAGGCAGTGGACAGCTGTGTCAGGGTGCACCGGGAAGTGGGCACAGTGATCTGGCTGAGCTGGTCAACACTCTTCACTCCATCCAGCAGGGACCATACTCTCCAATATTTGGCAATGAGCAACCTCCTCGCTATGAGGATGTGGTGCAGTCACCTCCCATCCAAAAGACTGTTCCTCATTCTGCATCTTCTACTTCCTCATCTGTTTTATCTTCCTCCTCATCTTCTTTGAAATCAGACTCCATCCATACCAAACCAGTCCAAAGCTCCCCGTCCAGAGCCTCTCAACTTACCAATGGACTAAAACATTCACATCCGTCTTCTACCACACAGCATACACTCTCTCCACCATCTGTCACATGTTCTCAATCCAGCTCCTCCCCAACACACTCTCCTTCCCCTCTTCGTACCTCCCCGACCCCACCATACACACACACACCTCCAACATCCCCTATGGAGGCTCTTTATATTGAGGAGGAGGAAGCAGATGTGAGCAAGACACCAGAACAAATCTCACAACAGACACATACTCCAACCAGAGGGGTGAACACCACCCAGGACAAAAACAGCACAGCATTGGGTCAACACATGCACCTGTCCCATCCACACACACTCCATTACTCTTCAAATACTTTTCCGGCCAGCACTGGCTACAGCCCGACTTGGCCCTCCTCTGCGCCACTAACTGTCTCGGCACCCAAAGCTGTCACACACAGGAACGATGACATTGACAAGCTGCTGATGGACTTAGAGAATCTGTCTCAGAGTATGAGCCACCCCAGAAACAATGAGCCTCCACTTCCAGCCAAAACCAGGAAGAGAGAAGGAGGCCAAGGAATTGCTTCCAGTGAGGGCCTCACTCAGCCCAAATTGGCCCAGTTCCAAATCCAGAAGCCAGACAACCAGCTAGCCATGAATGGCCCTAGCTCCAGGACTCCCCAGAGTGTCACTCCTCCCCAGGGGAGAGAACAGTGAAGCTGTGGTGGGAGAGGAGGAGGATGGTGCACTGCTGCTGAGGATCCTTGAGAGCATTGAGAGTTTTGCCCAGGAGCTGGTGGATTCTGGGGCAGGGAGCACAGGGAGTGCTGAAAGGAACAGTGGGAAGGAGCGGGAGGTGATGAGGCTCTTGCAGGATACACTGGCCACCACTGGCAGGGCTGACACCCCTCTGGAGGGCCCAAACCCACCAGTTGCACCCACTGTTCCCCCCATACACACAAATGCAGTCCCAGCTATACCACCAAAACAATCCTCGGCCAATACACCTGCAGTTTCACCTGCACTGACACCTATAAATGCAGTTTCAGAAGCTCTGTGCAATGCTACATCCGAACCTGCACCTAAACTTACCCTTGATGAGGCCCCCAAACCCCTGCCTACACCCGTACTTGAGCCTACAAGTGAGGCTACTGATGAAGATACCGAAGTCTCTACAGGTGAGACTGATTCAAAAACCATCCCTGCCTCTATAACATCTGCACCTGTGAGCTTGCATTCCTCCACCTCCACACATTCAGCTGAACCTACACCTGTGGCTGCACCTGAAGCTACAGCCCCTGTTGCCATCCCAATTGTGTTAGCCACAAGAGATGCTGCCATTGCTGTTGGCGACCCAGCTTTTGCGAGGGAAACTGGTTCAACACTCCTCATCCAGCAGACTCCAGAGGTGATCAGAGTAAGTGAGAGACACACCTGAAAATTAAAACCATTGACAAATGCACAAGCTAATGGACAGCCTTCACTAAATATTACAATTTCACACTATTACAGCTGCATGATTACCCATGTATCACCACAACATGAGAGATTTTATTTTGCACCACCAGTTATTGTTTATATTTTGTCAAAGAAATAAAGGGATAGGAATTTTAAGGACTAAAATCATGTAAGGAACTGCAAGACCTGAATAATTATTATTTTTGTCTGGTGAAAAAACTCATAACTGAGTCCAACTTTCTCTGGCTGAAACAGTAGCTCGCTGCTTTGTAGAAGAAAATGTCACTTCTAGTATTTGGAGTAGAGGTGGATTGTGATTTTGGAGGATATTTTCATTCTGTAAAATGTTGCAAAATATGTATTTGATGATACTGTTGCCATGGGATAAGAAGCAAATAGACAGTCAGTCTGAGAGTGACTGACAGACATACAGGAACCAAGAAAGAGGGTGATTGACAGCATTAGAATAAGAATAGACAATTTGAATGAAACCCTCGATTGCTTTCAGTACATGTCACATAAAACACCCAGGCGAGGATTTTATCACTGTGACACAACGGGGTTGATGCCATTGTAATTGATGGGCCGTGATGAATAGTATTCATTAACTGCGATGAACACGCTGATACAGTTTCCCTATCTGGGCACGAATAAAAAGCTTGGTGTTCTGAATCATGGAACAGAACAGCTCATTGTGTTAGGAGTGGCTCTTTGTTGACTTTTCCTGGTTTCTAACCTGTGTTTTGAACCGTGAATGTTTATATGTGAGTGTGTTTGCAGATGTGTGTGTATTGGCCCTCCTTTCCACCCTGGGGAATATTTAAAGGTAATTTAGGGTTTTGCTACAGAGGGAGGGAGAGGCTAAGGCAATTGGAGCATTTGTTTCTGTGTGTGTAGGCGTGTGTGTGTGTGTGTGTGTGTGCATAAGCTACACTACAGTGAATAAACTTAGAAAGGGGATGGGGGAGGGTTACCTCAGCTTGTCTCTGATGTGGGTGTTAAATAGCACATTGTAGATTTAAGTAATTATGTATGACAGACAAACACACATTAACACCTACACAAAGTATCAAGTCATTACTGTTGTCGGGTTTTCCTTTCTCCCTGCCTTACTCCCTTTGATTTTTTTCTCCCTTATTAATTTACTTATTTTGTTGCTCTCTCATCATCCCTTCTCCTCACCAGCCTCCCACTGCTGTTTGTGTGTGTCTATGTGTGTGTTTATTAACTGAGCTGTGTAACCTTATGCCCTGATGATATGTAGGGCACCTATTTATGAGGTTACCATGGTAGCTGCCACAGTCAGAACAGAACAGCCAGCACCAGAACACATCATTACGCGATCTCATTCCTCCTCCGTCTTCTGTCTGCCTATCTATCTCTCTTTCCTCTCTGTTTTTGTTTTTCTGCTCCTCTGCCTCCATATTTCTTGTAATCTCTTGCCATTCTTGCATCTGACATTCTTTCTCTCTACTTTTTCCTTTCTTTCCTGCATCTGTGTCACTTTTTAGTTTTTCTTCATTGTGTCCTTCTTTCACCTGCAGTCAAGTCAAGAGTCAGTCTATGTTGACCACTGCTTTCTCTTCCTGCCCTGTGATTGGCCGCTGTGTTATTTTGGGAGCGGTGAATAACAGTTGTTGCTGTGTGGAGGGCAGAGCAACCCAATGAGAGGTGCTGATTGGAGCACAGCAGGAGGGGGGGAAGGGCGGGGCGAGGTGGGGTAGGGTGTGGGGGGCATCTGTTGGCACACTGAGTGTTAACGGTATCGTTACCCTCCAACCCCCTCCACCCCTGGCAGAGCTAGGTGTGAGGGAGACCTAAATCTGTCTACCCCGCTGTACTATGGCATCCCGCTAACAGACTGACTGTCGCCACAGTGTAAATGGACCTGCATATGTGTGTGTGAGGGTGTGTGATGGTGTCCATGTTTGTGTGCGCGCTGTGCATGCATCCAGGCTTTCTTAAATGTTCAGATGTTCACATATGTGTGTGCATTTACATATGTGTCCATGCATGTGTATAGGCATACAGGTGTATTCATATGAATCCTGTGTGGTGAATGTGTCTTTGACCGAGCATGATTGTGTGTGTCTGTTTGTTGGCCCGAGGGTAAGTTGACCCAGTGCTACTGTGGGTCACAGCTGAGTTTCGGAATAGCTCTCTGACACCCAATAGCAACTCTGGCACTCTGGGAATTATGCTAATATTCCTAAGCGCCAACCACGCCTCCTGCCTCAGTTGCACATTAAACTGCCAGTCAAACTATAAACAAGGCAAGCCCCCTCACACACAAGTGACAAAATGCCCTTGCACTCTCGTACACAACTACTTACACACTCCATCTTGGAGATTTGTAGCTGTGGTTCCCTTGGCACTGTCATGGCTTTGATGGGAAGCTCTGCTAAGCCCGCTGGGATGACACTGGCCTCAGGCAGTAGCATCCTCATCTGTGTGTGTGTGCGCGCGCACACGTGTTTATTGTTGATTCTGCTGCTGACAGACTAATACAGGGCTTTCTGCACCTGTCAGAGCAGATCCATTAATCTCTATGGAGACAAGGAAGCCAGCTAATATAAATCAGAAGAAAGGCCACAACAGTCAAACTTAGAGTAGGGAGACGTGGCAGTAGTGATGCTGCGAGTAGCGTCTGTTAGTGGTACTTCAGGTCAGTGGCCTTCCACTGGCAGTTGGTCCGCATTTCTTCTCCATTCTCTCTGTTTTTGGGAAATATAAGAAGAGATATTTGAGAACTCATCTGACATGTATGTGCTTGTTTGAGTGGGGATGCTTCAGTACAGCCAATGGTGACATGATTTACAGATGCACGTACACTCCTGGCTGTATCCAGAGCTGCCATTCTGATGGCTTAATTAACCCACTGCTGATTTGAGTGTTTTTGCCAACTGCTGTGGGCATGTTGCTAGGCTAGAATAGTGCTGGTCAGTTACAGCTTGAGTTAGGGTGTGCTGAAGGGCTTGTTCCAGGAAAGTGTTGAGGAGGTGACAGGGATTCACTTCACATTTCATCCATACCTGGATCTGGACCATAACTGGGACATACTCTGCATTTTTTGGATTGTAACTGTTAACATTTATCACTGTCACTAACACATGGAACTGATAACAATAACTTTCAGTGGAATTAATTCACTTCTGTAGAAACAATTCAACAACACTGTGTAAGTAAATTGACTTTTTTCACAGAAAACTAAGCAACACACTTTCTCCTTGTAAGACTGCAAGACATTAAGTAATAGTGTTGAGCCACATCAAAGTTGCATGTGCGATTACACACACCCCAAAACCAACCAATCCAGAAAAGAGGTTAAATGATAAATCTATACCTGTAGCTGTAATCTGGCCCGTGGAATAAAAGTGGAGTTAGTTTGTGGATATTTCTGCTTCATAGTTATACAGTTTGACACAGTCGTCTTGCATGAGTCAGTGTTCGTCTTTCTGATGCAAATATTTTTTGCCAGCCGGGAAAGAAACTGTTGACCTTTTTAGACCTGCTACTTTTTGGCACAGGGACCCTTGAAAAAAGAATAGACGTGAAGTAAAGTGATAAAGAAATCCGTGGAGATAGAAAGGAAATAACAGGAAGACAGGAAAGCCAAATGAATGAATGTCTGTGTGAGACAGTGGGGGGGTTAGTTATCTGAGAAGTTGACTTAGAGAACAGAGGAATTCATAGGCAGTTGGAGAAGAAGAGGAACGGGCATAGAAAAAGAGTGGAGATGAGAAAGAGACTCATGGTGCTGGGGGAGGGGGATGCTAGTAAGAAGGGGGCCTGCAGTGTACAGTTGTTGACTCTGGGTTGGTGGAAGATGACATCATTCCTCGGCTGCTTCCACAGGAAATAAGGTCACAGCGGGAACCTCGGCCAAGGAGGGAAAGACGCCTGTTTCAACCTAGGTGCACAAGCACACAGATGAATGCATTCATTTATACATGCATGCACGCACACACACACACACACCCTCACTCGCACACAATGCACTCCCAGGCAGGGGCTTGTGTTGCTATGTGTGAGAGGACTTTTCCAATACAGTTCATACCATCCAAGGTTAGCCTGGACAATGGAATATTCACCACCCAGGCCTTTTGATAGGCACACACACAAGCCACACACACACACAGGCACACACACACACACACACACACACACACACACACACACACACACACACACACACACACACACACACACACAAAGAGAGAGAGAGAGAGAGAGGAGAGAGAGAGAGAGAGAGAGAGAGAGAGAGAAATGGTGTTCATTAAACTTTACACATTTGGCTGGGAGATACTCGCACACACATACAGCACTTTAAAGCAAGTGACATCATGATTCACCACTCCCAGTGCAGCCTGGGATAGCATCCAACTGCTGTTCCCAGTGCAGTGTGCTCCATTGGAGTGTGTACACTTGCACAGATGCTTGTGTGCGCACACACACATATGCAAGCCTGATTTATTTTTTTTGACACACAAGTCCCTTTTTCATCTGAAAAGTTTTTAGCTCAGTGAGAGGCATTGCTGCGTAACTCTTTAGGCCTCCCTCTGTGTCTCCATGGAAACCACCACAACATGTTTATAAGCAGTAGGTAGCTGGTGGGACTCCCCTACTCCAGAATATCAGTTGTGCAATCTGATTGGCTGATGGGGGCTCCCTGAAAGAATCATGGCACCAGGGGAGATCAAATGGAGACAGGATGTGTTTTAGGTTTATTTCAGAATACTGACTGTGTTGATGTGGGTGTGGCTGGCTGTGTGTACGTGTGTGTGTACGTGTGTGTGTACGTGTGTGTGTACGTGTGTGTGTGCGTGTGTGTGTGTGTGTGTGTGTGTGTGTGTGTGTGTGTGTGTGTGTGTGTGTTTCCATGTGAAAGAGTTTGCCAATGTTCCAGAACATCATGACTCGGTAGAAGCTTGGGTGTCGCTCACCCCCTCCACACATCTCCCTACAGTCTCCCTGTTTAACCCCACCCTCCCTCTCCCTTTGAATTCACCCTTCACCCAGCTCCACCCAAACTGGGATGGGTCTTAAACCTGGGTCTTTAATTTTAATGCACAAAAAGTTAGTTCAGACTGAATGGAATGTAAGCTGCATATTCCCATAAGGTTGGCCTAATTAGAAATGTTCTCTACTTTCTAGAACACGTACAGCTGAGTTATTTTTGAATCAACATATTCAACGCTGTGTCACTCATGACAAATGAATGTTTTTACTTTTGTTAAAGATGTCTGTATAAAAATGATATCTGGAACTTCCCTCTTTGGTGATCTAAGTATATGATTTTCATTACACAAACCTCACTCTGTCAGCCAAGGTGATTTCACGAATTCTGGCTTTGAATAAGATGAGATGAGACATCAAAGGCAGAAACCAGCATCTTCTGTCAGATCCAGACTCACTTGTGAGGCCTGGGTGTTGGAGAGGTTCAAAATGGTAACAAGCAGAGAGGTGCTACCCTCTAGCGACCCTCAGCTCCAACTGTACCATTGCATAGTGTGTCGACTTGGAGACCAGACTCACTTCTGTTTTTCGATATAAAGAGGATCTATAGCTCCATCTGCAGGATGAGCTGTGAACTAACCCTTGTGTTTCAGGATCTAAATCTGAATCAGTTTTATTGCCCTTTTAGGTTTTCACATGTTCTTTATTTTTTCATTAGTTTTAACTGTTTTTTGTCCAAAAAAAAGGAGGGAAAACTTTCCTGTGTTGAAGCTATGACACAATTTGCCATGATTGTGACATTATAATGAAATGACCGTTGGAAAGAAAGAGTGGTGCAAGAAGCAGTACTGTACTGGGTGTAAAGGCTGTTGTCATTAGCTGTATGCTTGAATAATGTAGTTTATTGGGAAAATGCTGCTCAAGTTGCTTGACAAATGGGTGTTAAGGTATTGTTTGGTACATCTAAATGATGTGTAGGGTAGGATCATGACTTATGCAACACTTTTTTAGCATTCTTCACTTCACATTCACGTTTTTTCTTATGCACTGACCATCTCCTACAAAGATTTGTTATTAACATTGCAGGGCTGCAGCAAATAGGCAGTGGCTTCTGCAGTGGCAACTTCCTAATGCTGATACACTTCTTCCTCCTAACATTCCTGTCTAAAAGAGAGGAAACAGGAGCTGATCTGCTCTGCCATTGGCTGTGTGAAGTCCCTCACTGCATTCGAGTGACAGCTCTCTCACTGCAGCTCCAGGCTGGAGGCCCATCACTATTGCTGATGGAGGATTAGCTCACTAGCTCTAAATCTTAAGATAGCCATGGGAAGGTAATGCAAAACCCGCCCCTGATAGCCATGTGTATAAATATAAAAAGCCATTCTGGCCAATGATGCCCTGGAGTTTGTTGTTATTAAAGATTACCTGTTGACAGGCTGCTGTTCCCGCTGAGGGAGGTGATTTACTGGGCAGCTTTTTTGGGTGATGTAGCCGGGCAACCCTCCAAGAAATAGGCTGTAATGTGACACATTAAGTAAAAAGTTCTATTTATCTTTTCATAGAATGAATCCTTTCTTCCTCTATTGCCATAAAATGTCAGCTATATTATGTATTTATGTGATGCAGTTATTTAGAATGACATACTGGGAGAGTTCATATAAGGTAGAGCCTGGCATCTGATATTATCTGGGTTGGGATTGTCACAGGTATATAGGTATTGGCGTATATGCAAAAGAAACAAACAAAGCAGTAAACAGCAAAAATGTGTTTGTGTTGATTCAACTTTATTTTTTCTCAATTCAAATTTGATATATAAATGAATTAATACAGTAACAAGAAGACTGGCTGCACAATGTCGTTTGCATACTGCATTTTCCCAAATGCTAAGAATAAACAAAGAAATATTTAAGGAATAGTTCAACATTTTGGATAAACCGCTTTTCACTTTTATTTGCAAAAGATAAGATAAGATTACTACCATTTTTATGTCTGTAGCTTAGCTGAGCATAGTATAAACACTAGAAATAGGGAAATGTCTCTCTAAATCTCATTAATTAACTCTTTATATCTAATTTGTTTCATACACAAATGAAGTGAAATGACAACAAATGTTCTACAGAAGGTTATGTGCGTGATTATTTCTTTGCTGGAGTGTCCACAAGTTTCAAGACAAAAAAAAAGTAAAATAGCCTACATAACATCAACTGTTAACAATAGCCTCATTCATCTGGTATAATGGTCAGCTTGCTTAGCACTAATTGTTTGCAGATATACTAAATCACAAAAGTGCTATTGCTGTAAATATAGATAATGATACTAACAGATCATGTTAAAATAAGGGCATTTGAGTAGTAGATCACTGACAATATTTGCTTAGTCACATATCTGGCAAACTGGTGTAAAGCTGCAGAACTGTGCTTGTAGTTGTTGCTACTAGCAACAGAGTGTTCAGCTCGAGCGAACTGGTGGTGGCACACCATATTTATCACCATTTTTTGTTTACCTTATGCTGATGTAAAATAAGAATATTACCAAAGACACCTTTATTATTTTCAATACTGGGCTGTTGGCTGCATGCGGTACTTGGGCCTGTGACGTTTTTGTTACCAGACAGCCTCTGCTTCCTCTCAAATAACTACAGCAGCTGTGTCTTTAACTGTTCCCATGTTGTCCTCCTCTGATTCGGATGTGAGGTAGACCGTGGCCAACACTGATTCACTTCATCTATTACGGAAGCAGCACTTGAACTCATTCTCCGGCAGTTTTGGGAGGAGGTTCCCAAGGCAACTTTTGCGCGTGCGTTTGTCTTGCTGTGTGCATGTACCTGTGTGTCCTTCTTGAGAGGAAGTGAGACTGGGAATAAAGAATAGAGCGGCGATGTGAACTGCGTTTCCTGCTGTTGGCACGGTAACCCTGGGAGCATTCCACTCGCCACTCAATCCAGGGAAAGGGTTATCGCCATGGAGATGGCATTTGGCAGGCATGGTCTAAAGTGAGTGTGTGTATAATCACAGAGATGGGGAGGGGGAGTTACCTATTTCATGTGATATCAGGTTCAAGTTTAAACTTTATTTGTCCCAGTGGGCAGTTGGTTTCACTGCAAGTATCAAAAATAACATTACATAAAAATATAATGCTGACATGCATAACAACACACTCTTGCCAATGCAGTAATGCTTACAGTAATGTTCTTATTAAGATGTATGAACCTTCTTACTTAGTGGAAAAACACAATATGTGTAAATTAATTGAATAATTTTAACATTTAGCCTTTTGAAAGGGTCGTTTTGCATGTTATAAATTACATTACAAATTTAAATCTAATATCTTTGCATCATTGAAAGTTTATAAATTTAGAAAATCAAACAATAAATAATAATAATAATAATAATAATAGGTTTAATCTGATTGAGCTTTTCATAGTTATCACCAAAAGCCATTAAATTTCCTTTTCAGGCATCTTTCTCTCAACCTAATGCGTGTGTGTGTGTGTGTGTATATTTTGTGGATCCATTTACATGTGTGAAGTCTGCCTGGAGCCTGAAGCAGAAATAAACATGAAATCAGTTGCTATATTTACACAGATAATTTTACACACTGCGGACAGCCACTTCTACTGAGCAGGTGTGTGTGTGTGTGTTTAGGAAGTTGTTATGTTCACACTATTCAACTTCTCTGGAGGACTGGAAGACGCAGTTCCTGTTAACCTAATCCATCAAGGCATAGGTGCACACCCACACACACTCACACAAATGATATACCTGACAAATTAGGTGCATGTATCAATGCTTGTGTGCTAATTAAACCCTTTTAGGAGGGCATGTGTGCATGTCCAGTGGGTGTTTAACAGTTGGACGAAGGCAACAGTTGTTGTTGGACAACTGATCCTCTGCTTCAGTCCCTCCGCTCTTCCCATCATGCATGTATTTGATTAATGCTGTTAAAGCCCGCTGACTCACCTGTTCCTGTAGCAGTGGCGTTAGGTTAGGTTTGTGTGGTAGGCAGAGGAAAGCGCTTGCAGACATAACACTCAACACACACTTACACACACCTGTTGCTCAGACCATAACACCCCTGAAACTTCCAGCAGCCTTTCTGCTCTGTCTGTCACATTTGTCTCGCCATGTCTGCCTGCCTTTTCTCACTGAGCACCTTAAGGGAATACAGTAACTTTGGAGGTTATATATTGATCAACTAGCCAATTAAAAGATAAAGATAAGAACACGTGTCTTGCATCTGCATTTTGTTTTTTTAAATATATTTTATTGATATAAATGAAACATTTATTAATTTAATTGAACAGTTTGAATTTAATTTAGATTCTGTATTAAAAGACCAGTTTTAATCTGTTTTTAATTTGTCTACATTTGGATCGGGACTGAAGAGAGCATTAGACCAAAACAGTAAAGCTGCAGGCCAAACAAATCTAAGCAAAGAGCTGACATCAACAAAGCTGAGGGCAACTACACAGTCATGTGATTATTCTCTGTGGGTAAATGAAAATACTGCAGCTTTAAAACAATATAACAATATAATAATACAGTGTAATAATACTTTACTTGTAATTCAAACCTTATTTTTTTATAATCCAATTTAAATTGAATAGCTGACTGCTAACTACAATGCAAGTCTTACTGCAATAGCATTTTATATAGCATGTTAAGTTAAAGCATTTGGGTGACTGACTATCACTATCATTGCTGACCTTATGTATCCCTCCCATTGGGAACAGTTTGTCCCACAAGTTGTTCTCATGTCACCTGAGCAGATTGCAGCTACTGTCCCACATACCGTAGTGGAACATCTCAGAGTCTTTAAAGGAGTTGGCTCCCACACCTCCCTCACAGTTTTCACATCTTTGTAAATTAGCTATTTCATTCCTTTTGCTGTTGTGCCAGCTTTAGTGACAGATATTTTAAAAGCTGTTGTGATGTTGAACACTCAAGACCGGGAGGCTGGTTTTAGGACCAAGTGGCGACTTATTCAGAGGGCAGAGTTACACCGACTGTCAGTCAGACAGGAAAAGAGCACACAGCTGCCCAATGGCATCTGTTCAGGCTCTCTTTACACACACACTCACACTTACATGCACACACGTATCTCTTTATACAGAGATTTATGATATCACAAGTGCATCGCTACAGTTGATGAGGTGGTGCAGAGGAAGTGGTGGGAACTGACTTCCAGTGATCAGACTGAACAGGGAGGGAGAGAGATAAAAAGAAAGGGAGGGGTGAGGGATTCAACCTGACACGAAGGGCTGGTGAGATAGCAGCTCTTAGATCATGCTCAGTTGTTAATTGACACGCGATTGTGATTGTATAATGTTTCCTCCGGCAGTACTGAGGGGAGAAGTGGTCAAAGAAAGACAATGTGTGTGTCAGCTTGAGTGTGTGTGTGTGTGTGTGTGTGGGGGGGGATCGGTATGTGATCTTGGCTTTAGTACAGAGTGCAGTTGTTCCAAAGAATTCAGTAGGGTGTACAGGGAGCTGAGAGGAGTAACCCTAAAATCCAAGGTGACTCATTTAGTTTCCTGGAAATTCATTAATGCACATAGAAACACATCTGAATACTTCTACATGCCTGGTGTCAGAGAGAGTCATCTCTTACTCACACCCAATGTTGTTACTGGTGAAGAGACATTAGATGTTGCAACTAAACGCATACTAATACACAAGAGCAGCGAGAGGAGGGACTCTAATGGATTAACGTCATAAAAATATAGTAGAAAAGCAGGAGGATAAACTCCTGAAAATAAGAAATACAATTTTTTTTCTAGATATAGAAAAGTACACACCGGACCAGCAACATGTGCTCTTGCGGTTGTGGGAAAAACTTACTTTTGTAAAAGTTTCAGACCACCTCCAGTAGTAAATGTTTTCATCCAACAGCAGTAGTGTATTTCTACTTTAATATATGCTTCTGTTTCAAACTCATGGAGCCCAGTATAGCACTAGAGGGCACTATACTCTCCATCTCTGCTGCTCAGAAACACAACCACAGTAGAATCTGTTTACTGCACCAATAAATTCGGAGAAATTGACAGTTCCTTTTCTATGACAGTCAGTGGCAAGCATATACATTGCACGGTATGTGTTAACAGTTATATGGCATATGACATTTGGTCTTCATCTTGTAGGGATTTTAGCTGGACAAGTTTAAAATAGGTCACGCCCGCCTGTCCTGAGGGATCCCCTCTCTTGCCCTGTCAGGCTTCATATTGGTGTTGCTTGGCACTGAAGGGGTACTGGCCTTATCTGGCATAGCTGGGTGAAGGGGCAGACTCTGGGCTTCCTGGCAGATGGATGATGTTTTATTGGCAATTTATACACACATCTATTTATACTCACTATTAATTAGCTATTACCATATATGCTAATATACCAAGGGTGTAGATTTGTTAGCATTTTTACTCCCAAGCTTGCTTTATACAACATATTTATTTTGTACTTACAAATCAGAAGCACCAGGAAAGAAACCTATATCCTACTGATGGATTTAGATTATTTTGGCAGGTGATTATCAAATTTCTGGTCCCTGGTTTCCAGACTTTGGCTGCTTTTCTTTGTTTATAACACTGGAAACTGAATATCTTTTGGTACTGGACTGCAGAGCTGATACCATTAGTCGATTAATCAGCAACTATATGAAAATGTATCAACTTTCAAGCAAAAATGGAAAACATTCCCTGATTATAGCTTTTCAAATATGAGGATCTGCTCCTCTTATGTGAAAGTTAACAGAATATTTTGTTAGTGGGACAAAACAAACCATTGACTTGAGGAAATTGTGCTGCACATATTCCCCTTTTTCTGACCTTTTATAGACCAAATGATTAATTGGCTCTAATCAAGAGTGACTCATACAGTCGTGGATTTTGAAGCTTTTAATGTTTTTAATGCTTTAAGTCTCCTAGCGCGTCCAGCGAATACCTGTATGTCAACAGTTACAACAACAGGTGCTTTGCCTGCTGATTCATCACTCCATCACAAACTGGCTCTATAAAAATTATTTCAGCTTACTTGTCCATTCCACTTACGCTGAATCACCGGCCCAGGCTTCCTGTCTTCAGTAAAATGGTTTCAATCAGACTCTCTTTGAGTTATAACTTCCCACTGGCTAACTTTAGTCAAAGGCAGGAGCTGAGGAGGGCTCCGATCCTGCAAAACACCACACACAGATATGCAACATGGCTTAACCCCCTCTCCACCCCCACCCTAATGCTCAGGACAGCCGGTTTGCTGTGTGTGTGTGTGTGTGTGTGTGTGTGTGTGTGTGTGTGTGTGTGTGTGTGTGTGTGTGTGTGTGTGTGTGTGTGTGTTGCCAGATCCCGGCGTGGCTCATGTTTCTCAGAGCAGTATGTCAGAGCCCAGCTTGGAGCAACAGGCACCAGTGAGACTACACCAAATACATACATCCAGAGCTGACAGGGGGACACTAGTGGTTTTTCTAGCCAAGAGAGGAAGCTGGTGTTTGGGACTGCGACTAGCCATAGAACAGCCCAGTACCATGGTTCTGCCTCCCAGCCTGCACAGTGGAACAGGAGTCCTGAGGAACATCTCTTTGCAAAGATACACTATTGGATTACTGCTTTGGAAGCCTGTTAATACGAGTGGAGCCTGGAGGAAAGAAATTTTGTGAGTGTGAGTGATTGCCAAAAGGGCGTTTTGCCTGAAATCACACACATGCTTTCTTGAGGTGTTTGGCCATTTTTTGGTTACTGGATATCTGAGCTGTTAAGTGGACTTCTTTACTATAGTCCACTTGATTTCCGCTCAGCGGTTGTTTGGTTGCTGGGCAAGCTGGTCCGTCTATAGTCACCGTGTCAGTAGCCGCACCGGTGGCCGTGTCTGGTGGGGGGTTGCGTGTCTCGGCCCCCACCATGATGATCAAGGAGACGTCGTTACGCCGGGACCCTGACCTGAGGGGGGAGCTGGCCTTTCTGGCCAGGGGGTGTGACTTTGTCCTCCCCTCACGCTTCAAGAAGAGACTCAAGTCCTTCCAGCAGCAACAGGTCAGTCAGTGCATTAAGCAGGAGTGGCAGGATGCGCGTTTGGAACATGCACACAAAATGCAAACTATGAAGAAGTTAGACACACAAGAAATACACTCAAATACTAATAATACTAATAAGTATATTATTATAAGTATAATAAGTTTATATCATTCTTTTTTGTTTCTCTCTACAAAAAATCTGTACACATACATAAATGTTCATATATTATATATACACACATACAGTAGATCCATCTTGTTGCTCTCATACACACAGAGTGACATGCCAGGGACGACAAACTATTCTGAGGCAAATACCAGCAGGGTATTAATAGGGCAGGATGTGCAGGAATAGAGTGATAGAATGAACTCTGTGAAGGAGAGTGGGAGGGGGAGGACTGCTACAGCTGTCCTGCTCAGTAGACACAGTATGGAGGCCCTCAAGAGGACGCACACCACACACACTGGGCACCAGGGAGCTCCTGCTCGAACTCACTGAGCAGTTTTGATTCGAGCACTGTTCATTAAATTCTGGTTTCAGGTCTCTTCATTTCACTGGATGAAATCTGAAACTTTTCGTGCCATCACCCTTGAACTACAGCAAATGGGTCTTAGACATGTCATCTCACCTTGACATTGCTGTAAATTGTTGTCTTGTGTATTAGATAATGGAGTATGTTGTTCTTTCTGAGGACAGTCCACAGTGTATGGGCACATTTTTTGTCTCTGTAACAATAAGTCTTGTGTTGGGACAATAAATAGAGATGGCTGCCTAGAACTGACTGAAGTATTTTTCCTCTTTGTCTTTCCGTTGTCTTTTCCAAATATTGTGAAACTTTAAGTAGATATTTTTCAGGTCTTTGGAGGACAATTCATACTATTTTCTCATGCATACAGTACTGCAAACTACTCAAAGGGCCCTTTTTTTGTCATCTGTCAGTGTTGTCCAATTTTGGTTCTGTGTAGCGCTCATTTAAATTCTTTATTGATCAAACCATCATAAGTACAACAGTCTTGCTGCCATGTGTGTTGTTAATTTACCCTTATTTGGTAGTTAAACTTCCAGATATTAGGATGAATTAAATTAAGGCCAGTATAGTTTTGACAGCTACATTTTTATGCCACCTGGAGCTTTTCTTGCCACTGTAAAACAAGTCTCTCATTGTTTGTATGTAGCTTTATGACTCGCTTGGAGCTTCCAACTCTGCCTGTAGTTTTGGGGAAAGTGCTTCATTTCTTTGCTTAGTTGAAATAACAATTAATATGGAGTTGAAAAGAAGGTCATAATCATGCAGGAATATGGCTGCAAGTGTGCTGTAAGTTGAGATTTACAATGCAAGAGTGTAGCTCTGATGTGGAACAAAGGCCATCAAGCATACCTCGACTGTGGTGTTTCAGTCATGAGTATGTTGTGTATGTAAGATGTTGCAACGGTTATCTTTTTTTCACCTTTCTTTTAAGATTTGGTTCACAAAATTAACAACATTCTTATCGGATTACAGGTCAACAGAAATGCAAATGCGAGATGTAAAATTACCACCACAGGTTATCATCCCCAACCGTACTTGTCCATTCCCACATATGATCTCACTTCTCTCTTTTTAGGTCCAGGCCAAACCAGAGAAGAAACCAGGCACACCTCCACCAGCCCCAGCCCTGGCCACAGTCTCACCCGCCCCCACGCCACGCTCACCCAGCCCTCCTCCGGCTCCAGTGATCGTCACCCCTCCTCCCCCTGCCATCAACATTCCCAGGTTCTACTACCCCCGTGGGCTCCCTGCCATGGGCCCGGTCACCAACCACGACGCAGCCATTGCTGCCATTGAGACAGCCTTCACTGAGTTTGAGGAGGAGAAGGCTGACATATATGAAATGGGCAAGATCGCAAAGGTCAGCAGTTTAACACCAGACATTACAAAGTTCATACTTTTCATCTGTTTTTAAATTAAACTTGAAGTATGATAAAAGTTTAAAGGATGAAAAGATCAACATTTACTTGCAGTCAAATGTGAGATGTTTGATTAACATTGTTGTCATGTTTCATCCTAAAGCTACCACACTGATTCATTCCATAAACCGTTTCTGGAAACAGTTTCCTTTCACAAGAAATAATTACACACGTAATGTGGCTGATACAGCGCTGCCACTCCCTTATTAACAGTGTCATCACAGATTCTAGTAAACAGACACTGTGGTGAAGTTCAGTGCACAGTTTCTTTTTCACGGTAAGGTAATAGTAGTGTTACTTGTGTTTCTGTTCAGGCATGCGGGTGTCCACTTTACTGGAAGGCTCCCATGTTCTACTCAGCAGGTGGTGAGAGGACAGGCTTTGTCTCTGTTCACTCCTTCGTTGCAACCTGGAGGAAGTAAGACAGACGTCATCTAAGAAATATGCCATAAGTCTGATGAAGTTATGGTATGAAATGCCAAACCTTCCTCTCTTGTCTTTCCTTTGCTGCAGGTTGTTGCACAGTTGCCACGATGATGCATCAAGATTTATTTACCTGCTAGCTAAACCCAGCTGTACCTACCTGGAGCAGGAGGACTTAATTCCTCTACTGCAGGTGAATGTTTCATCAACATCAACATCCTCATTGGGCTATTAGAACTTGTGATTGGGATTTTTCACTATTTCCAGAATTTTTACAAACCAAACACACAGTCTATTAACCAAGAAAATAATCAGCAGATTAATCCTTCATGAAAATATTCATTAGTTGTCCTGTAGAAAGTAGTTTGAAATGAGCTCTACCTCAACCAACAACAAATCATGCTGTTACATTATGCATGAGAAATAATAATCAATAATAATAATGATATATATGATAGTATAAGAGTCACAGGAGGCATTTTTCTGCATTGATTACTTTTACTTTTAAGTACATTTTCCTGATTATACTTTACTTATATGTCATTTTTAATGCAGGACTTTTACTGGTAACAGGGTATTTTTACATTGTGGTATTAGTATTTTACTTCTACTAATATCTGAATGCTTCTTCCACCACTGGCCCTCTGTATTTACCACAAGCTTGTCTTAAATATGTTTTTTTCCGTTTCCTCCTGTGTGTCTGATTAGGACATAGTGGATACACACCCTGGGCTCACATTTCTGAAGGATGCACCTGAGTTCCATTCCCGCTACATAACAACGGTAAATGGCATGAAAAATTATATGAGCATATGAGGATCATGTTGTGTATGTTGTATTTTAATATGTTGCGATTTTGTACAGCTGCTACCTTGGCCAGGTCTCTCTTGAAATAGAGATTTTTGATCTCAAGGGGATTTCCTGGTAAAATAAAGGTTAAATTTGCTGAAAGCTCACCTAGTAGAGCTGGTGCCGGGGCTGTCATTATCCATTAAAGGCAATAAAAGCCCCACAAAAAAACTGCTTTGTGCACATCTAATAACTTTTAACAGCAGACTGTACGTGTGTGTGTCTGTGGATGTGAATGTGGATCAGGACAGCTGCAACACGTGCTTTAGAAGTCGAGGCTCTGCTGCGTGAAAGTGCAGAGATGCAGAGAAGTCCATGCTCTGATGCGTCATTGTACAATAACGTCACGGAAACACTTATGCCCCCCACAGCTTGCTGCTGCCGAGAGGCCCCAACCCTCCACATGCCCATATTAAGACACTTCCTTCAGTTTAGGCCAGCTGACCTGCTACTGTATGAGACATTAGTAGCCCTGGGAGGTCCATGTACCAGGAAATGGGTGCTAATCCGCTCTTTACTAAGCCCTAAGTGTTGTGTTTCAGGGACAGGGAGCCCGGACCCCATTGTTTCCATTATATGCTAAAGACCTGTCTCACCCATATTGTGAATGTGGGCAAAAATATCAGTTGTAGCTTTTGGTAGGTCTCCTTCTTAGCAAGATGATAAATATGTTAAATAAATCTGGATGACAGGGCTCGTATAGGTCCCATGTGACTTCCATGCTATTTTAATAGACTGAAAGCAGAGTCTATCCAGCCTGACAGCTACCAGAGTGTCATCCTTCTGGATCCCATTTTAGACTCCCATTAGTGAAAACTAATAATGGATTTAAAAAAACATTGCCATCTCTTAACTTTACTTCGGGGAAGGTGACAATGGCCCATTTAGGACCCAAACTCAAATCATCTTCAGATATCATACTTATTTTTAAATAAGTTACATTACATGATATGATTATGATATGATTGTTTTAATGTGTATATGACCTAAAGACTATCTGGTTTAGTCATTCTCACTATTGTGTAATTGTGTTTATTCTTTTGTGGTGTGGTTTTATCAAAATAATTTCATAATTTCTTTCCATTTTAATTTGCCTATCCTTATTGTAAAATGATTTCGCTCATGCTAATCATTATCTTTGGGATACTCTATTATCCCAGGTGATCCAACGGATATTCTATGTGGTGAACCGTTCGTGGACGGGTCGTATCACCATGATGGAGCTGCGCCGAAGCAACTTCCTACAGACCTTGGCCCTGCTGGAGGAGGAGGACGACATCAACCAGATCACTGACTACTTCTCCTACGAACACTTCTACGTCATCTACTGCAAGTTCTGGGAGCTGGACACCGACCATGACCTCTACATCGATCCCAAAGATCTGGCGAGATACAATGACCACGGTAGGAATAACAGAGAGATTGTATTTTCCGTAACTGAAATACAGCCATACCAGACAGATGGGGGTTATTCTACAAAAATTGAAAGTACGTCAAAAAAGAATTCAAGCCTTAAGGCAAAACAAATATTATAATGTTTTGGGACTCATGGATTGGATTCATCTGGAAAGATGGGGGATCTATAAAGGATGCCAGTAAAGAATCAGAAGCAGACAGTCTTTGGATTTGGCACATTCATTTGCTTATATTCCATGTGTTGGTGCCCGACTAACTAGTGCAGAAAAACAACAGCTGTTTGTCCAAGGCTCAACACTTTCATGCTGTCTGATGTGAATTGCATTACACCGTTGACTGCATTCTAAGACCATTTACGCAAGTGACTGTACTGTATGCGCAATAGTTCACAACAGTATCCATTTGTTTCTGTGTCTTTGAACAAAATCAGATTTGCTTATTTTTCTCATTCTCTCCTCTGACAGCATCCTCAAACAGAATCATTGAAAGACTGTTTTCAGGGGCCGTTACTCGGTAAGTGGAGACACACATAAACAAACCCAGAGGAGCTGCTTACTTCACAATAATGGCAGTATTGGATGTGAATGGCTCTGTCTCTCTTGTTTCCAGGGGTAACGCTGTGCAGAGGGAAGGCAGGATGAGCTATGCTGAGTTCGTTTGGTTCCTCATATCTGAAGAAGACAAGAAAAATCCCACCAGGTAATATGCAGTCGCTTGGTTCTGTGTGACTGTGTCTGATAAATATGTTACATCCCGGCCAATTGTCACACACTTTATTTGTAAATATCCACAGGTTGTGGGTGTTTGTGTCTGCATGTGGTGTAACTCGGTTTTTATTTGTGATTTCTCTCTTCAGTATAGAGTACTGGTTCCGCTGCATGGACACGGATGGGGATGGTGTCCTGTCCATGTTTGAGTTGGAGTATTTCTATGAGGAACAGTGTGAGAGGATGGAAAGGATGGGCATCGAACCTTTGCCCTTCCAGGATTTGCTTTGCCAGATGCTCGACCTGGTCAAACCTGAGAGCCAAGGTTAGTGCCAGTACTAGCTCACCCTTGGTGTTTTCCTTTATTTCTATTTATTGGAAAGCCAAACCAATTCTCTTTTAAGGTTGCTCTCTGAACCTTACAAGTGTTGGTGTATATGCTGTTTTCTCCAGGTAAGATAACCCTTGGTGATTTGAAGCGCTGCCGGATGGCCCACATATTCTTTGACACCTTCTTCAACCTGGAGAAATACCTGGACCATGAACAGAGGGATCCATTTGCTGTGCAAAAGGTGTGAATTTGCATCTCTTATATGTAATATTCTGCTATATTGCAGGAGTTGTCAGTTTGAAAGGGAATAAGGGATGCTGAATCACAATTCAAGCATTGTGTGGAAGTGTGAAGCAGAACACGGCTAATTATGGGCACAAGATTGAAAATTTCCCACACAATTGAGGAGATTTTATACAAAAACTTGAGAGCTCATTCCACTCTTCAGCACTATATTTTTGCCCTCAAAGGTTTTAAAATTACTACTTCAGCGTACATCTACACAAAATTCTCCCATTGCTTCCAATAAAAAAATCTGTTTTGATACATCCTCCACACTCCCAGGTGCCATGTATTTCTATAGTTTTAAAGCTACTTTCCTTTTTGTGCCTTATTTTCTTTTCTACAAATCTATAGAATTCTGTTACTTTACTTCTACTGTTTTTGTCAGTACCTGTAAAATGCTGATATTTTGCATGTGTTGTTCCAGGACATTGATAGTGAAGGTCCAGAGCCATCTGACTGGGATAAATATGCCTCAGAGGAGTATGAGATACTGGTGGCAGAGGAGACTGCAAATGAACAGCTTCATGAGGGGTACAACACACACACACACACACACACACACACACACACACACACACTTACATACAGGCCTATCAATCTTTTAAATAGGCTGAGTTCTCTGTGAATTTAAAGAAGGTGTATGCAGTAACAATTAACCACTTCTACTATGTGTTGTGTTCACAGGTCATTTGATGATGACTATGAATCCGAGGAGCTTCAAGTCCCTGGAGAGATTGGGAATAAAATGGAAAAACTGGTCATATCAGACCTGTCAGCATAAAACTTCTTCCCGGGAATTCCTGGGCCTTTTTCTCTGGAAAACAAACAGGAACAAAGTGATTGAAGGTCCCTTTGGATGGATGCATAAAAAAAACTGCATGGATGTAAAGACAGAGGGAGAAAACGATTTTGGCATCTGTTTTTCCAAGACTCTGGAGTCTCCTCAGAATGGACTCATCAGTTTTTGTGTGTGTGTGACCGTAAACCAGTACTGTTCTGTGTCTGGTGCAATAACGCATCTGTATTTATACAGAAAGCCGTGTCACTGCCTCCAGCTCTTCATCTAAGAGAACAAAGCCAACGGAAAGGGGAGTGTACGATAAGCTCTAAAAGGAATCAAGAAATAAACTGTAAAATAATGTAATAACCATTGTGAATTCTCTACTGACAATCTTCCCAGAAGACAATCACCTGAATTTTAATTGTCACTGTGCTAAAGGTGGACAGGTGGGCTGTCAGTTACACAAATAGACTCCTAGTTGGAGAAACAGGAAGACAGAAACAGATAATTATAGTGATAGTCACTGCCACAGTCACCTAACAGTCAGCTGCTCAATTATAATACATACAGACAGACACTGCCATCAGAAACCTGCTGCCTGTGCAGCTTGCCACTGTGTTCCTTGTAAAGGAAGTACTTAAACCTCCAGTCACTTCAGGGAGGAATCATGTAACAGTTTGTGTGATTGTAACAGCACCTCTCTGTGGCCAGTCTGTGCTACTACATGTCATCGCCCCCATGCACAGGGTGCATAATGGCTGGCCAACCTTTCCAAGAGGGAGTTCATTTCACTGCACAGCCTGAGCTGCTCTGTTATTAGTGTGGCATCAGCGCTCCACCTCTGGATTCCCTTTGCAGTCATTTATAAACCCTGGAAAAAAATTCTGACTACATGGACTGAAATGTACAAGCCATTCACTTCACAGCGTTAATTCTCAATCAGGTCACAGTGAGATGTATGCACATAAAATGATACTGACAAACATATCAAACTCTCTGGTAGAGTTGCCCACACATTTCCGCCTGTAACATTTGTAATAATGCAATAGATAACACATAAGAACTGTGAGTTGTCAGTCTCATGCAATTATCCAGCACATCCCACTATATGTTTTCTCACATCCTTGTTGATTGTGTACAGTACCTGGTGATTACGTTGATCTGATTTTGTCATTTATGCCAAACATTGTCATTTTTCTGCATAGAGGTCTCTGTCATAATACCATTTGTTTATGAAACTTAATGATGTCCATTCTCCCTGTAACACGCATACCAAACATACCACTAAGAATGCCTCTTAAAGGGTCAGTTTACCCAAACTATGAAAAATCATCCTAAATTTGGTTTAGGTTTAGAGTTTTATAAAAAAAAAAGATAATTTAAAAATATTTTGCCTTTATCACATTGCAATGGGGATGAGTAGGCTTTCATTTGTGGCTCTTACACCATTGAAACATTTTTAATTGGAGCCACTGTCTACCTAAACTCCTGACAGTGAGGTCTGTAAAATATTCACAGTAAGAGGGACTAAAAGATTAAATGTGCTTTAAGCACCAACATACTTCCTTTCATTTATTGTATTGAAATGGAGGCAGAAACCAAACTATTTGCATGGATAGATACAGTGAGATTTTGTGTTTTCTTTTGGGTGAACTGACCCTTTAACATTATGTAATGTGCTGCACTCACAGGGACAGGTGCAAGTGTGTACACTGCCCTTACTGTAATAGCTAGGAGCGTGTGTTTGCTTATAAATCACTGATAGAGGGGTGTGTTTTAGGAGCGTGTGATGTGTAGCTCTCAGTTTCGGGCTGTTTATATGTCGTAGCTGTTACTATGGGGATGTGTTCCCGGAGAGTGTGTGTGTGTGTGTGTGTGTGTGTGTGTGTGTGTGTGTGTGTGTGTGTGTGTGTGTGTGTGTGTGTGTGTGTGTGTGTGTGTGTGTGTGTGTGTGTGTGTGTGTGTGTGTGTGTGCGCACGCTTGTATAATTCTTTAATTAGGAATGGGACAACTCTTGTCCTCACTGTCTCCAAATTCACTGGCATATACCTCCTTTACTCGCACTTAATGTACATAGACACACTCACTTAAACACACACCACAATAGAGTTGCTAATGAAAGGGAGAAAGAGAGCTTGTGGATGCAGTAAGGCCTTGAGGACCTTAAGGTTTCCACCTTCTGCTCTATAACTGTGTATTGAACTATATTATTATAATAATAACATTAATAATAAGCCATTATAGATATAACGGCTCTGAATTTTGATGTATTTTGATGGGTTGTATTTGCTGTGCCACTGTGTGGCTCGGGATAGGGGGGTAAATTATGTTAGATGTGTGTATGTTTGTGTGTTTGTGGATTTCATCAGCAGAAGGGGGGGGGGGGATCCTCAGGTGGACTGATCCAACAATCACAAAGAGATACATCTCATATGAAGACTGATGTTTCACTGCTGTGGTCACACACACACACACACACACACACACACACACACACACACACACACTCACACACTCAAGGAGACTCACTCATCCAGACAGTATTAAACAAGAACTGTTGAAGGCAACAGGACGTCTCCGGTTGATAACTTACTGGCTCTATGTAAAGTGTCCTATTGCTCACACATGCAGCATCAGGCAAGGAGAGAAGCCATGCAAGACTTTTACTTTGAAATTACATCTCTACTGTGAGAGATGGAGAAAGGACTTTTACTTTGATGTACTTCCTCTGTGCAGAGGAGACTTGAGAAGGCTGAAATGTGTTCAAAATCCTGAGGGTTATTGTATTGGCATGATTTTCTCTTTCTTTCTGTCTTTCTTTCTTTCTGTCTTTCTTTCTTTCTTTCTCCCTTTCTCCCTTCCTTCCTTTATTTCACCTGTCCCCTGTTATTTGTTGCTTTTGTCTGAAGTTTAAAATTTAAATAAAGATGATTCAAGAATATTAATTCCCCTTGAGGATTCCTTACAGTTATGCACATACACCCTCTTCCTTTCCCCTCTGACACACAAACATCTCTTTCACACGCACACGTTCGTCATCTTTCCCTCCTTGTGTACACACACTGTGTACTGTAAGTGTGTTTTTCTGCGCTGGTGCTCAGTAGAGTGTACTTTACAGTCTTTTCAACTGCTGAGTGTCCTGTCTGGGATCCTGACCTTATTTGCTATTTCTACTTGTTGAACATACTTTGCATGTTATAATGTGTTTTAATCAGCATTAACCGGAACTTCAAATGCAATCTGTTGTTATTTAAACAACTTCCCATTTGAAATGTACGCAGGGGCGCTAAAAGGTTCATGGAGTTTGTTTTCTCCTCAAGTGCAGGAAATTATTTGATGCCAGTTCAGTCCATTAAGAGTTCTCAGACCCACATGGCTTGGATTGTGACTGGCATACATGACGTAAGCAGCTCTGTACTGAATCACTGTGACTGACTGCTGGCGTCACTGTTGTCATGACAAGCATGGACCAAAACAGGAAGTGTCTGGTGAGTGTGGCACATTGTTGATTGTGCTTTTGGCAGGAGATTCCCAAGCTAACAGCAGTCAGTGATTCCAAGCTGATTGAGAATCACTCAGTCATTGGATTTTACCTAGTCAAATAGATATCATAGTTCAGGTCATGTTGTACAATTAAATTGTGTAACTTTCCAAGTGGATCCACTCTAGTACCCTGAAGTGGGGTGCATACTGATACTGGTTACAGCTAGGTACAACTGGTTACCTTTCTCTAATGGCCTTCACCTTCTCCATCGAGCTTCCAGTGACATCTTTGCTGGTGTTTGACCTCGCCATGACAGCAGTGTTGCCTAGGTCTCGGTGCTATTACTCCTACCTTGGAGCAGTTGCCATTGGATACCTCTCATACACTACTTGCTACCAGTAACCTTACTGGGAAGTGGTGTGTGTCCAGACCCAGCAAGAGCCAAGTCTTACCATCTGGCACCATTGTCCTATTCTTCCTCATGACACGGATGGGGCAGGGCAAGCCAATGCCAAAACTTTTTAATGCAAAAATGTATCCGACATAATCAATACCTACTCCTGCAACAAATTAATGACTTACTCACTTTGTTAGGGGCTTTCTGTCCTCAGACATTCATCAGGTAAAGTTCTGGTAAATAAGAAAAGTTAGCTCTGTTAGCAGCATGCTCATAATGACAATGCAGACATTCTGATGTTAAGCATGTAGAATTTTCCTTTTTACCAGTTTTCATGTATTAGCATTAAAAACCTGTTATTGAATATACCAAATTTCATGGCAATCAACTCAATCCTGAGATATCCTGAGATATTTGACAAAAAAAAGAAAAACCTAAAGGTGATACAAGAGACCACCAGAGTCATTAGAAATCATCATCTGGGAACCATAAATGTCTGTACCATATATTTTTCCAATCCATGCGGTAGTATAAGTTAAAAATTTGACTTGCTGGGGGTACTACAGGAAAAGTAAGGGGATCCCCAAAGTCATCATTATTCATCCTCTGGGCACCATGGATAAATGTACCTAATTTAATGGCAATCCATCTGATAGTTGGCAAGAGATTTCCCGAAAAGCCAAAAACTGCTCATGGCAACAGAAGAAAATTTAGGAAATCACCAAATCAGTAGTAGTACATATAAATTAGTATTACATTTAAGGTGGTGATCATCTATGTTTTTGACCTTTGGATTGATACATTTCAGGTTCCATATCTCAACAGATTTTGGGAGGAAGCCATCAGATGTTTTGGTTCCCACACTTCTTTCTGCCAGTGTAGATTCACTCCTACATGAAATTCATTTGTTTATGTAGGACTTAAAAGGCCGTCTGCTGCATCTTTTCTCTGGGAAGTACTTCATGGCAAACCAAGTATGATTGTAGGCAGGAGTTTCTGTTGGGGATTTATTATTCTGAATACAAGGATTGTCCCGGGAATGGTGTAATAGTTGGCATCCCACCATGTTTTGTGATTTGTACATGAGCAATTTGCCTCCCATCGAAGGTCAGAGTTGACTTATCATTGTTTGAAATGGCACTCTGCTTGTTTTCCACAAATGTCAGGGACAAAGCCATTACCCAACCAGATCACAGTCCCACCTCCTTGAGTCACAAGCATTCCACTGCCATGATTGCCAATACCCACCACCCTATGGTGGTGTGACCCGGTCAGTTTGATGTCATGACTGGAAGGTATTCTGTAAGTAGGAACACATGGGATGATTGGCAGAGCTGGAACAAACTCAGATCTTCCTAGAAATGGTGCTTTAAATAAGGTTGACTGGAAAACCCCCTGAAAAGAACGAGGGAGCAACTGGAACCAATTCATCTTATTAAAGAGAAAAAGACGCAGACAGAAAGATGTGTCTGAACACTGAAGGGTTTTGAATCAGGCAGAGTCTTATGCTTGTTGCAGGCATACCAGTGATACCAGAAACATGAGCTTTGGATATAGCTGCCTGGAAAAGTCCTGAAAGGAGCGAGGAAGCAACTGGAAGCAATTCATCTTATCAAAGAGAGACAGAGAGATGTGCTTGGGCACAGACAGATTTTGAATCAAATGTCCTGTTTATTCCATGCATACCAGACATACCAAATAAAATACCAAATCTCAATACCAAACATTTTAAGCCACCTTATATAGACCACACACATAACTAACAGTGTAGCACTATGGATGGTAATGATGGTGAGTCAGTTTGTCTGTTGGTCAGTCCAGACTGAAATATCTCTGTAAATGTTGGACTGATGACTTTGTTGATCCCCTGACTTTTCCTCTGTTGCTACCAGCAAATATTTGTGAAATGTCTCCACTGTTAGATAGAATGATTAAGTACAGACATTTGTTCTCCCCCACCCCCACATATTTTTTTCAACACTCTATCAATCACTGATGCAACATTATGGTTCATTGTGTGTATTTCCAGTTCATTAAAGCTTTAAAAACTGGTGTGTAACTTACTCTAATTTTTTGTTTCAACACTGTGTAAATGTGAATGTTCCTGATCATTTTCAACCCATTTGTCATTTAAAGAGAGAATATAATGTGATGTAATGTAATGTAACATAATGTAAAGCGGAGTATAATGTTATTATGTGTTTTTATTGTAATAGGACGTGATGGGGTTGATCACATCTAGCATCTTTTTCTTCCTTTTTCCATGCACATGTAACACACATATAAGCCCCTATCTACTTCAGTTAGATGCACAATTAAGGTCATGCACATACAAAAACACAGACACACAACACACACACACACACACACACACACACACACACACACACACACACACACACGCCACAGAAATAGGTGAAGTGAGTGTTTGATGGTCCAACCAGCTGCCTTACAGAACTCTAAGAAAAGAGAGAATGAGGGGGTAGGGGAGTAGAGAGAGGTAGAGAGAGGTTGACAAAGAGACAAAGACAGAGAGAGAGAGAGAGACAGACAGACAGAGAGAGAGAGAGCGAGAGAGGGGGGCATGTCTGCTCTTGTTGGTGTGCAGAAGGCTTTGGGGTTGACTCCTTTGAACCCATGATGAGCCAAATTCCATCCTCACATCTATGGGAGGAAGTATCTTACATGCACACACACACACACACACACACACACACACACACACCAACACAGAAAGGCATGCACGCACCATCATGTTCCATCCTAAGTCTTCTCTGCTGCCAGACGCCTGTTATCATCTGTCACCTGGTGTCATTTCAGCGAACATATAGACACACGCGCTTATGTAGACACAACATACACACATAATTGCATACATAAACACACATACATGCATGTAAGACCGGAGCGAGGGCATAATTAACATCTAGAAAACCACACAGAGGAGCTGGCAGCAATCCAACAGTCTCTTTTCCCGCTTTCTCCGCTTTGCTTTCTCTGTGCTATAAGAATATACATACTATCATATGGCTGGACACATTCCACTTACTTCAAAGACCTCTGGTGAACTGAATGTGCATGATTACAGGGAGGGCTTGCTTTAAAGGGCCTCAGAGAGAAAAAAACCTGAGAGGGAGAGACGGGGAGAAAGAAGGGGAGAGAGAAAGCAGCTGGGTTGGTGGTAAACATCTGGTGGTTGTGGAGGCCTGGCCCTGACATACAGGGGAAATAGCTGCAACTCTGTTCCAAGATCTGCTCCCTCCAGTCTTTCCTCATCCACTCCCCTCCTAAGATCTAATCTAATGTGACTGGCTGTCTGTAAAGGTCCAATACGTCACTCAGGGTTGCCCCACTTTGGCTCTGTTAACGTATTCATTTGAATCAATATGTTTTTTTGTTTTTTTTATTCATACACAAAGGTACATTTGGTACAACTCCCTATTGTACAATGTTCCCATTGTATAAAGCCATGGGAACATCTTCCTGATATTGAGTTACAGCCCCTGTTGCACAACAATTCACTTCTCATTTGTTTAAAAGTTTGTAAGCCCTTCCCTAACTCATCTGCTTCTCTTTATCGACATCTTCTCCTTTGTGATTAATACAGATTTAATAGAGGAGATCAATAAGAGATACAGACTTTAACATAGATTTACCGCATTAGTGTATTGCACAAAAATATAAATATTATTATCATTTCAACTTTTAAACCAACAGCGACAAGAAGCCATTGAAGTGGTCCGAAATAAAGGACACTTGAACACGATTATTTCAATGATAACTTGGTAAACTCCATCTGCTGATCAAGTGATATGATTGAAAACTCCAGAACAGCGACTGTATTACGTGGATCATGAGGTCAGAATGCTTTGACAACTATAAATATTGTGATGTGTACACTCAATGTCCTATTTATAACTGCTTGGCTTTTTATAAACACAGCTGGCTTGTACGCAGGTGTATTTTGAATGAAAATGAAAAGCTTGTGGGTATTTATACTCCAGTTAAGATTTATTGCGTATAGCAGCTAATAACAAGGTAGTTAATGTCCTAGTATATGCAGGAATGTGACTTGAATCTTGAAAAATGCAATATCATAAACAATTTAAGGTATTTCTGAATAGTTTCTGTCAGAGACTAATGCTACATACAAATATCCATCCCTTAGTTTATAATAGCGGCATTCCAGCCCTTGGATGGACAAAAACGCAAGATAATTAAGTCCTCGTTTTTCCCCCAGTCAGGCCTCAATAACCTTGTTATTTTTAGTTTGACTGATTGTTTTTTAGTTTTTCAAAATAGGATTTTTATAAATCATAGTTTGTATCTCCCATGATAAATTAGGATACGCATTTTTTTAAAGTGTGAAATTTAGAAATGTAGTCATTACTGTGTCAAAGCTATTTAACATTAGACAGGTCTCATAACTTAGTAGTTAGATCTGTCCATTTAAGCACATCCTGCATCAACCTGACAATATAAGACAGTCCAGATTTGTGAGCTGGTACAGATGTTGTTATGCAGTTACGACTGCAGGAAATATCACTTTAATATCGCCAATTAAACGAGACCAATGAGGGCAATACTGCAAATCAATAAGCAGAACTTATTTATGCTTTTATTTAATTATTGTCATAGATTATATGTTGGATTTTTCTTTGCTAATTCGCAGGAATATACCAAAAATGGACATGGTAACTGAAAATCAGTTTCTTATCAACGATAGCTAACAATAGATATAAAATTGTTGGACACTTGATGTTGGCAGCAGGTTAAAAAGATTCATTTCCGAAGCTAAATGCTCTTATAGTTAGTATAGCAGAAACACCAGTGGATTTTACTCCCCTGTGGGGTGCCCTGTAACTCACCTGGTAGAGCTGGCACCCCCATGTACCAAAGCTGAGTCCTTGCTGCAGTGGCCATGGACGGATGGAGTCCGACCTGTGGCCCTTTGCTGCGTGTCATCCTTTCTCTCTCCCTACTTTCCTGTCAATCTTCTATAATCAATTTATGTATATATTACTCCCTGTCATAAAGAAAGTAAATTAAAAGAAGATTTGGATGGGTGAACTCTTTTATTTACTGCTTAAATGAATTTATAGAAAATGTTATCACATAAAAATGACTAGAACATTTAATCCATATTTCCCTCTCTGGAATAAAGAGCATTTTGTGGTTTCTCTCAGGTACATCCACCTGTAGTGTGTGTATGAAGAAGAAGAAGAAGAATTACAAGATAGATATTACAAAAGTACAAGTAAACTATGAAACAACTAAATATTAATGAGCCCATACTGCAAAGGAATTTTGTAATTAACCCAGTTTGTGTCAGTGGTACATACAGTATCATACACTATTCTGCAGTTAGGGGGCTCCACTGTGTCTGTGCTCACTGTGTATAACCTGAGCTGTGCTTTTGGTGTGAGAGCAAGATTTTTCTGCCTGCCACATCAATTTCCCCTTGAGGATGATCAGTGTTTATCGAATTGAACTAAATTGAATTGAATTCCTTACAGGCACACTGTCCTGATCCAGGACCTTTTTTTTCTCTACTGGCTTAGAATTACACCAGTGGCTGTTTTCTTAGTGCAGTTTCTGGAATGTGTGTGTGTGTGTGTGTGTGTGTGTGTGTGTGTGTGTGTGTGTGTGTGTGTGCCAGTAGAGAGAAATCTAGAACTCAGGGGCAATGAGTGTATTTGGCTGAGTCTGCTTGCTTGAAAATACAGAAAGAAAGAGGGTGATTACAGTTAGAGACAAACACGCACATAACTGACGGAAACCTTGTTGTTAATTCAACAGCTTGTTTTTGTGTTGTTTGCACTCACTCTTTACATCGCTTGCAAGTGAAAGGAGCACCAACTTAAAATGGACCAAGGTTTTTTGTCATGCCTGAAGGATTCTTCACATTTTTCAGTCTGGGGCCAAAATCTGACAAATTTGGTTGGCTGTCAGTTTCACTGTCTAATGACTGGAAAAATATACTTGATGTCGAAGACTTTCTACATCTGTTCTAGCATTAAAATGCACTAGAAATCATTTAGTAAATGTAGTTGGTTTTTTCATCAAATGGTGGATATGTTGGTTTGTAATGAAACTATGTTTGGCACCAAGATGCTTGGCAGGTTTAATGCTTTGATCCTGACATTACTTGTTGGCATTAATGTTTTGATTTCAAGCACCAGCACGCCCAATTAATCTCCTCCACAGGTAAAACAACTCTGTGTATACATGTAACAGTGCTGTTATGCATCCAGTTCATGGAGGTGGAATGGATATTCTGTGTTACATCTAGATAGATGTCTTTATAGTAACTCACTCTAAAACATATTAACACCAATTTCAGAACAGATTTGATTCTTATTTTTCGGTATCATGATGTTTCTCCTTAAGCACCTGTAACCCTTGGACCTGTCAGCTGAGGGATGCCGGGCTTCAGTGCAGCCACCAGAGGGACTTTGGCCTGTTGTCTAAGTTGTTTTGGAGGCACTGGGACTGAGGTTTGACCCACTTGACACACTCAAAATCTGCTATGGACGCACTACTTTGCACATGTTATGTCTGTAGGAAACAATTATATATCCCTCTAATATTGACATGAATTTCTTAATTTTGTTTCTTTGTGCTAGTGGATACAATGTAAGTAAGACCAGTAAGAGCATGGTGATGCTGGTCAGAACAGGCAATTTGCTTTGGTATGAAGATATTCTGTGCCCTAATGAAAGATAAATGCGAACCAGCCTAAACTGGATTCGGCTTGCTTTTATTTGCAGAAGAGTTCACCCACCTTTCTGGGCTGACAAGCCCTTAGAACAGAAAGACACAAATTATATAAATCTTTAGGACACAACTGATGTGTAATACATGAAGATATGGAAAAAGAAGAAAATTATTTTTTAAATGCTGTAAGTGGTGTTTGGGATGTCAAAACTGATGTTTCTTTGCAGCCTTATAACTGTTTTCTACCTGATCAATGTTCATCACTGAGGCAATAACATGGTAATACAACATTTGTTATAAATTTATATTTGTTAAAACAGCTCTAAGCTTTTGTTCTGAGGATCAGAATGAATCTATAAGTGACTACTATTTTAATATTGATATATATTAGGCTAATGAATCAGAAACAGACTAATAGCAAGTTTAGAAATGACCAAATATTGCTTGTTTAGTTCTTGTTTTTATTGCTTCTAAAATACCTGAACCGCTTAAAAGTCCTTCCGAACTGACTGAACAACCCCGCTGAGACTGCTTCTGTCCCAAAAGTAAAAGGGGGGCAGTCTGTTTTGGCTTTTCGTGGTGCGCACCGTGCACTACGGTAAAGAGGCGGGCTTTGACCTACATGTGCGTCGCGTTTTGATTGACATGGCGGAGTCTCACAGTACGCGTAGCGCCGCGCCAGCAGACAGTCAAGACCGGACCCTGGGAATAAAAAAACGCGCAGCCCCGTCTGTTTGAAGATTATTTTATTGCAGCGAGGTGAGTTCTTTTACACTTCTTTCACAGCGCTTACTGCCCCGCAAAGAAAACGGGAACGAAGGGCGATGGAGTCGATGTTGAAAAAGTTTTTTAGAAGTGCGTGTCTGTGTGCGAGTGTGTGTGTGTGTGTATGTGTGTGAGAGTGAGTTTGGAGAGCCGAGCGCTGACGCCGGCAGTCTGGGCCACTTGGCCAGCGCAAAGGAAAAAGGAAAACTGCTCCACTGCTGCTGTTGCTGCTGCGGAGGAGTAGGAGGAGGAGGAGGGGGGGGTGAATCGAAACTTTTGGGCAAAAATGTCCCGTTTATTTGGAAACAACAAGGAAAAAAGCAAAAACAATGAGGGGGGGATTTACGCGTTAGTTCTTCACACAGGTCGAGTGAATGTGTGTGCGCGTTTGGAGCCCTGCTCTTTGTGGTCTCGATTTCTCAGCTTTCACGAAAGAATGTGTTTTTGTCTCCCGAGGACTTCAGATGGAGCGAGTGCGCAACAGGAGAAAACCTTTTCTCTTTGGCGTATTTCTGCGACAAATCGCGTAAATTGCGCCGCGACTCGCGTTCTGGAAATAGTCGGTCGCGTTGTAGCTGCTCAAAATCAGGAAATGAGCACTTTTTATAGCTGGAAAATAACTTGGAATGGAAGATGCTGAGGCAGTCAGATTTGACAGAGGGGGTTGCGAAATCTTTGAATTGACACTGTAGGGGGTTATTTTGCAGTGGATAGCTGTTGAGGAGTGTTGTGTTAGAGCGACTTTCCGTAGACTTTGTGTGCAGTTGCAGAATTCAGGGGGAAAAAAAAAAAGGCTTTTGGAGAAGAAAAAAAAGTCTCAACTCCAGCATATCCTAGCATTCCTTCCAGCCAGTCTCTCTCTCTCTCTCTCTCTCTCTCTCTCTCTCTCGCTCTCTCCCCCTCTCTCTCCCTCTCTCCCCCTCAGAAACGACTACGTGTCTGTCTGTGCAGGGAAGACAAGTCTCTCTCTCTCTCTCTCTCGATGCAGACGTGGAAATCAAACATTGGTCTCTCCTGCTTGGAAACGATCGATTATCTGCCTTCCACGTATCTCCATAAAAAAAAGAAAAGAAAAAGACAACACTGTATCAAAAAAAAAGAAGCCTTTTTAATTCATCAGTGGGTGACACGGTAGATGTGGCATGCATATAGGTCTGGAAGGCTAAGATGCAAAAGATGACTTTAAATGTAGATTAAAAAAAAAAAAAATTTAAGATGGGGGGGGGCTCCTGCTGTAGGCTCTGGATCCAGTGGGCACGTTGGAGAATATAGGCTAGGGGAAAAAATAACCCAACACATCACACACACACACACACACACACGCACCCACACGCATGCACGCACTTACTTTTTTCGTTGAGAGAGAGAGAGAGAGAGAGAGAGAAATCCGATCCCAAATACATGACGTCAGATGACATTCTTTTGGTGAAAGGCTGATGTGGCCATGTAATTTTTTTTTTCTAAGAAAAACTGATATCCGAGTTTTTTTTTCTCTTCTTCTCCTTGTAGAGAGGTGGAAATGATTGGCTGCCTGCTGGAAAAGGTGTGTTTAGGCTGTTTAGGTGAGAGCAAAGGAATTCTCTCTCTGCGGTGCATGAATGGGCAATTTATTTTGCTTCCACAAGTCAGAGGCATCAAAGAGTCTAAGCATCAAACGACTGAGGGTATAGTCACTAAGCAAAGGTATGGCCAGTAGGAAGTAGGGGAAAGACAGAGGCCTAATGTGTTCAATTTGCAGAAAGTCCCTGTAGTGTAAGTGTTTCTAGTTCCCCTCCCCCCTTTGAAATCTTTCAAAATGTCACATTTCTAAATCTGGACCTAACTCAGTTTTTCTTCTGCTCTTTAGCCCCCAGGATGTCTCTTTTGGTTTCTTAGGTCTCAGTCTGAGTTGTTTATCGAGCCCTGCAGCTCACGTTGATGTGTGTGTTGCATGCGAAACAAACACTAAAGGTGCTGCAGGATCGCGCAGTAGATCAGGGCGCCGCAAAGTCATGGAAATGAAGGATCTCTAGTGAAGGCGTTGTGTAGGTCTGAGCACCCAGGTAGCCTGCAGTTCAAGGTGCTGAGCTGATCTCCAAGGATAAGTGGAATGGATGTTTTCAAAGCAAAAACTTGGTGTTTTCATGGGTTAAGCGCTACACCCATATCCCTCTTAACACAAGATGAATGAGGTTTATATCACCATACACTGTTCTCTGAAAGTTAAGCCTCTTTGGCTTCAACATTTATACACAATAAGAATGTAAACAAAGCTCACAGGCCGGCATTTGAAAAGTTATGAAACCCTCTTATGTTTTCTTGTATTTGTAGCAAATTCAATAGAGGTTTGGATGGGAACTCTGATTTTAGCATTTGTAATGACAGTCTTTTTGTTTTTTTTGTACTTTTATATTTGTGTGTAGTTGGCTGTGTGGGGCGCCAAGAATGTGGTGCTAGAGGATGTACAACAGCATAATGTAAGCAGAGATTTTCACTCAGACTGATGCAACTGCAAGCAAGTGAATTTCTTTCCTCAAGTTGATGTCTGTCACTTGAAAAATACCTCCTCTTTCTCTCCAATGCACTGCAATTACATAACAGAACAGCAAGAACAGTGTTTAAACTGGAGTCAGGTTGAAGGAGGGTAGCCATTGTTGCTTTGGCCTTTCTCTGTCGTTCACATGAATAGTCAAAGGGTTGAATAACGCTTTATATAAGTTAATGACCTGTGTTCTGTAACCATTACATTTTTTTCGCACAGCTGCAACCCACTTAGTTGTTTCAGTCTGTGTGATTTCTCTCATTAGGAAGTACCTGTATTGTGCTTTCTTTTGACAGGCATGTTTTCTTGACAAGACTTTTTCCTCCTCTTGCAGGTGAAAATAAAACACAGAGATTGACATACAGTGACCCTGGTTTGATGGACTGATATTATTTTAGTGGAATGTGGAAGATGTTTAGCTTCTAATAGTTTTGAGACAGGTTATTCTAAGAGCAATGAGGAAGTTATTCCCGTGTTTCATGAGGACTCGTGATGCCAAGCGCATCCGTCCCCATCTAACCTCAGGCCTAATCTGGATTCTCCGCTTTCTGCCCACATAGACTTGCGGTTTGCTGTTGGCCCAATAAAACCTTCAGGTACGCCTGGTTGAAATGGGGTCAGGGAAGGGGCAGGATGATGCTAGCCATTGTGTGTTTGCGTGTGTGCATGTGTGACTGACTGGTAACCTAGAACATGTTATCCAAGGGGTAGTGTTACTGAGCAGTGCTTGTGTATCAGGAACAGAAGCTGGAGCGGCTATACAGTTACACGGACAAAACAATGCAGCTCTGGAAAAAGTGTGTGAGCATGTGAAATAGAGGCGAAGAATAAGAAGAGAGCTTCAGGTAAATCTCCTCTCTGTTTGTTTCTTTTTAGGTTAGTTTTCCACGAGTGAAAGCTTTTATAACTGTATTGTTATCATGTCTTTGTGCAGGTTATAGCTGCTACCAAATGTGCTTTAACATATACTGTCAGGCAAAATTCACTTTTGTGAGATACATACAAATTTTATGTGAGCAATTAAAACAACAACTTCTTTTGGGCTGCATTTTTTTGCTATTTTCAAACATTAGATAGACAAAAGTAATCAATTAATCTAGAAAATGATTATCAGATTAAGTGATAATGAAAATAACCTGCAGCTCTAGTCAATATAACTGGCTTAGTTTGTTTTTGCAAAACTAAACAAAGAATATCTTTTCTGCATTTATTTAGCTATTTTCAGATATTCTCAATCAATTAATCCAGAAAATAATCACCAGATTATTTGATAATGAAAATAATTTATAGCCCTAGTCAGTATAGGACAGCAGTGATTTAGCTGGTGTCTAAGCCCTGGAAGCACCCATTTATCATCTGCAGTTCTTGGTGTATCTGCAAATAATCATCTATAATTGCTCTTTATATATACTGATAAGGCCTGTTTAAAATGGTGCAGTTGACCCTGATCAGCTACCCACATTTGGAATATTTCCTCTCCATAAATTGGTATGCCTTTTCTATGTACAGTACTAAACTATGTCTGCAGTCTGCATAATGTCTGCGATCAGTCGTACCATCTGTTTCTCCAAATGCAACAGGTGTGCTTCCCAGAAAGATTGCTGGCTTAACTGTTACTGTTAGCGGTTTGGTCAAGTGAACAAGCTGCTTCGTTGCCTGTGTTAAGAGGTTTTCTTATTGGATGTGCGGAGGCGTTCCTGTTAGGTCAAGGGGTCGACACCTGGATAGTTTCTACAGTTTCTCCTCCTCTTGTCACTGTAACCTGTCTGTGCTGATGATGCACAGTGAAGCATGTAGATTGTCCCTGTGGTGGAGCAGACCGGTATGTTTGCCTTGAAATACGTCTCTGCTGCAGCTGCTGTGACACATGATGGAGTGCAGGGAAGCTCTAGATGAAACACCAATCTAAACTTATGTGACCCACTGTGTCATTTGACATGTCTTAACACAAGTGGGTTTATTATTAACCTGACAGAAATATTCTTGCAATAGATTAATAATTCCTTATTAGGGCTGCAACTAACAATTATTTTCATTGCTGATAATTCTGCCATTTATATTCTCAATATGTGCATTTCCATTGTGGTCTAAAGACCAATTAAGTTTAGGCAAATTAGTCTGTTGAGATATGAAAAAGTGACAGCTGTTTCATTTTTGCTTGCAACTATACAACAACTTTGTCATCGATCCATCTGTCCTATGCTTTCCTCTGTACATGGTGGCTGAAATGAAACACTGAGTACTCTGTGAGTACCCTGTAAGCCCCACCAAAGGTTCCCAGTCCCTGAGGAAAGTTCCTGCAGTGGAACCAAGGCTTAAGAGTTGGATTTTCATTTTACAGTTTCCTACTTGTTTGTATTCATATGTCATATACTGATGCTGCTCCTCTTACACTCTTGACTTTTCGTTCAGCCTAATACACAACTACCGGATTGTAAAGAACCTTCCAGTCCTCATTAAAAAAAAGTTTGGCCACTGTGGGATGATGTTAGAATGTGCGTATGCATTTCTGATGAAGTTCTTAGTTTATTTTGTATTTATATGTATGTGAGTGAACAAAGTGTTATCAGTTACGGTGAGATTGTAATAAAAAATTGGTGACTCGGGTTAGAATTAGGTAAAATTAAACCTGCAGGCACTGTGTTATACTGTATCATGTAAACAGATACCAAATAAAATCTGCATGTGGGTGCAAAGTCTAAAAAAGACAACAACTTTATGTCCTATCTCATGACGGCAGCTGGTTATCTGCTGCTTTGTGCTTTCACTTTCCATTTCCCAGCTCTTCCTCCATGCCACTGTTGGTTGTCTGACTGTCTCTCTCCTGCGTGCTCTCTCCCTCTCTCCCTCTGTGTCTTGGTGTCTTTTTCTCTCCCATATGAACTGCAGCTTTTTGTTGAAGTATCCCAGCATCTCATGTTTGCTTGGCACAGAGCTGTAATGTTTACCCTCCTCCTCTCTTTCTTTCTGCCTTCCTCCCTCCTTCCCTTCCTCTTTCGTTCTCCAGTCTCTCCTTTTTGTCTCCCTTGATAATTTCCTGCATTGTTGACAGTTGATTTAGAAGAAGATAAAAGAAGCCTTTCAACTTCTCTACCCCCCCCCGTCTCCCTCCTCCCCTCTCCTTTCTCATTGCCCTCTCCTCTCCCCTCCTCTCCTCTCCTCTCCTCTCTCCTCTTCTCTCTTATAGCATAACGTGTAATGCCAGACAGTCTCAGTCATGTTTGTCTCTAGTTTTACAAGTTTCAGTGCAAATTATCTGACATTTGGAGAAATGTGACGCCTCCTCTGACCCACTATTATTGCTGCTATTAAATCTAAAACTGTCATTGAAGGTCATTGAAGTTCTCAGCAACCCTAAACCTTCTGCTAAAAGAAAAGCAGATCTCGTGGGCATAATTAAATTTTAAGTAAACAAACTTAATAACAAGTCATTAACTTATTTGATGGTTTATAATAATAATAATAATAATAATAATAATAATAATAATGATGATAATAATAATAATGATAATTAAATGAATAATAATTATTAGATGTTTTATGTTATGAATGATAAGAGTAAGGCTGCAACTAATGATTATTTACATAATTGATCATTGATCATTTATGCAAGCTGTCTTGTTCTTTCCAACCAGAAGTCCAAAACCCACATTTTTCAGCAAGTTTGGAGGTTGTTCTGATGTCTGGTTTCTAATATTCATCAACATAATGTGGCATTTGCAAAGCATTTTGGAATGAAAGCTTTCATGCTACATTGTGCATAAGCAAGTAATGAGCTTGAAAACACCTTCTTGCGTGTCTATTGATGGGCATTTTGCAGTATTTTATGGGATTATGTAGAACAAGGAGGTACCAGGAGGTTGTATTGTATAGTTTAGTAAAACATATTATAGTACAGTACAGTATTGTATAACTCTGTGAGGGGATAGGCTTTCTGTGCAAATGACAGCAATGTTTGCACAGCTTTGATACATTTGAATACACAACATTGTTGGCGCATGATGCAACGCGTGACTTCACCAAAAAACTCTCACTTCTCTAGTTGCTGAAGTTAATCGTTGCTCATCATTTGGTGTCATATGAAAGGTCTTGACAGCAGCTGTGTGGCTGCTCTAGAGACAACAGTCAGAGTGGTAGACAGAGTGACACTGGAGAAAGACAGCAGATGATGAAATCAAAGGATTATGACAAAGAGATGAAGTTTTTGGAATCCAGAAATTACTCTGGCAAGTTTCTCATCAATTTCTTTTCTGTTGGTAAAGTTTTGGGTATACATGCATGCAGAAAGGCTAGAGTGATTCACAGGAGGTGTGTAGCGCTCGGCTGCCCTGCTCGTGCCCTTGCACAGTTCCTCGGGGGTATCATCCATAGAAATAGCTTTTTGAAGAGCTGCACACACGCACGCACACACACACACACACACACACACACACACACACACACATAAACACACACACTGAGCACAGACTTAACACACATGCATGAAACATACACACACACACACACACACACACAGCGTTAACTTTACGTGCCTGCATTAGCATGCCAGGCGTGTTGGTCTAGTTGGCAGGCCCATGGAAAGTTCCGCCAGTCGTTAATGGCTGTTTTTATGCCTGACTGTGAGCGTTACAAGTGTGTATCTCAAGGGTCTTGAGTCTGCTGTGGTCTTAAGGTTCGTGAGTGTGTGTTGGAGTAGGGGAACTGAATCTGTAACGGGTTATATGTCTGATTATTGTGTGACTGGAACTGGAATTGGAACTAGTACATGCGCACATTTTCAAGTATGCTTCTTTCTGCGGCGCGTGTCACCATCTGTGTGTGTGTGCATGTTGTCACACGCTGTCACATGTTGGCGGTACCCGCCAACATGCAGGGCAGAGTCGAGTGTTCTGCTCAGGGAGGAAGTAGGTGTTTTTTAATGCAAAGCCACATGTTTTTATTGCTTTCCCTTGTTAAACCTACCTCCTCCTTCCCTTCCTCCCCCCTCCAGGGCATGCAGACACACTTCGACCCTTCCCCTCCCCTCCTCTCACCCTGTCTTTCCCCCACCCCTCCCAGTTCCACATACCTGTCATTTCTCCTTTTTGTTCTTTTGCCACTCACAGCCCATTTCCACAAGGCTGATACATTTGAGGATGCTGGTGAATTTCAGCCACACTACCAGTTGTAGGTAGTTTTCAGTAAGTAAGTCAGTTTGTAATCTACATTGAAAATGACACCATAGACCTTAGTACAGGTTAATGACAACACCTGTATTGTGTTATTGGCTGTACCAACTTTCAAAATGAGTGCACATGATTGCATCATCATTTTGGTAAAGCTTTATTGACTTCAGAGAGAGTATTAAAAGATGTATTTAAAGATTTATCAGACTTGGTGTAGACATGGCCTCCCCTATTTTCCTTCACTTCACCCCTCCTTGCCCTAAAGCCGGACCCCCCACAAATCACTGAAACATCCCAAACACACATCACACACAGGCAGGCAGAAACACACACTACCACTCTCACACACCCACATCCCCAAACTAGTGTGTGAAATCCTGAGGCTGATTGAAGAGGAGGAATGTGACCTTGCGACCCCAGGCTGTGGGGAGGGGTGTTATAAGTGTGTGTGTGTGTGTGTGTGTGTGTGTGTGTGTGTGTGTGTGTGTGTGTGTGTGTGTGTGTGTGTGTGTGTGTGTGCGTGTGTTTGATGTTAGGGAGCAAGTGATTGTATGTACACTTTCCATTGGCTGGCTATTTCCAGAAATGTCCTCTCTCATTTTTCAGCCCATTTCAGCTTTGTTCTAATGGATTAAACACCGCCTGCTCTCTAGACACACACACACACACACACACACACACACACACACACACACATGGACATTCATAAACACGACTATGAGTTAGTCATGGAATTAGGCATGTAAAGAAGCATTCATTCATGATTTGCTTGCTCTGTTGTGCATTTAAAGGCCCTGTGTGTGTGTGTGTGTGTGTGTGTGTGTATGTATGTGTGTGTGTGTGAGTGTGAGAAGAAGAGTGTGGGCACTTCTCTCAGACTCAGTTGTTGTCTTGTCTGTGAGAGAGGAGACAGGTTTCTCATGTAGGTGTGACTAAATAGTCTTTCTCTCTCAGCACCCACCCACCCATATATACACACACACACACACACACTCACACACAACCCACTGAGCAAGCTTTTTCATGGCCCATAAAACTGATGATCTGAATGTCTCTGGGTGGTTTGTCTGCGTCTATGTGCTCGTCCATTCGAGAATGTGAATTTGTGCATCCGTCTGTGTCTGTTTGTGTGCGTGTGTGAGAGAGAGAGAGACGGAGAGAGAGAGAGAAAAGGGGGGGAGTAGAATTCACTTCTTGACTTGGCATAGCTGTCTTAATTAAGACTCATGGCATGCAGCCCTGATGGAGCTCGGCATTAGTAGCAGAGACATGCTGTGTGTGCAGGCCTGGACGGCAGCAGGTCCACTGGCAGTGAATGTGGGCTTATTGTCTGGACTCAGTGGTTGTCCTCCTTCACTCCTCTTTACCAGCCGCTTGTAATGTAGTGCTGATTAGGATGATTGTAGGTCATTGCATTGAAATATTGGGTAATACAGAGGTCTTTGAGATGTTGGGTAAGACTTTAGAACAAACTTCAAACAACAAGAGTAAATTTTGAGTGGCTCTATCTTTTAATAATTATTCATGCTTGTGTTTTTGCATTATATTCTGCATACCAGTTATGCACCTCCAAACCCACTATATAAACAGCGAACAATATCCTAGAGCACAAGGTGACATTATAAAACATCTTGCCTCTGCCGACCAACAGGCCAAAATATTAAATTATCAAAACTATAAAGTTACATCAAGAAAAGCAGCAAATTGTAAAAATTTAAGAACCTGGAAATGTCAAATTTTGTCAGTTTTGCTTGAAAAAGGACTTCAAAGCTGAATCAGTCATAAAGATAGTAATTGTCTAATTGTTGCCGCTGTAGTACATTCTGATAAAGATTCATGAACTTTGTAGCTACTCCCACTTCTAAATGAAATGTTACATTCAGGAAATTTCAGAAAAGTTAAACATGTTAAATAGGTTTCCCTCATTTGCTGTGAATGCATTTTCAGAACATTGCTAATATTTCCCTCAATCCCTTTGTTCTCCAAAACACCATACAGATACATTGTCTATTACAGGGTGCACTAATAATTTATTTTTATTCACGTGCAAGAAATGGGATTTAATGTGTACAATTCCCCAAAGTTTATGGTAATATATTCAAACAGTCACACTGTATTTTTTGTACTCTGTCTTTCTGGATACACATTTAGAACTGTATGTAAAGACACTGAAACACATGTATTCATTGTGCCCAGTGTCTGATCCCTGAGTCTCATTCTGTGGTATGAGTTTGGGTTTTGGGGTTGGACTCCAGGGACCCAGTAGCTGAGATGTTTATTGTAACTTGTACAGTTAAAGCTCCACAAAAGTTTCACTTTTTTAAAACTCTGTGTAACCAGAAGCCAAATCATACACTAAATATGCTGAGTATGCACGTGAATTTGTCCTTACTGAGGAACTATACAATAAGCAATCTTCAGGCCTGTGGTGTTTTGGTGTTGAGGCTCAGCTGTAGGTTTATAGGCAGGAATGCAAGACTGAAAATATTGTCCATTGCCTGCCAAGGCTATACAATGTATTGTGTATACGTGTGTTTATATGTGTTTGTGTGCATGCTTCTTTTTGTGTAATGGAGTTCAACCATGTCTGTGCACCCAAACGGTGTGTGTTTATGTGGGTGTGTGCCCGCCTGTGTCTGTGTGCCGATGTGCGCAGTGAGGAGGAAGTGGCTGTGTTTGTTTAAACTAAGCACGCTCAGCCATGTGGGACAATTTAGCGGGAATGAGAACCCTGCACCCCTCACCCCTCCCCTCATCCTTCTCCAACCCTGCGCCGCTCTCCTCCCCCACCCTACCCCAGAGCCTTCTGAATGGGCGGCTGTCTTTTGAAGGCTGAGGGGTTGTTTTGGAAGTAGGTCCAATATTGGGGGGTGAGGATGGGTGGGGGGAAGGCAAGTGAGGAGGAGGGAGAGCAGGGGAGCGCTCAGACAGGTTAAAGTTGGACAGAAGAGGGAAGAGGGAAGAGAGGAGATGAAGGAGGAAGAGGTGCAAGACAGGAGGGTTAAGCGCTGGAGCATAAAATTTGAAAAAGTGTAACTAATGTTCATTGGCCACTGGTCCTTTCTTGTGAAAACCATGCAACCACGAAAGTCATACACAACACACGCAGCCTTATCTGAGCCGCCACTTGAAAAGGATCTAGCTCTGCGGGTGAAGCATCATATTTGCGCTAAAGGGCTGTATTACATGGAACAAACTGCATTTCATAGCAATGAAAGACAAGGCTGAAGAAAGACTGTGAGGAGCTGGTGGATGGAGCTAATGCAAAGCTGGTGCTGTGTAATGTCATGCTAGTATTCATTTACTTCCCAGACATGTACAGTAAATCACTGTCTGATGCATGTGTAAGGCCTCCTGAGAGCCCACAGTGCGCATCATTCTGATTATGTGAGGAAGATAAAAAGACAAAGACAGAATGGCTGAACCTGAGATGAGTTCATTCCATCCTCTTATCTCCATGGTGACAAGAGGAAAAATGACTTTGAAATAACATGTATTGAAACTGACCCATTAGTTTATATATTTAAAAAATCAACACCTCCATAACTGTCTAGCTGTTCTCTTTATGTCTTTTTTCAGAAGAATCAGAATCAGATTTTTTTTTTCTTTCTACATCTTTCTGAATTTTGTTATCCCTGGAAGTTTTTGGCTGCAAAAAGTTGTGCTTGGGGCTGAAGATTTTCTGCATCTATAACAGTGTCATGAAACTGGATAATCCCAGCTAATATTATTAGCAAGTTAGCCATGCCGAGCCAGCACCCAGATGGCTTCTGTGTGATACTACCTACCCACCAGTCATCCCAACTTATCCTTTAGTCTCCTGGCTTGTGGAACTAGCCTCCATGTGTGTGGCCAGACTGAACCTAGGAGATCCAAGGTGTTAGGGAGGGGTTTGCTGTGAGCTCTCCTCAGGCTCAGTGCTCCTCTCTGGGTTGGAGAGTGCTCAGCCCTCAGCCTCCCTGGATCTGACTGAGAAAAGTCTGAACTGTGGTGGGGCAGGAGGAGAGAGAGAGAGGGAGTGAGAGAGAGAGAGAGAGAGAGAGAGAGAGAAGGAGGAGGGGAAGAAAAAGGACAAAAGGAGAAGAAAAATCTGGACGCGCTGCCATGTAGAAGGGTGAGTCATGTTCATGTGCTTGTGGAAGAATAGCCACTTCCTCTGTATTAAACACTCACAAACACCAACAAAATACAGCATTTTAAGGCAGTCTGGCATACTGATAGGAGTAACGAAGATGAAGGTGTCGGCAGTACCAGCCATGAGAATGGCAGAGATATTACAGACAATGAGGCAGATGGTAGTAATGAAGACAATGACACCAGTTTTAATGATGATGATTAGGGTGGGGTGGGTTTATGTTTGTCCCGATCTGTAAACTATTTTGTTGTCTGTGTGGTCACCGGTTTGTGGAAACGGGCCACGAACAACTGTAAGTCAAAGGAGCTTTCAGTCAGAGGTCCTGGCTGATGTAATTGGTGGAAACGTCACAGTCTGTGACTGGGATAAATGGTATCACAAAGTCACTTTGTCTGTGTGCGTTTGACTGTTTGTGTTGCCTCTGTTTATACTCCGACTCCCGCACAATGACCCACATTATTTCCCTTGATTATTTTCTCCCTTCTGCTTGCATCTTTTTCTCATACACTGGAGACTTTGGGAGAATATACCTCTCCTCTCCTCTCCTCTCCTCTCCCCTGCTTTGGAGTTACGTCGATGCTACGTGGCTACGTGGCAAGCATTGGACTGTCAGGGCCTCTACTGTGGGTTTACTGCCTGCTGGCCCCCAGCCCAACCACACATACACACACACACACACACACACACACACACACACACACACACACACACACACACACACACACACACACACACACACACACACACACACACACAGCCAGCCCACAGCCGTACAGCTGCAGGAGGGAGGGCTCGCTGGCAGATGCACACATCTGCTGGAGCTAGCAGTGCTGTCCTTATGTGAAGCTAACAGCTAACGCACAACTCCTAGTGCAACACAGAGCTGATTGTAAATGCTCTGCCTTTATGAATAGCCAGGGAGAAAAGAGAATGTTTTAAACTCTCTTAAGTTGACTCTTTATTTGCCAGACTCATTAAATTATCCCTTCCTCTCTATCTTTCTCACACACACACACACACACACACACACACACACACACACACACACACACACACACACACTCTCTCTCTCTCTCTCTCTCTCTCTCTCTCTCTCTCTCTCTCTCTCTCTCTCTCTCTCACACTGCCTGCTGTCTATGGTATGACAGGCAGGACTAATGTTTGTTCTGGAGCAATAACACAATTAGAATTCCACACATTTCTCTCTCCGCACACACTCAACGTGCGGCCCCCCTTTCCCCCACCCTCCCCATTCACTCCCTTCTCCTCTTTCCTCTCCCCTCTCCTCCTGTCTTCGTTCCTGTCCTCCCTCCTCCTCCTGCTCCTCCTTTCATCCTGCCTCCCTGCCCTTCTCTCTGTTAACGGATTGCTGTCAATTCCACCTTGCGCAGACAGGCAACAGATAATATTGATTTAATAACACTAAATTGCTTTGTTTTTGACAAAACTACAAGGCTGTGTCAGTCACGTGTGTGTGTATGTGTGTGTGTGTGTGTGTGTGTGTGTGTGTGTGTGTGTGTGTGTGTGTGTGTGGGTAGGTGTACTTTATTCTTGGCACAGTTCTCCTATTCGGTCCACTGCTCTTCCGGTTAGGGTTTGATGCAGGTGATCTTCCACCATACACCAATTAACCTTTCTCTCTCTGTCTCACTCATACACACTGGAACTACTCTCCCACAGCTCCTGACCTGAGTGTAAAATTCCGCTTCATTTTGTTCACAAGGAAAACTGATTCCTTACCTACCCCTCCCTGCCTCTCTTCCTCCATTTTTCTCAACTTCTCTCCTCTCAGCTTCCTTTTCTTTCTTCTCACTCCCTCTACTGTCTCTTCACCTTTCTTTCTCTCTGACCCGGTTTTGTGTTCAGCTATGTGTTGAGGGTGTTGTCTTGATCGTGTGTGTGTGTGTGTGTGTGTGTGTGTGTGTGTGTGTGTGTGTGTGTGTGTGTGTGTGTCTGTGTGTGCAAGCGTGCGTGTGTGTGTGCATAGTTATGTAACTGTAGTCTCATTGGGAATGGACCGCTGCTTCTTTGAGCTCCGCTATTACTTCCTCCCGCCCACTGCCCCGGCAACGGCCTATAAAGGGAGCCGATGGTTTCCCATCAGCCAGTGGGAGAGGGGAGCTGTGTTTTGACAGGGTAGTGGAATGTGAAGAAGGCGGGATCTTTCCAGGAAGTGGATGTCAATGGAGTCAGATCCTGGACTCTTTGGCTGAGCTACTTATTTGGCACCCTGGAAAAGACTGAATACCGATTTTTATGTGTGGAGACAAGCTGATTGAAGCTGTTAGAGTTTTTCTTTTCAGTGTGTACTAAAGCATGCTCACTTTAGACAAGAAAATGTTTCTTTTTATTCATTTATCAGAGGTTATCAGAAGTTGTGTGTATTGACAAAGGGAACATTAACATAAGCATTACTTATATCTAAAAATGGCTCAGTAGGAGATGGGGGAGAGGGAGGGAGAGGCAGAGCAAAGGCTGACTTGAAGTCAATGGGTCATCTGTTTCTGGTCTGTGTTCCTGGAAACCAGGCCTGATGAGAGGATTGGATGGGTGGGTAGATGGGTAAATGGGAGGATGACAGGGGAGAAAGGCTTTGCCCAGGGTGCTCATTTTCTGTGTGTGTTTGGAGGGTGAGGGATGGATGGGGGAGTGAAGTGCTGAGCCTGTCGATTAGTAGGCTGAGTCCTGACTTGTCGGCACTCCGGCTGCACACAATGATCTGCAGAATGCCTGGCATTTAGAGGAAACAGGGAGAAAAAAAAGCAGACAAGGGGAAAGACAGAGAAAATTAAAGAGAAAGAATAGTTCTGCGAAAGGTGTAATCCAAGAAAATATTTAATACACTGATGTTTTTTCTAAATGTATTAAATGCAGCATGACAGACAAGATTTCATCAGACCTGAACATCAAGATTAGGGGTGTCCATGCATTTCCTAGCACTAAGTGCAGATTGGTAAAAGTTGCCTTGAATTATGTGCAGGATGCAGGCAACCGACAGCAGTATAACCTTGGAGACTCATTTGCATTCTGTAGAAGTGGAGAAATGCTCATTCATGCAGGGAATGTGGGACGTGGCAATGACAAAACTTCCAAAATTGCAACATTGTTGTGAGTTCCCAGAGTTTTGGAGAAAGGGGTCTTTCTGCTAGTGCTGCTAGTTTCTTATTATTACCTTATTCTAAGTTAGGTTCTGTTTTCTACACTGTTTTTGCACTGATATGTTCAGTCTATACAGATATATCCAGTTTGGCAGCTTTGCCTATTGATGAAACAACTTTCCTTGCAACCAGACAATCACAAGTTCACCTTGTTACTTGGGGAAGTGTCATTAAGCAAGACAATGAACGTTTAACTGCTACTTCATTGTAGGTTTTCCTTGACTGGAGTGCCAGCTAAATACACAGTGAGCTTTCATAATAACATGTGTTTTGGAAATTTAAGTGATGTGTACCTTCAAGAGGACTAAATTCTTAAAGGTATTTTCTTCCACCCTACCTTGGGAGTTCAGATCATTGTTTTATCCAGAAATTATGATGTGATGATTGATACCGCAGCTTCTACATATGTTCTGGCATTGAGGTAAAATGATTAAAGTCAAATGAAAGCCATAAGTAGCAGCAGGTTGGTTGAGGCTGCTGGTGGTGGTTTCTTGAGGTGCTGTATCTCATCTGTTATAGGGGGAAAAGGGTGCTCTATGGGCCTCATATAGGGGAGTTAAGAAAGGAGCTTGTTCATACATGGTTTGTAAGTGGAACGTGTGTATGTGCTCGTATGTGTCCATTGCATTCCACTCCACCCGTTCCGAGTTCTTCTTTGGGGATGACATATCATTACCGCAATTACAGGGCAAGAGGACTTGGACCATAGACACACACAGGCGCTGCACAAATGTATGCACACACAGATGCAAGGCAAATGCATGAAGGCAAATAGAAGAGAAGAGCAAGCTGAAACTCTGAATTTTGTTTCAGACACTTTGCCTCTCTCCCTCTCTTTTCACCCTCTCAATGCACCCCCCCTACACGCGCAGAGAGACTGCATATGTGCAGAAAGCTGCCAGCAGACGTGGGAACCCAAAGAGGTTCCATCTTTTATAAATCCCCTCTCTGTCTTTCCCATATATATGTGTGTGTGTGTGTGTGTGTGTGTGTGTGTGTGTGTGTGTGTTCACGCTCCCCTTAGAGTAAGCACAAGCACAGCATTCCTCTTTGCCTTCCTCTCCACCCTTCTTTCCCTGCCCCCTCCCTGCTGCTTTTCTGCATCTACCCCTTCTCCACTCCACCTCTCTCTCTCTCTCTCTCTCTCTCTCTCTCTCTCTCTCTCTCTCTCTCTCTCTCTTCTGGTAAAAAAGGTACTTACTCAATCTGTGTGTGTGTGTGTATGTGTGTGTGTGTGAGAGAGAAAGAGGGTGAGTGAGAAAGAGAGAGGCAGGTCTCTCCTAGACTGAATACCTTTTGTAAAAGGAGCTGGGGTTGAATGGGAGTGGTGTTGGTGGCAGTTTCCCACCATATTTAGAAGCTTCCCCCCTTTCTCCTAACACACACACACATTCACATACACACACATCAATGTGTCTGTCTGTATTAAATGCCAGCACAGATTAAAGTTGTCAGTTGATAAGATGGGTTTAAAAGAAGTTGGATCAATCCCAGTCGCATTTGACGTATACTGTGTGTGTGTATATGTGTGTGTGTGTGTGTGTGTGTGTGTGTGTGTGTGCACTGCAGTGAATAGATAGTCATTCAGTTCAGAGCGCTGACACCTGAGAGCATTCCTCGCTGCTTAACACACCCAGGATAAAGAAAAGGATACCTAAACTTATGTCTTTCTTTCTCTCTCTGCTATCTCTCTCCTTCTGTGTCACTACATTCACATGCACACTACAAATCAGGCAACGTGTCTTTAAAGCTTATACCAGTGTCTTATATACTCTGTTACTACAGGAAACACAATATATGATGTTTATGGAGCGTGCATTCAGCTCTTTTTTGACATATTCATATGAGACTACAGTCCCGGGTTAATCTGTGTTTGTCACCAAGATTCAGTCTTCAAATATAGATCCATACTCACGCCTGTTAAACCACAGAATTAGAGAGATAAACATTATCAATATAATATAATTTAAAAATTCAGATTCAGTTTAAACTCCTGCTCTCTCTTATTTCTCTTTTCTGTAAACTCAAATTAACCTTAAATCCCCATCCCCGTCACTCAAAATCACAAAGTGGGGTCAAATTGATAACCTTAGACTGACAACATTAGTTAAACCCACCATACCTTATATAATTAAACTGCTAGTGTGAATACAAATATGTTGTGTGTCTCTGCTGTCTTTATCCTCTCCTGAATCTGCCGCCTTTCTCTTTTCTCTGTCATTTTATTTAACCTCTTCGCCACGAGAAAAACTGCAGAAACTAGATGAACAAATTTTGACGTGCATATCTGTGCGTTCTTTCGTGTTGTGCCTCAGGAACTGTGAATATTGGTTAAAAGGGGAGGAACTGACTGGGACGTGTGATGGTTAGGTGAACCCAGGTGAAGTCAGTAGTATGAGGGATCACAAGCAGCAGCATTTTTCATGCCGTCTTGCACATGGTTGCTGGTATTTAAAAATGGTGGTTGTGTAAGATTCTTGCAGCTTAAAGCTTGTGTATGTTCAGCCAGCGAAGTTCAGTAGCCCAAACTCCACCCCAGCATTTTGCAGCCCAATGAAAACTAGTACCTTGGTTGCATGGCAGTTTTTTTGTGGTAGGAACCAAAATCAGAACCAGCTTTAAGTTCCTGAAAGAGTTCCCAAATTCCTGGAAAAGTTGTTTTGCTGAATAACAGGCCTTAGAGGCTGCTTTCTCTCTGTTAGTGGGTATTAGTACAGTGTGTTGCTGGTTATGGTTTCTACATGAAACTGTTATCAAGGAGTGTAAACAGTGGTTGCTTTTGGTGTAATTACAGTTGACCAAAAGACCACGGTCAAGCTTCTCGAGGAGCCATGTTTGTTTTAATTGAGATGTAATGCTCTGACATATAATGTTCTGTCGCTGTTCTGCATATCAGTGTTTGTGTATGTTGGTTTAATGTCAACACATGCATAGTTCTGCGATGGCATATTAATCTTCTGTTAATCCAAATACTAAAATACCACCAGACAAAGGCAAAACAGCAATTACTGTGAATTTGCAGTCAATACACAACATTTGGAGAAATAATTATTATTGTATTGTATACTGACCAGACAAAAGAAAGGATTCACATTGATAGAAAAGCATTATCTTGCCTGTTTGGAACAGCTGTAACTGACTCTTCTTGCAATAGGTCTGTGTGGCTCTCAAAGTTAAACTTTTATAGATTTCCATCACTGCCTGTCCCTTTTTATAATAGTGCTTCAGGGGGGACAACAAGATTGCATCTGAAATCAATGCTTATCTCTTTTTGTGGTCATACAGGAACAAATGCCAAAAAAAAAGCCTACAAAAAATAGCTTGTTGTGCTTCTTACTCATATCTAAGTGTGCAGAAGGTGAAGAGGAGTTGGAATAATATTATGAACAACCTTTTCGGGCCAAATGGCAAACTGCAGGGGAAAGCTTCAAGGCCAATTTCCTCATGGAAATTACTCCATTTAATTACTCTGGTCTATAATTCATCAAATTATTAATATGTATGATGGAGAACATAGGCTTTAAATTTGCATTAGACAAAAGCTTTTTGAAATCAAATGTTGTTCTGCGAATTTGAGCTCATATTAAAAATAATTTAATTTTAAGTTGTTTGTTTAAAACTCCCAATCATATTTTTTTTTTACTACATAGAGTTGCAGCAGAGGACAGATATAAACTAAGAGTCATGTACTGATTCACCATTGCACTGCATGACAGATAACATGACACGACTGACTTTGATCTTCCCAGCTGCAAGAATTAAAAAAGCAGCGGCAGTGCAGGAAAGTAGAACAAATACATGTATGTTAGCCTTATATCAGCTGTGGTGCTGGTAGAAATGGCATGCTGTCACAGTGTTGCATTTTCTTTACGTCATCAGCAAAACTTCTGTGGTTTGAGGTAGAAGAGGAAGTGTAAATGAGATCAGTTTCTGTTTGTTTTTATGAATAATTAATTTGTTTGCAGCAAAAGAAGTACACATTGATAAGAGCATGTAAGATCATTTGAATTTTCTATGAGTATTGTTAAGGTAATATGAATTTATTTTTGCTAAATATGAAAAATACAAGACTAGTTTCCAAGACCAAATTTAATTGGAGCAAGTAATACCAGTCTCAATAGATTTTGGCTGCTTGGAGGTTGCACAAGTGTCTGTGTCTGTGTTGTTGTGTGTGTGTGTGTGTGTGTGTGTGTGTGTGTGTGTGTGTGTGTGTGTGTGTGTGTGTGTGTGTGTGTGTGTGTGTTTGTGTGTGTGTGTGTATTTCGACTGCTGTGTGAATGATGGTAGGGAGAGAGAGGTGTGAAGCACTCGACTGGAAGTAAGTCAGACAGTCTGTTAGGTGGTTGTGAATATCCAGTATGCTTCATCAGGATGGACAAACTGGAGTCATTGGGCGTGTGTGTGAATGATGAATGGCTGCATGAGTAATGACTGTTGTGTTATGAGGTCAGAGCTGCCCCTGAATATCTAGGGCTTCTGTGTCTCGGTGTGTGTTTTACTCTATGCATCTTTTATGTTAGAGAGGCAGTTTCCATGCTTACACAGGGCTTTCTGTCTAATGACACAGACACGTGTACATGCGTGCACATCTACACACACACACACACACACACACACACACACACACACACACAGAAACATTCATATACCCGGACAAGTGGGTGATTGTTTTCTGGATTCAACATGGAATTTTTCAATTTAACATTTTATCCCTGCTGGGAATCGACACCTTATTCCTCCCACATTCCACAGGGGAACGGAAACCACTTGTGTGTGTGTGTGTGTGTGTGTGTGTGTGTGTGTGTGTGTGTGTGTGTGTGTGTGTGTGTGTGCATGGTGATGTATGAAGCTATCAACAGCAGCATCCATCTGGTAATGATTCCACTGGAAAACAAAGGTCATTATTCATTCATTGATACATTAAATTTTCCAGATATGTGCATTAGGTCCTGCAGGAAACATGTGCAACACACCACAGAGAACAGCTGCCAAACAAAGAAGTGCATCTATATTTTCCCTACATTTAACTTCCATCATGTCTGAGCCTTACAAGGCAAATAGTCACAAAATCAGATGTCAGTAGACCAACGGATAACCAGTTTTTGTTTCTTAAAGTTGCTTCTGCACTGTGCAATTTCACACATCAGTTGCTCCAAATTGCAGTGAAAGGTTAAGTGTTTAAATTTAGAGGATGCTAATGCCAAGGAATTACATAACAAGACACCAGTATGCTGAACACAAAACATTTGTGTTTATCTACTTTGGTTTATGATTGCTATAAAGGGATAGTTCAGGTTTTTTTTAAGTGGGGTTGTATGATGTACTTAACCCATATTATGATTATGGTTAAGTACCTGAGTAGATGTACAGTAGATGGCCTAAACTTCATTCAAGGGATAGTTTGACATTTTGGGAAATATGCTTATTCAAGAGTCAGATGAGAAGATCAATACCACTCATATCTGTCCTGTGAATATGAAGCTACAACCAATATATGGTTAGCTTAGCATAAAGGCTGAAAGCTAGGGGGAAACGGTAAGCCTGCCTTACCAAGAACCAAGAACTAGTACGTCACATAACCTCGAAAAAGAACTGAAACATGTCATTTTTATACTTGTTTCTTTTGTACATATTAAACAAATCAGATATAACTGGGGCTAGTAGACAGATTTTGTTTAGCTTCACATTAAACGTACAGACATGATAGTGGTATTGATCCTCTCATCTGAATATCAGCTAGTGAATTTCACAAAATGTGAAACTTTTTCTCTAAAGGGTAGGTTTACCCTCTTTCATTTTTTAAAATTAAATATTTTAATGCTGAGAGCACCGTAGAAAACTCATGTCTGCATGGATGTATACTGCTAGAAGTAGAGGAAATTTGTTGTGAACTAATCCTTTAGACATGGCACAACTTACTTTTATTGACAAGTAGACAGTTTCGCTTTCAAGTACAGTAACATTATTAGCTTCCATTATATTACCCTTATTTTGTTTGCTTGTAATAGATTTTCCAGTTGAAATTCCTCACTTCCTGTATGTAGGAAAGACTTTCTGCTGATATCCTTACCAACACTAATGTGATTCAGGCTGATGTGTATTCATGAGTAAAAATGATTGTATAAATATAATGAATTTCTTCAGGAAATGAGGGGTTATTTTAAGAACACAGGGTCATTGGAAGAGATGTCTTGGACTGTCTTCCTCTTCATTCGCTCCCTATTTATCATATAAGCCGATCCTTCATTTACTTATTCCCTCTCTATTCCTCCCTCCTTTCTTCTCCGTCTTGCTCTTCTCTTTTTCCTGGCAGTACGGAGAGTGGTGTTACCATCTGTCTGTGATGTGTCCTGGACGCAACTGTGCATGTGTGTGTGTGTGTGTGTGTGTGTGTGTGTTCAAGGCAGGATGGCCAGGCTGAGCTGGGAACGGGGCTCAGATGGAGAAAGAAGTAGAGTTAAAGACAGGGGAAGAACAAAAATCAACAATTAAATGAAGAGATAAAGTCGGAAAGGCAAAAGAGACACATAGAGTGATGTGTGTGTTTATGTTGCAACAGTATGAGCCACAGCTGTGTGATCTACTAACCCTTTCAAAGACCTTGACTCAGTGCTAGAAGACAACCAGCTGAAAGAGAAGACACACAATGACACACAGCTGTTTTCAGAGGAACACTGTGGGTGCACGTGCACATATTATCTATGTATGTCAGAGATGAATATCAGTGATATTTCTTTTACTTACTTAAATTAAAAGCAGATCCCTAATGCATGGTTTGTGTGCCTGTGCTAATAGCAACTTATATCCATTAGTCAGAAGCTCTTGCGAAGTGGTTTCACTCACCAGCGTTGAATTGAAACACCTACGTCATTCAGTAATCTACCTCTGGCTGTGTGTGTGTGTGTGTGTGTGTGTGTGTTCTTTGTGTATCTGCTGGCATGTGTGTATGAATGTGTATTCCCCCAGGAGACAGCATATGTATCAGCAGTTGTGTTTTTGCCGAGTGTATGAGTAAGCACATACATTTCGACTGATAAAGCTCTGTTCAGCAGCTTGGTAAGAACCCTGATGAGGACCACGTGCACGGCTGGTCCACATTGCCCAGGGTTTCGTTGTTTGTTTTTGCCCTATAGCTAATTAGTTGAAGCCATGTTATTTTCCACTTAAGATGAATGGCCTTGGTTGTTGGTTTTATTTTTTTCATAGTTATGCTTTTGGTTTTACTGCTATTATTATGCAAGCAAAGAAACCATCTCTAGATTTAGCTGTTTGGATTACTCTCCAAAAAGCGCCAACACAACTGACCCCAGAAGCCCTCAGAAGACATCCTATTCTTGCTATGTGTTTACATTTTTATATGGAATACTAATCTGCTGTGTTCACAAAGCTACCGGCAGGTGCAGTTATCCCTATTCACTTACCAAACTAAGACCTTATTCATCCAATGGCTCTTTTTTTATTAATCCTTCAAACAGGATATACACTATAATCCCTCCCGTATTGTACAAGACTATTGTTGATGATGAAGTGCTTTGAATTACTACTACACTCATCTGTTTTCCACTGCCTCTTTAATCTTTTTCCTTTTATATTGACATGATATGACTTGTTGTTTTTTTTTATACCAAAGCTGACATGCCTGTGCAAAGTATAAGAGGAAAAACAACATATTAGGAAAGCACTAATGTTAATCTGTTAAAAACACTGTCATAATGTAATATCCTCTGTCTCTTCTGATTAATATTTTCTTGTGTTCAAGTCTGTCTTTTCTAACCTTTTGTTGACTGGGCCAATTATCTCTATCTTTCCAGCTCGCTCTCTCATTGTTCTGCTTGTGTGCACCTTTTGTTCAAATAAACCCCCTTAGATTCCTCTCTGAAGCACATGCTAGTATATTCCAATGTACATATGTCATGTTTCATGTACACCTCTGTTATTAGAAATATATCTGGGTATGGATCCAAGTGCTTATCGAAAAATTGGGGATGGAAACCGCATGACTACAGTAAACCCAAAGGAAACAGACTAATTTAATAAAAGCTCCTCAACAATGCAAAAAGGTTTTCATGCTTGCATGAAGTGGAAAATTGTTTTGTCGATGAGGAAATTGCACAATTAACATTGATGAAAACACACTGGCAGGCTGGACTAATGCAGGATTGGCACAATCTGGCCTCATATTTCATTGCACAACAGTTAAAGGAATAGTTTGACATTTTGGGAAATAAGCTTATATGCTTGCTAAGAGTTACATAGAGGATTGAGACCGCTTTAGCCACCAGCTTTAGCCTAGCAATAAAACTGGTTAGGGAGACAGCTAGTCTCTTTCGATCTCAGTTTTTGTACGGATCAAACAAACGTGAGCTTTAGAGACATTGATAGGTGGATTTTGCAAAGCTATTCTAAATAGCTGCTGGCTCCAGCTCATATTTGAGAGTATTGTCAGTGTTCTCATCAAATTGTTGTCAAGAAAAACAATGTAACATGTGACCAACAGTAGCAGGCAGTACAGATCACGCTTCCCTTTTTCCTTTTTGATGTTTTGTTTTTTGATGTTCTGGAATCCTGTTTGATTGCTTTAAACCAGCACAGGAAAAAACACAGAATCAGGTTTTTACTTTACATGTCAAACTATTCTCTGTACTTTACATGGTGACACAATGGGAATGTCACAATGTCACTGTGTATGAGTGTATATCTGATCAATACTGATGTCACCTGTTTCTCATTCTTTCTTTCTCTCTCTGTACTTTCCCAGGTAGGGCAGTTCAGTGAATTTCTCCATGAATGTACGTCACAATGATGATGACAGACCAGATTCCACTGGACTTGGCTCCGCCCCCCCTCCTGAACGGGGAGGTCCCTCTCATGTCTCACATGGTTAACGGTGATGCAGCGCAGCAGGTAAACACGCACACAAAGAACACACACACACACACACACGCACACACGTCTGACGTTTGCATTCAGTTATTCTTGCAAATGCTTCTTTCAACATTCCTGGGTTGCGATACACTCACACTAACCAGTAGCACGCAAGAATACACATCAAACAGCCTTGCGGGCACTTCTCTTTGCTGTCATTTCGTCACATTGCTCATGGGTTGTTGCCACAGGTAATAAACAGCGGTTACCGTAAAGCATTTGTCATATAACAGGAACAAGAATGAACACTGGCATGCAGGCACATACAATCACATCATTCAGTCCTAGAGACTGCATATAACTGGCTCTATTGATGGATCCTGGGCCTTAGCTTAAATTACTTTGGAAAAAGATTCAACTACTTTTCTGAGACTGACTGATCTTATCAAAAGCTGCTGAGCCAACTGGATCACCTTCAAAGTATAAATCCCCACCCGAGCTCTGCACAGACGAAAAGAAACAAACTGTAATTGAAGGCATCACAGTTAATTGACCTGGGTCTAATCCCGTTGTCACTGATACATTTTTACACCATGTGCTTTGGGTAGATGAGAGATGTTGATGATGATGTTTATGTATCATCCCCGGCCTGTTCCCTCATAGCCCAGAGGAAGCATGGTGGGAGTGTTTTGGCTGCGACACATAACAGTTAGGAAGGGTTTTGGCTGTAACACACAGCAGTTAGGAGCTCTTTTTATTGTAACACCCTGCAGTTTAAACTCGGTTCCCAGTGTGGAATCACACCGATGATTATATAGATTTGACTCTGCATGCGTGTGTCCATGTTTGTGTGTATTTGTTTGTTTCTTGGTCTGCCTTACACTGTGTGTGTTTCTTTTTCCCTTTCAGTGTCTGTGTGGGCACACGAGTGTCTGTGTTGAGTCTGAATACATACTTCTGTGTTTGTGTTTGTCTGCTTGCTTGTCTCTCAGCTTTCCTGTCTGACTATCTGTGTCTACCTGCCCACACCTGTTTATGTTTGTGTTTATGTGTGTCTGTGTCTTCCTTTGATGCAAAGCAAAGGCAGCATCAGATACATTGTTTGGCTGCATATGTATATCATTCTACAATATTTAGTGAAGGGATATGCAATATGGTGAAAATATTATACAGAGCCAATGGACTGCCATCACATCTAAGCTAGCCAAAGCTGGAATATGGGTGGCTAAATGATAAGATGCGACAGTGTAGCCAGTAAGAGGTTTAATTTTGCACTATCTGGTGGTTACTTTGTTGGCCCTTTTATTATCTTTTTTTTTTTTTTTTAAAGATTTACGATCCATTTGTGAACAAATGGAATAAGCTGCATGGCTGGATTCTTACTAATCTGGAAATAATAATAAAAAAAACTAACTTTTTAGGAGTTTTTACTTCTGGAACAGAACTTGGATGTTTTGGTTTTAGTTTGGCTCTCTATAAACTTTTAATAGCTCTCAACTGCCTGAAAATGTTAATAGGTTAATAATAGGGCTGCCCCCGACTTAATATTTTCCTAGTCCACTAGTTGTCATTAAATAAAGTCAAAAGTCGACTAGTCGTGCACGTTTATGATAAAAAATGTTTTAAAGTATATATATATATTTAACAGCGGTAATTAATCTAAATAGTGTCAGAACAACCAGCAAGGAGACTGAACATTTAATGTATTGAACCGCAGTATAACATCACACAGTCTCGCGAGGAGCTTGTAGAATACGTATGATGGATGATGTATAAAGTTAACAGTTACTTACAAATGAACTTGTTACAAACTTGCTTCTCTTCCTCTGTTTCATCTCTCTCCTGAAAATTTTCGACCTGCTCATATGCTAGTTTGACGTTGTTTTTGTTTTTCTGCGACTATCAGACTCACTAAAAGTGCGTTGAAAGTTAAGTCGACTATTAGGGGGCAGCCCCACTAATTAAAAATGTCAACTAGAAAAAAAAATCTGTTTCTCAGAAGATGCTTAAATAAAAATCGTGTTTTTGCTCTTTATGTGACTTGACAAAACATGTTTATACAAACAAACTTGTTTATACATGAATGAAGGCAAGGATCTGCTTTAAAAGAAGAAAAAGTTTATCTGCTGTAAGTTCATTTTGCACCAAAATCTAGAAGTGTTCATACTCAAAACCACAGTTATTCACAGTCACAGTTTTTATTCTAACTTAAAGTTAAAGGTTTTTTCGAACGTGTCAAACCATTAGCTGAATGGATAATTACAGCTTCAGTGATTAAAGATTCAAAACATAACAAATATGTTGAAACGTGCATGACTTTGCACATTTTACACATACTATGATCTTGGGTTTGATAGATATATACATAACACAAGCACATATACACAGTCACTCCACACGCATCCACCCACATGGTCTGATATGGGGGTTTTCTCAGTCCTTGGGAAACATGGGTCGCCCTGTACTATGCTGGGGTTCCCATAGCAACAGCAGCCGCTGCAGCAGACAGAGCAGGAAGTGTGTGTGTGTGTGTGTGTGTGTGTGTGTGTGTGTGTGTGTGTGTGTGTCTGAGGGAGAGGAGCAGGTTAGCACTGAGATGGGAGAGCATGCAGACACTACAGGAGGAACGCAGGATATGAGGATTTTACGACGGCACACCTGTAGAGCATAGACGAGGCTGTGCTGTGTGTGTGTGCATGCATGTGTGTGTGAATACATGTGTGTGTAATGGAGGGTCACCTGTTTCATGTCTACAGCCATGTGTACACTCTCAACAATCTGTATGCGGAGAATATGACGGTAAGGTGCATGCATACTCCCTTCCGGCATATTCAGCAGAAACACTTGGAAATCCGAACAGTGTCATATATTTTGGCTTCTTTGTGTGTGTGTGTGTGTGTGTGTGTGGCACAGCTGTGATATATGCATCACTACGTGTGTAGTATTTGTGTGTACTGGTTTCAGTGGTTTCCTGCCAGTCAGTGTGGTTAAAAGAGAAAGGCTTTTCTCAGATCAGGGGGTGTGTGAGACGGCAGCATTGTCTCACCATTAGCTTATCTAATACCTCATTCATATGTGTGTGAACTCTCTGTGTCCGCCCTACTCTGGGATCCGATGATTACTGTGTGTTATGTCACCTCTGCAAGCCTATTGGCTGCCAAGCAGAGAGTCTGTCCTGTTTTGTGATGGTTTAAGATGAATGTATGTTTATGGCATTATGTGTGACAGTGATTTTTCCTATTGCCACCCTCAGTTAATCTGATTTGTGCTTGTTAACTGTGGGATTTTTGTTTGTGTGTGTTTGAACAGGTGATCCTGGTGCAGGTGAACCCGGGGGAGACGTTTACCATCCGGGCAGAGGACGGCTCACTGCAATGCATCCAGGGTCAGTCTCATCATACGTTATTATATAGTCATATTACCACTGTGGCCATGCGTCACTTTGAGGGGAATATAACTTTCTTTGTTCTGTGGTGATACAGGAGAAAAAATAGTCTTAAAAGTATATTTCAAATTTTGACAAAGCACAATGGGGCTTTTATGTGCTTTTGTCGAAACTGGAAAGCTTTTAATGCAAGAAACTACTAAATTATCCATTTAATGACATCCATCATCATTACTCAGCAAAGTTGAGGAGCTGGCTAGGATTTTGTAACTTTCCTCCAGCACATGAAGGCACTATATCATCCATTCTCTCAACTGCATTACCATACAGCAGTAATATTACTTTTTAAAATCAGCCTTCTTTATACCAGTGTTTGCCTTTCAAATCAGCAGTAATGTTTGATTGACCTTGGTGAAAACAAAAACTCCAGAATACTCATTAAAGGACTAGTGTGTAGGATTTAGTGGTGTAATTGCAGATTGCAAACACTTGCCTCACCCTCTTCTTCCAAGTATGTAGAAAAAACTGCGGTGGCCACAAAAGGCCAAGTCTAGAACCAGTGTTTGGTTTGTCCATTCTGGGCCACTGTAGAAACATGGCAGTTCAACATGGTGGCCTCGGTGGAAGAGGACCCGCTTTCCCCGTATGGAAAAATGGCTTATTGTAAGCTAACGAAAACACAACTATTCTTATTTTCAAGTGATTATACACAAATGAAAACAAACATATGAATATTATATTCCATTCCCATGCTAATAGATCCTCCGAAATGTTACACATTTTTCCATTGTGGTATTTAAGGAGTGCAGGCAATGATGCAGCAGTAACGGTGAGGAAAAGGAAGTGAGGGGGGAAATGCTTGCATTAAAGTGTGTTATCTTCAAATTAAAAACACTAGTTGAAAGCATAGTCATTGACAGAGTGAGCAACCATGGTCTCACTCTCTGGCTGCATCTGATATTAGTACATGAAAAGCCTGGAAATGTAAGCCACTTATGGGCTCTTAAAGAAGAATGGAGGTGGCAGTAACACGGGAATTCCCCAACTCGTGTCTCACTTTGATGATGTCACCAGAGTAAGCTGTTACTCTGAAACGTTGAAAGAGCGCCTTTGTTTTCTTCTCAATCTCTCTCCCTCTGTCTTTCTCTCGCTTCTTCTTCTCTCACTCCTTCTTTGCCCTTTTGTGTGATGATTTTCTTTGAGTGAGATCAGTTTTGGCTTAGACATGGACACCCCTCTCAACTTTCCAGAAAAAAACCCACCACCACCCCGTACTCTATGTTGTAACTAATTACAGCCGCCTCCTTTTCTCTGCCCACTGTGTAATTCAATTTTTCCCTGAAATCGGAGGGATCGACTCAGGCGGGCCTCAGAGGCACAGATAATGCCAGATTGCATCCGTCCAACCTATCATGTATTGTTTCTAAGATGTGCAGATAGAGTTGACAAAGAAATTTAGAGATTTGGATCAGTGACTCGTGGATAGATGGATAAAAGATGGATGAAAGAACGGTTTACTGCACACAGGGAAAAGATGAACAGGATACCAGACACTGATTTGCAAAAAGACACAGTATTGACGTAGTTGGGCTCTGGCGATTGTCTGTTTATTTGTGTGGGTGCATTTGTGCACTTGCATGCAAAATTTAGCATAGAAGGCACAGTGTGTATGTGTCTGCATTTTTTTTTTAGTACCTTTTACTACAGTCGACGACAGTTGATTGGGCAGGTGGCTGAGGGCTTGGGGTCATGTTTGAATGCACATATTATTAATGTGGAGGGCCACACACACACACAAACACACAAACTCTTGCTCTCTCTTCTCTCTCTGTCTCTCTCTCTGGAGGAGGTCACTGGGTTTAATGAGAGGTGGAGTGTGGCAGTGTGTTTTGAAGGCGAATCGAGTCGGTCTTTAGACAAGAGACTCGGTGTGATTACTGAGACCTCAGAGCTCCGGGTTTGCGCATGCTTGTGTAGTTGTGTGTTTGCACTTTGGCGTGCTTATGTGCAAGTGTGTGTGACAGAGAGCGAGATTACAGAGACCTCAGGGCACAACCAGGAACCAGCTTTTATATAAAGTAACCTCTGTTTAGCTGCTGCACTGCGGTGCGTGCATGCAAAGATGCATGCACATACACACTCAGCCAAGGCAGAACCAGCCTGGAGACGTCGACACAGCAGCCAAAAGACATTCTTTCATATGAACCTTCAGTCTTCGTCTTCTCTTCACTTCTTTTCCTCTAGACTCCATCCTCGTTCCCTCTTTTACACTTCTCCTCATCTGTCTCCCTCTACCTTAAAGTAAACCTGGAACAGCAAAGAGGTGATTGTATTTGTTGGACTGACGTTAAGTACTGCTCATTAGCCACACCACCGCTAAATGCTACTGGCTGGATTACGCTCTTTTATTTGGACTGAAAGTTTACATATAATTTTATTATACCCAACAAATTCCATAACCTCAGGGCATATAAAATCCTTTTTAGAGCTGCACGGTGCACATTCAAATAATTCATGTTTGCTCTGAAATATAGAAAAGTGCTTTTGGTTGTTTTCAGTATATCTGTCAGTTATGTGATATGCTTTACCTGCTCTCTCTCTCTCTCTCTTATTCAATGCTTTTTTCCTGAGTCTGGCTGTGTTATTTTGCTTCTACTACTTTATGGGTGTTTATTTGTGCTACTTTTTAGCAGCAAATCACTGTATCTGATCTAAAAATCCTTTCCTGTACCAGTCTGTTAATTAGCATGCACTGTGTGTGTGAGTGTCTACCGCTTCCATCCCCTGTTTAAACAGACTGACCTCTCGGTGCTCCGGGGGTCAACTTCCACTGACCCTCCCACCCACCCCCGACTCTACTCCCATCCCGCTCCCAGTGTATCTCTCACCGTCTCACCATGTTGCTCTCATGTATCTACTCTTCTCCCTCCTGTCCCTTCCCTTTCTCTCTCCCTCCCCCACGAAGACCATTCCCCTGAGCTTTCCCACACTCACATCAAAGGACAAGACTCTAGAGGGTGTGTTAGAGCACCCTGCTATGGAATGTGAGTGTGTTAATACTGTGTGTGTGTGTGTGTGTGTGTGTGTGTGTGTGTGTGTGTGTGCATCTGTGTCTATGTGTGTTTTACAAGGCTGTGTTGGTTTACTGTGTTGTTTGCTCTTTGTTGGTCTTTTATGAGGGATGATGAGGCCAGAGGGTGAAGAGCAGGAAGCTGTGCCCTGCCAGGGAGGATGTGACATCATTAAGCATGGGTGGCAGCAACCACAAGTCTCCTGTGGAGTACTTGTACTTTGTGGCCTTGGTTGAGATTAAGGAATGTCAGCAGCTGATTGGTTTGACTCTTACAATATAATGCAGCCTTACAGGATGTTCTCATTAATGTCTCTCTTAATTAAGATAATGTCGGTATCCCGGTTTATCTGGGCAGGAGCAAGGCCAAAGGTAAAATTTAAGAAATTGACAAAGAAAAGGGAGGCCTAGCACTTGTTGAGGAATCTCTGTATTTCAGACACTCATTCCTCGCGTGTCCATTTAATGAAGCAATATGAGAAGATTTAGTTTACTCAAGAATCAGCTTTATTCTTAACACCAGTATATTGTACAAAAGGAACAGAGCTCTGGGTTCAACTACGATCAACCTGACATGCACAAGGTCTGCCAGTTCACGAAGTCTGAGCCACCTCTTGTTCCTAACATTAGTTCTTATATTTTTGCAGATAACACACATAGCACAAGATGGTAGAATCTCCACCCCTTGTCCTCTTGGTATTTTGTCTCCAAGGATGGTGTTGATGGGATGGTGTCGATGGGATCACCACAACCTGGAACTCATCGAAGGGAAAAACGGCCTCTTTTTCTGACATTCAATGACATGAAGTCTAAACCTACACACATATTATTCAAACCTATGCGTACACTTCGTGCTCTCTCTTCCAGATATGGAGTTGTTTCTCACGACTGGAAGGAGTCCGTCTTGTGTTCCATCATTGTTTTACGAGCTCCTGATACTGACCTCGGAGGCTGTCTTTACCGCTATCTCTCCCAAAGAATGTCATGTTATATCTGCAACTACCCACACTCTTCTCCCTTATACTGTGTCTGCTATTCATATTCATTAGTCAGTTACAATTCTATAACACATCATACAAACCTAATATTCATTACTTTATTTCTGTTATTAGTATTCCCTTAACAGCCCTTTATCAATGTAAGCATAATCAATGCAAGCACAAGTATACATATTGCTATTCTAGTTAATAATCATACAGGTAAATATATAGAGTATAAATCACAGGATATCGCAACACACTTCCAAACCTCAGAGAATACTATTATGCTTCCCAAATGAGATACTTGGTCTGTTGGTGCTCCCTGGAGAATCAAGCTACATGGAGAGGCTAGAAGGAGCTAAACAATATATAGACCTAAAGGGAGAAAACAGTCGGACAGAGGTTGGCGTCCCATGTGTAGAATGCAACAACTTCCCACAAGCTCTAAGAGATGGAGGGAATTTGGTTGCAAGAACTTAATCCTTTTTTCTTATGCCCAACATAAAGAATAAACAACTGGGCAATCAGGAGCAATGCTGGAGGCAGTGCAGGTAAATGAATGCCAATCACTTCCATGTCTTCTGGACAAACATTTCTGGACAGTGTTCTGCAGAACCATGAGGATATTTTAGGTTACTAGATTCCCAGGGACCCCTGGATTGTGTACCTTGGACTGATACCTAATGACATAATCCAGAAGGATATCTACCTCTTCAAAATACTGATCCTCGCTTGTAAAAAGGCCATCACCAGGTGCTGGTTGAAATGTGACCTTCCAAGTCTAGGACAGTGGTTGGACATTGTGGAGGAAATATACTCCATGGAAAAACTGACTCACTATCTAAGGACTAAAGGGTTTTCCTGAAATCAATGCTGGGAAAAATAGACTGCATTCAAGAGAAAATGGATTTTGTGCTCAGATGGTCTGAGTAGAATGGTCCAGGTTGTAAAGAAAGTGTAGTGACCCCCTTCTACGTTTTATGTCTTATCTTTTATAACTTATTTTATTTTTTATTTTTTGTTTATTTACCAGATTCCTTTTTCCGTCAAAAAGAAAAAAAGATAATGTTGGTAGTTAACCATAGACTCAATGTCTTAGTGATAAACACATTTTGTTTGCATGGAAACCTTTGTCAGAGTGTAGAATTTAGTAGCATCTGGTGGTGAAGTTGCAGATTGCATCCAACTGAATATTGCTTGCCTTCAAGCATCTTGAAAAACATTAATCAAACTTTTAGTTTTTCCATTTTATTTCAGTTTCATTGGTTACAAAATGAGTAATAATCATAAAATGAAAACAGAAACAAAGAAAATATTTCCTACAGGCTATTTTCTTATGGATAATTAACCTTATTAGAACATAGAAAATATTCAGTATTAAACTGAATTGTTTACAGTAACAGTAACTTTCTGTTTTTAATGAACAGACTGTTAATGCAGAATGGATCCATGATAAGGCCCAATCCTGCATTACTGCAGTGGCATAATAGGAAATATAATCCTTTGCTCTGTTGCAGTCCGGTCAGCCTATGCTGTTCTCTTACAAACAATAGTTACGGTGGACACTGCCAGTGTGACCTCAGTGACGTGGTCTCTGCACCAGCTGTGTGCACATGTTTCATTGCATGTGTGTCATCTGGACAGAGCAGAGCGTGAATCATGTCAGGGTCTGCTTTGTATTTTAGCAGCAGATGTGTGTTGTTTGTTTGCTCTCCTTCTTTGTGTTACCCTCTTTGTTACTCGCTCTCCCACTGTGGGTACGTCCTAATTCTCTTATTTCATATTTCCACACTCCTGAAATCGATCAGGCCTGCTGTCATTAAGGACATTCCATTTACCTTATTACTGCTCAGACTGGATTAGATGAAGGGTACACAAGAGCACCGCAGGTGGAAGTCTTTTATCATTACTCCCCATTGAAAATGTGTTAGTAACTGGATGCTGCATTGAAACCACACCACCAGAATCACAAGCCAAACTCTAAACACTTCACTCAATAGAGAGGACTTTCTCCTAGCTTTCATAACTAAATCTGGGTGGAAACAATTAAAGAGTTTTAAAAAGCCTAACCAATCCAAAGTCTTTAGAGTGGTGACATGGCGATAGCATGCGCACTGTTGTACCATGTAATGTTGCATGGCAGATCCATTTTCAATGTTTTTAAAAAGCTCTCTCCGCGTTACAAAATTATTTATTATCTCCAGCTTGTTGCACAACTATGTGGCAAATCTCAGATTGTCCGGTATTGCAAGACAGTTTTGTCAAATTACTGATGCTGATAAACTAATATTGCCAGCAACTCGAGTGGAATGTTATTCAATTTCTTTAGAAATTGTATTGTTTTCTTATTGACTACATAGTTAAACTTGGACATGTGCCGAATATAGGTCTGAACGATGACAAAATATTTATTTTACAGAAGTTGCTTGTATCACAAAGTACAGTATTCTTGCTGTCGTCATAGTAAATGTCATCATTGGCATCATTTCAACACTGTGATAGTGCAGCAATCAATCACTGGGTATCAGCCAGAAGTGACTAGAGTTGCAATGTGGGCTATTTTCATGACTAGGCCACTAAATTGTTTCCACACATTTTGAGGCATCATCATGATCTGGGATTTTTATATAATTAGTTGTAGATGAAAGCCAATTGATAAATACAGATGCAAATCATGCATTTAGTGTCTGATCAGTAACTGACGTCAATTCAGATTAATTGTTTGTGATTAACACCACCTTGCATCTTCTTCTCTTGCTGTGGGAGGAACTGAGCAAATGTGTTTTTCTTCCCTCCCAAGCATCTCTGTCAATTCCTCTCAGCCTGTATTTCTCTATCATTCAGCCTTTCTGTCCCTTTCTCTATTTCCGTCTCACTTCGTTTGTCTCAGTTTGTCTCAGATTCTCCCTGCCTCCATGTTCATCTCAGTCGGATGGACGATGCCTATATTCCTCTTGCTGGTTTCCCTGCACCACTATACAAGTACGCTGAGGTTCTCTTTGTCTAGCCTTTTGCCGGAGTGTGCACTTCTACACTCATAGCCCTTTGATGTAAGTTGAAATAGCTGGTTGAGAGAAATATGGTGGAAAGTCTCGCGGCCTTTGTTTACACCGAACCAGATGGCTCTAAACAAGCTAGGGGAGAAGACACAAATACACTTTT